>NW_028244683.1:0-582500 GCF_964263255.1 Lissotriton vulgaris
CTATCGTCGTCGACACCTTGGTCAACATCTTTATCGACGTTGAAGTAATTGTCATCGTCGCCAATGAGCCCGTTGACACCAGCGTCTACGGATGGAGACTTGAAGGCACCGTCGACGAGCCCGTCAACGGTGGTACCGCTTTAACCTGCACCTTTGAAGCCTTCGTCGACGGAGTCTTTCGCAGCGTCGTCGACGATTGACTATTTCTGTCAGACTTCTCAGATGACAGAGAAATAGGCTTTTTAAAAGGTATAGCTGACTTTGCCACTGCTCCTGCTGAAGGTAGTCCTTCCCTCTCCTTTGCACCATGGTAAGGACATTTGCTAGGACTCCGGCTCTCAGACTCAAGGCGGTCTTTTTTGAGGCCTTTGCGTGACGGTCTGTAGATGGTGAAGGGGAAGCCCTACCCCTCTTCACTGACCTTCTGGACGAGGTGGCAGATGACAAATCTTCACTGTCACTTTACAGTGTTTCCTTTCTCAACTTCAGCTTGTAGAGCCAGGTGAGAAGGCGACCTTCACGGTCCTGGAGTGTCTTTGTGGAAAAGGTGCGGCAGATTTTGCGGTCCACTGCCTTGTGGTCCGGATACAGGCAGTAGATACAGTCTTTATGCCTGTCCTCCACATACAATCTTTTCTTGCCACAAGTGAAACAAGCCTTAAAAAGGGCCTTTTTTTCTTTGACAGACATTCCAAGAAGAAATATCAAACAATCCTGAAGAAATAACTGCTGAAAAAACTGTAGAATAGAGTTAAAGTGAGTAGAGCTCAAAGGAGACTCCCTTAGCACAACGTGCAGTAGAAATTCTGAGGCTCTGAGGTTCTCTCAGGAAGGTTCTATGGGGTGAGGCTAATCTGATTGGTTGTTGCATTATTTTTGTCTCTTTTACAAAAAGAGGTGGATACGCTACAAAATTAGATGAGGCCTAGGCCTTTTCTTCTCTTTTTTTGTACCTACTGCTATGTTATTTTTTATTTACTGAGACTGTCATTCCGACCACGGGGAATGATACAAGCTATGGGAATCAATGAAAGTTCCAATAGTAGAGTAAAAATCCTTTCTATTCTCTTGACTGAGGACCTCTCTACCCACCTGAGACCTTCTGGTCTTGGGAATTGTGTTCCAGATTCTTGCGCAGCGCACAGCTGTAGGGTCTTACGTATGTATTTCTCCTCAAGTAGACAACATTTGTCACCTCACAGTTTCACAATATCACGTACCCTCCATCACAGATTCCCCAACTCTCTAACAATGACAGACTTAACAGGCCTTGCCTATACTGATGAAATTGCATCACTTATCTTGGCAGCAACCTCCCTACTCCCAGACACGAATATCACTCAAAGCCTTAGTCATGCTCAGAACTGGGATGAAATGAAAAAGCTTGAGGGAGCAGATGAAGACTCTACTATACGGTGTCATCATGACAGAGTACCTGCGAGAAATGCAGCTCTCACAGGACTCATAGTTATCAACGAACCACAGATTCTTTTACAAGATCCCCTTTTTATGAAGGAGTGGTCACTAATAGCGTGGCGATGTACACACAATAGGATAATTCTCATCATTAATACCTCTAAACGCATCTCAGAAACCATGCTGATCAAAATCAAGGTCAGTGAGGACAACCTAAACGGCCAGATCAAGATCTCAGTTTTTAAAAAGAAACTGGAGGAAGTGAACAAAGAGATCACGTAGCACAAGGACTTCCTTCTTCAGAGCAAAATCTCAAATCTTCAAAAAGATCTAAAAAATGTTTCACATGAACATATGTACCCATATAGAAAAGATGGGTACAATAAGAAAGAGGAATCCGATACTGATGTATCGGAAAAAAGTGACAATGGATCAGCATACCTTGACACGGATGAATGGTACGGTGATAACTCCGCCTCCAGTAAGAACAGAAGAGGTCGGAGGCGATTCCAGAGGGGCAATTTTCAGAATCCCCCTTTCCAGAATCACCAGATGATGTACTGGCCAGGGGGCTACATCCCACCACCATATCAAAGACCGCCGATGCCACAGAACATGCCACCAAATATGCCATACTACCAACCAAACCATCTACCAAACTACATCCCACCACCATATCAAGGACCGCCAATGCCACAGAACATGCCACAAAATATGCCATACTACCAACCAAACCATCCGAATCAAAAAATTTTAGGCATTGGTACTCGACGTGGGAGGAGAAGCCGAAGGGCACGGAGAGTACAGTGGCAAGGCGACACATCAGACGTAACCAACACAAGGAGCAGGACAAGAGACCAGGGACAGGCAGGACCAAGCAACCAATAGACCTGGGGGTTAACCTATCAAAGGAGCAGCTTACAAAAAATGAACTTGACGTCCTTAAAAAGGGATTAGTCCCTACTACAGCCATGGACAAGTTCACTACCAAATGTGAACTAGCAGAATTCTTTAGAAAAATCCGAATAAAAACATTCTTTTTGAATCAAGCAGAACAACCAGTACAGGAAGGCTACACCGGCCTAAAGAAGAAGTCTACATTCTGCCTACCCCTGTCCGCAATACCCCCTGAATTCTTGGCATTCGAGGAAGCGGTCGTAAAAGACATTGAAAACTTCCAACCCAAAAGAACTAGATTCAACAGCTTATCTAAACCGGAATCGTCTGCCCTGAAATCACTTGGCATGAAGGAGAACATAGTAGTGAAACCCGCCGACAAGGGGGGGTGCTATTGTAATTCAGGATAAAGAGGACTACAGAGCAGCATTATGACACTGCTACAAGAGGAAAGGAATTACACCATACTACGGAGCGACCCAACAAGCAAAATACAGCAAAAGATTTGGATACTGCATTTGAGAGAGGGTGGATCAACCACATAGAAAGGAGTTCCTAACAGCCAAAGATCCCAGAGTTCCACGATTCTATACCATACCCAAAATACACAAGGGGCGCACCCCACCCCCAGAAAGACATATAGTCTCAAGCATCGGATCCGTACTGGAACCCCTGTCCCAGTTTGTAGATTGGTACCTACGACCGCTGGTCGTGAAAGCTAAATCTTATGTCAAAAACACTACCCACCCCTTAACCTTACTTAGAGACATGTCGTACGAACCAGACTATGATACATTGATGTGCCTTGGCGTAGCATCACTATAGGACTATGCTCCAAGAAGAAAGTCTCAGTGTCTTACGTGATCTTCTACTCACCGAAGATTGGGAATGGAATGCACCAATTGAATGGATCATGCAATTAACTAAAATAGCCTTGACAGAAAATGTCTGCTTTAAAGATGTATTCCATCTCCAACACCAAGGGATATCTATGGGCAGTAAATGTGCCCCAAGTGTGGCATGCCTGTATATGGATTGGTTTGGAGATCACAATATATGGAATAATAACCCCTTTACAGACAAGATACAGATGTGGATCAGGTACTTAGACGACATCCTGGTCATATGGAGTGACCCTACAGTGTCCCCTAAATCCTTTAATGCCTGGCTAAATGAGAGCAATCCCTACTTGAAATTTACCATGAATCACAACAAGAGGGAGGTCTCATTTCTTGACGTGAATATTGCAGCAGAAGAAGGAAAACTTTCCACATCACTATTCACAAAACCGACAGATGGGAATAGTTTACTGCATTTTGAAAGTGCGCATCCGAGAGCACTCTGAAAAAACCTCCCTGTAGGACAATTCATGCGCATATGTCGCAACTGTTCCAGACTAGATGATTACAAAAGGGAAGCAGACAATCTGGACAACAAACTGCAAAGTAGACAATACCCGACCCGTATTGTTAACAAAGCCAAAAAAAGAGTACGAACATCCCAAGAGACTCCCTCCTAGAGAAATTAGATCGCCCAGCACTGGCGCACCCTCACATCAAACAAACTGGATTTAGAGAAAGCAATGTTCTCCTTCCGAAAAAACAGGGCATCAGAGATAGAGTGGTTCACAGCGACTTGAGCAAAAAAACAACTACTGAACCAAGTAAACTGTGGAATCTACCGCAAGTTCAGGGGCACTTCCCATGTGGGAACTGCTCTATATGTCCATTTACATCTCATACAAACACTCTGGATCTAGGGATAAGAACCCCTTGGGAACAAAGATTCCATACAAATTGCAACAGCTCAAACGTGGTATAGGTCATTACATGTCCCTGAGGCCTGAGGTATATAGGGATGACAACCCGGAAGATCAGAATCTGAATAAACGACCATAGGAGCACCATCAGATGCAGACGGATAACAACAAAATTGACATTGCACTTTTTAGAAAAGAAGCACACAGAATCTGATCTAAATTGGAACATTATAGAGAAGGTCAACCCTACAAGGTCCCCCCAGAAAACCTTACTAGTGAAAGAACAGCAATGGCACATTGCCTCAAACCCCACCTTTCTGGACCCAAAGATGAGATACCATGAAACCATGCCAGGGAAATCCACCTACTTTTGGAGGAAAGGAATTCAGATGTGCTTTTTCTCACAGAAATCTGGACTAATAAGGACTCTGATCCAGAGATTGTTCAGGCCCTCCCTTCTAATTATGCCATATTCAGATTAGACCGAGTTGGCAGGAGGGGTGGGGGAATTGCCATTATTTACAGAGACGTGTATAAATGTAGAGCTACTACTGGACAATTAGCTGACTGTGAGAACAGCTGGACCAATAGGCAATTTTTGTAAAGATCTGCCAGAGGTAGTTACTCATGAGGCTATCCTTTCCTCTAATTTTTCCATCTTGGGCAATCTGAATTTGCATTTTGATGATCCCGATCTGGTGGTAGCGCAGGATCTCGTCGATAGTCTGGAAACTTTTCATATCAAGCAAATAGTGACTGGCTCCACTCATAAGATGGGACATTTGCTTGACCGTTTGTTTACTAATCTTTCAGACATTAGCTTTGTGGAACACACAGCGGTTCCATGGTCCGACCATTGACTATTATCTTTTAGTTGGACTCCTCAAGAGGCCCCTCAACCTTCTGTTAAAACTAAAAAATGTGGCCGTACATGGTCCAAATTTCCGGTCAACGAGTGGGTGTCCAATCTTCGAAATACAACCCCAGTCTCTTATCAGGATCCTGGGGTAGCAAATGAGAATTTTAATAATTGGTTGAAGGACTCTTTTGACATTGTTCTCCCGAAAAAAGAGGTCTGCCACTGAATAGGCTCTAATAAGAAAGCATGGTACACACACACTTTGAGACAGCTAAAACAGTCCTGTAAGCAAGCTGAGAGGAAATGGAGGAAGGACTTCTCAGAATCCAGTAAAAGCAATTATAGGAAAGCTATGAAGCTCTATAAAAATGAAATAAAAGTTGCCCAAACTAGGTATTACCAGGAAAAAATTACTTCAGCCTCTAACTCTCCTTTTGAAATTTTTTAAATTCTGAAATCGCTTCTTACACCCCCTGTTCCTATTAATGATGAGAACGTCCAAAGTCGCTGTGAGGAACTAGCTAGCTTTTTATTTACTAAAATTCATGTTATTTATGCTAGCTTTCAGCATAGGGACATGGATAGCACTGTCACATCACTTGCTTGACATGTTATGATAGATATTCTTCCCCCCCTGACTTTGTTGTCACGGCAGGGATTCTTTGCATCAGTTAAAATCTGGATCACCAGCTGATCCAGCCCCCCCGGCTATCCTTAACTCAGTATCAGAGATAGTCTGCCCAGTGATACTGGACGTGATAAATGCATCCCTTGCAACAGGATAGGTTCCCGGTCCTTGGAAACAAGCTAGAGTTAAAGCCTTGCTTAAGAAAAGTAATTTAGACCCTGATGACTGGTCTAATTATCGGCCCATATCTATGCTGCCTGGTGTGAGTAAACTGGCAGAAAGACATGTTAATTCAGTATTGTCAAGTTATCTCGAGGAGAACAATCACCTCCACCCAACCCAGACCGGCTTTAGGCGGTGCCAAGGCACGGAGACTGCTCTCCTTGCGGTTCATGAGGAGTCAAGGAAGATCTTGGATAGCGGAGGATGCGCTGCAATTATTTTATTAGATCTCAGCGCAGCCTTCGATACTGTGAACCATAATATAGTGATTCAAAGACTCAGGGACTTGGGTGTTGGAGGTACTGCCCTAGAATGGCTACAATCTTTTCTTTCTGACAGGTCTTTTGTGATCTTTGAGGAGGGTGTTCTCTCCGACCAGAGACCGTTGCAGTGTGGAGTCCCTCAGGGATCTTCGCTGAGTCCCACTATATTTAATATCTACATGAGGCCACGTACTGAGGCGGTACTCCCCTGGGGAATTCACACTGTTACATACGCGGATGACACACAACTAATGGTGGGTCTTAACCGGCAAGATAATTCAAACTCAAGACTGGGGACATGCCTGGCGAAGGTCTCTGAATGGATGGATTTGTCCTTTCTCAAACTCAATGGCACAAAGATTGAGATTATGATTCTTGGTCATGCGGCTCCCCAGAATTTGGACTCTCTGTGGCCAACCTGCCTTGGTGCGCCGCCTGTCCCTAAGACACAAATTAAGAGTCTCTGGGTCTGGTTGGATTGTAATTTGAATCTTAAAGCCCAGGCAGGCAAGGTAGCCGCAAACTGTTATGGCCTACTCAGGATGATGCGGAAGATTCTTCCTCTATTGCCATTTGGTGCCAGGCGCATGGTGGTTCAATCCCTGGTTTTGTCCCAGTTGGATTACGCAAATGTAGTCTACCTGGGTGCGCCAGTGGGAACTATCGGGAAACTTCAGATAGCACAGAATTGTGCGGCCCGTCTTTTGATGGGTATCCCGAGGCGTAAGTCAGCTAAGTTGGCACATAGACAATTGCATTGGCTTCCCGTTGCAGAATGGGTTAGGTTTAAGGCAATGTGCATTGTCCATAAGTGTAGCTCCAGGAAAGGTCCAGCCTTGTTGCAGCCCCTTGTGCATTTATATGACACCAAGAGGACTTTGAGATCTAGCGATGGACCGGAGGACGGCTGTTCTCCTATAACGCGGCCAGGCTCTGGAATCAGCTTCCTAAATCCAGCCGCCTTGAAGTTGACCATCTCAGGTTCAGGAAACAGTTGAAGACCTTTCTTTTTGCATGATCATTGTGGAATGACTGGGGTTACTTTATGCGCTGGGATGCCCTATGGGTAGCCATGCACTATATAAGTGCGTATTCATTCATTTATTCAACCAACTCAATGCTTTAAACAAACGACACAGCATGAGTTAGTCACTTAACCACTCTCGTTCTATCTGTCTATACTCCTTCTTCCTCCCTGCTCACATGCTTTACGTTCAAGTGTAAGCGCAGAGTAATCAAGCTTGGTCTAACTTTAGAGAATACTATGTGGAATTGTCATAAATTAATTGAAAAACTAGCTATCCAAGCATTACAAGCAGGATAGAGCGACCAACAAACAATGAAGTAGGATGGGTATAAATAATGCAACCATAAAAACGATCGAAATGGTTCTAAAGGAATTGCCAAACTGGCAAACCAAACATCACAAATATTCCAGAGAGGCCACCGAGCATTGGAATATGATGGGTAGAAGTAATATGAACATACAAACTCCATCACACTCCGTTCCCTTATCTAGATGAACGTTTATGTACAGAGCTGAGGGAACGCTACATGGATACATTTATTTCTAACACTATACCAACTCTTTATTGAATATGACAAAAACCTGTTTGAAAAGCTCTATTAACTATCTGGTACAGCACACTTACAGAAAATAAAAAGAATATAAAGAAGCAGTTTAAATGATCACGGTAAAGGGCACCATAAGCGGATATGAGAGCAGCCATATAGAGAGTCCCACAGGAAAGTGATATGATGGATAGAAACCGTACTAACTCCGTCACGCTCTATTCCCTCATGTAGCTAATCGCTAACGTACAGATGCGAGAGAAACATTTATGTATAATTATAAGTGCAAGGGGGGGGGGGGGTCACACATACAGGACTGGTGCTTGAACGAAGGAGGAGGGATGTGAACTGTATTCCATCCGAGGCTTTTTTCAGAGCCTCGTTGCTGAGGAGTTCATTTTGTTTTACATAACCATCTTACCTAACTAAAACATCGGAAACGACAACTATTCGCCATAACATGAAAATTCATAACAAACCTCTGTCACTCACAGAGTGTGACTACAAGGCCTCCCTCCTGTGCTCCCTTGAGAATCTTTAGCCCTAAGGTGTTGGGGTGAGTGCAAAGAAACCATCTCAACCATCACAGTAGGTTGGAGACGAGAGCGAATGTGTGTTTTTGATGGAAATACTGGATGTATATTGTGAATGAAATAGTGCATGTTTGCATGATCCCATAGCACAAGCGAAAGGCACTAGAAAGCATATGAAATGTCAAACGTGATACATATGATTTAATCAAAACAGCAACACGCTGGGTTAATAAGATGTGCGGAAATGGGTGAAAATGCCTAAACCCCCACTACAACGACTCCAGGGGGATTTATATAATGATGGTATTCTAATGTAAATTGTAATGTATTTAACAATGAATATCTTGTCTCCTGATTAGGTAATTCATCATCCAGACCAGTGGCAAGTATTAGGCTTGTTCCAGTTTTTAACACTTAGAGGTGCTTGCAGGCCCGGCTCCAGGAATTTTTATTTGGGTGGGCCAATGGTACATTCGGGTGGGCCACTGCGGCAGTCGCGGCCGGCATGAATCGCGGGGGGAGGACGAGGGGGGAGGGGGTTCACACGGTGCAGGGGGTTTATGCGGGGGTTTTCAATTTAATAATTATTATTATAAAAAATGTAGCTTACCTTTCACCCTACCGGGTCCCACGTCTTCTCGGCTCCTGCTCTCCTGCCTCTAGCAGGAACAGGATGCAGGCAGCCAGGCTCCCTCCCCAAAGCTAATCACAACACTGCAAGCAGTGGTGTGATTGGTCGGGACGCCGCCCAGCCAGGGGCTTATGTGGAGGCATGTTCTCATTGCCGGCTGCATTGCAGCCAATGCAGCATATATGGAGAAGGACAGAGTAGGCATAACTAGTTTGGGTAACCCCAGATGGCCAACCAAACAGTCTTTGTGCACTCATGACCTTACTGCTAATTAAATAAACAAAAAAATGAAAGGGCATGACAGGGCTGCCTTTAGCACTAGTGCGAAAGTCTTGTTTGGCGCCCCACCAATGACCTCTTTCGCTGTAGATACCATTAGTACCACCCTAACAGTGCCCTTCATCCCTCTGTAGCCCCTCTCTCATATGCATTTCATTTGTTGTATAGCGCTACTCATATCAGTGTAGGGTGTCACAGTACTTCACATCACACACACATTATAGAGAGATAATTTATTATGCAAGTAGATATATCAGTTATAGGGAATGTCACATAAACCAATGAGGATTAGAAGGAGTAGGACTCACGTCATCCATACTGGTGGGCAGTATATTTTTAGAGAGTATGGTCTGGAAAAGCAAAAACTCAGGATTTAAAGTACCCCAAAGGTTGGTGGGTTGGCTTTACTAATAAAAATGTATATCTGCCCAAGCTAACTCTTTTTAGCAACATTAGAATAATGAAAGACTGAGGAAGTTCTAACTATATCGCAACACACAAAAAAAGTGAAGTTCTAACTAAACCACTTGTTTTTTCTTATACAAGGCTGCTGGAATGATGAGATTCATCAGCCGTGACATTTTTCACATAATTATGTATTTGGCACAAAATCCACCACCTACAGTTTAACATGCTGATTTAAAAAACAATTGCTTGAAGCTCAAATGGATCAAAAGTCACTAAAAAACATGGTGACGTGTTTGCGCACATTGGAAGCCCTTTTCAAAGGGTAACTGGCCAACTTTCAGTGGCTTATTTCTGTATTTGGCTGTTAAATTGGTACTAACGAGGTGAAATCTTTGCCCAGACAGTACTACCAAGTAAAAAAAAATTCAAAATAATTAACTTATACTAGTTAAAATGTGCCGCATTATACTGCATAATTTGTCTTAGGTGCTCCCCTGACACATAATTCCAATGGTCCTGATCACATACTCAATCATTGTGTGGCCACCTATGCTATACAGTGTTTATTACAATTTTAGAATAATACCCTACATATTCACATTGCTTTCTGTTACATGCTGGGACCGTAAAACTACATAAATACATATGTCACGATTATGCACTGCACCATCCTGGATTCAATTTTGTGACTCTGTTCTCATGCAGACATCTTCGGGGATCACATTAACCAAGTTTCATAATGTGAAGATGTGTGCGTCCCATCAATTAGTTTAATGTGCATTTATTTAACACCTCTTCACTTGTAGACGTGAGCATTATTTTAAGTGCAGTTGCCGAACGTGTACATACAATAAAATACTTATAAAATATTGTGCTGTTTTAGCAAATCTGTTGACTTTGCCACCCCAAGGTTCAAGATCACAGCTGCCATACTTTTCATGACACGTCAACTGTCATGTAGATGAAGACAGCCTGGAAACGCAAAAAAAAAAAAATGCTCTTCCAGGCCATCTTCATTCTTAAGCGGCATTTGAGCCCTCCTGGGACTGCAGCCACGGACCCACAGTTTGAAGACCTCCGCCCTAAGGCCAGGGCGGGACCTCCCACCACATGCTGTGAATGCTGGGTTTGGCCCATTGTCATTCTATATGTGACAATGGGCCACGATAATCTGTGCTGGGTTGCGCAGAGCCTGCAGCAGACTCTTAAATTCCGATCAGGAGAGACAGTCCGAACACTGGTGGGGGTAAAAAACGGCTCACATCAAGCCTCGGGCCAAGGCTCATGTTTGGGTGGGCCAGGCTCATGTTTGGGTGGGCCTGGCCCACCCGGCCCACCCTCTAGAACCGGGCCTGGGTGCTTGAGACAATTTGTTTGTATGCACTCGCATCTTTGGTGGAAGTAACTTCAATACATCCCGCTCTGACGAAAGCCCAGGACCTATTTAGGCCAGGTAGGAAAGGCTGAAACATGGTGCAGAAGTAAGGGACATAGGGCCATCACATCCTAAACAACCATTTGTATTTATTTTAACCTTCCCACCTACCCCATTCTTAAAGATTTCTTTAGGAGTGGGTGAGTGTTAGACCTGAAACCATTGGCGTGGGTCTCCCTTCCATTTTTCACTGTTGTCAATTCTGTTTTTGCTGGTATTAGATGCTCTGGGCGCTGTGCCACTGCCATCCAGTGCCACAGCGCAAATGCTCACTGTGTAAATATGACTTGAATTGGTATATCCCTGATTGGCTTATTTGGTTTACCTGTTAGTCCCTTGTAGCGTGGCCTGTGTGTGCCCAGGGCTGGTAACCCAAATGCTGCTGGTGGGCCTGCAGCGCTGGTTTGCGCCACCCACAGAAGCAGCTTGTAAAATGTTCCTCAGACCTGCCACTGCAGTGTCTGCATGCAGTCCAGAACTGCCATCTTGGCTGTGAAGTGCCCACACACCCCAGCCCCTAAACCTTCCCTTAGCATCATGTCAGTCACCCCTATGGTAGGTGCATTGTGTATGTAAGGTAGGACATGGCTTGATATGTGTAGCATGTCCTGGTAGTGAATCACCCCTCCATTTTGTTTTTCACTGCTGCAAGGCTACCTGTTCTCCATAGGCTAGAATGGGCAGACTGGCTATTACATCTTATAGTCCTATCTGACTCAGGGAACATGGTAGAAATTCGGGTTTAGTATGTCTAAACTCAGTATGATAAAATACATCTTTTAGTGAAGTTGGTTTTAACATTCTGTGTTTGAAAATACCACTTTTAGAAAGTGTGTATTTTCTTGCCTAAGCCTTCCAGTGTGCTCTGCTGTTTTGTGTATTGGCTGTCTGGGTTTAGAGGGGCAAGGCAGGCTGAGCCAGACCTGGGTTGAATAGAGAGATCTGCATTGAGTACTGGGGAGGGGTAGCTCCTTGACCTGAATAGGGCTGTGCCTGGCAAGGGCAAGGTGAATGCTGGCTCCACCCCCTACTGTGCGTCTGATGGCAGACCCCCTCTTTCTGAAAGGAAGGATGCAGCCTGGTAAACTAAGTGCTCCAGGCCTGAGAAGAACTGTTTCTGGCTGGGTTCAGTGACTAGAGACTTTTAAGAACAAAGATTTTTGGGGTATAAATATCTGTGCCAAAACCCCTGATTGTGGTATTGCTCCTGGATGTCAAGAGGAACCTCTGTCCGTGTTACTGAAGTAATCTGCATGAGAGGATTTCCTTGTGCTTGTGTGCTGTTTCTTGGATTGGCCTGCAGTAGTTCCCCTTGGACTTGGAAGAAGAGGGAAAAGGACTTTTGAGAGACTTTTATTTTGCTAAGCAATCACCCAAGGGCTAGAAGAGAGCTAGCCTCCTGCTGGAGTCACAGGCACATCTGACTCCCCCACCAGCCTCCTGATTCCTCCCAGCGGGGATTTCTATCTGTAGATGAGGCTCCAGTGAGTCCCAGGGCCTCTAGTTCTACTACAGAGAAGAGAGTGCTGAAAATCGTTGCTAACGCTGTTTGCGAGCCGCCGCAGCTGAAGAGCGTAAGAAAAATCATTGCGCTGCTGCCGCCGAGCGCTCGCAAACCGAAGACAATCGCATCGCATGCTTGCGGGCCACCAAGTTCTCGCTAAACCCAGAGATCATCGCATCGAACATTTGCAGGCTTGTCGAAGGCTCGCTAACTCCGGATCATCGCATCGAGGTCATCGCAGAGCGGGTGCCTTGCGTCCGCCATTTTCCTCGCATCTCACCCGGATCGTTGCTCCCTGGTGGGGCGCCATTTCCTTTTATCGCAATAAGATCGCACATGTAACAGGATCAGTGCATCATCCTCCCTCGCGGCAAGGATTCAACGCATCGTCGGCCTAGCGTGAAGAAGTCTGTCGCTTTGTCCCACACGCACACGCAGACCGGGGCATCATCCTCCCTTGCGGCAAGGATTCAACTCATCGCCGGCCTAGCGTGGGGAAAATCATCGCTACAGCTCGTTTGCGACATTTTGCTTGTTTTGCTACGAAATCCAGGTACTTTGTAAGTAAAAGGGTTGCAGCGATCCCTGTTTTGAACTGACCCCTATTTGAACACTTTGAACTCTTTTCCCAGATTTTCAAGAGTACCTCCCTTTTTTCAGTATTGTGGCTTTTTACCATTATTGGTCTTGTGTTAAGTCTATATATAAAGATACTTATTTATTTATAACTACTTGTGTTGTATGTCTGTATGTATGTATGTATGTATGTATTGGTGCTTTTATATAGCGCAATGACTGTCACCCATCGGGTATCCTGGCGCTTCGACTTAGATGACACAGAACCCTGTCCGTGAAGGGCCTTATGTACCAAGCAAAGGGCTTTAAACTCAATCCTCTGAGGGATTGGAAGCCAGTGGAGCTCCCTAAGTGCTTTAGTAGAAGAGTCAAGGCGACTGCGCGAAAGGGCCAGTTTGGCGGCGAGATTTTGAACACGTTGCAATTTTGCCCAGGGTCTTGGATGCCCCCAGAAGTAGTGAGTTACAGTAGTCAAGCCTACTTAAGATGATACTTCTCCCTACTTCTGGCCTAGATTGTACCGGGAGCATCGGTAATATTTTCCGCAACATTCGCAGAAGTGCCATACAGGTAGCCACTGTTTTATTTACCGACACATCTAGCTGCAGACTGGGGTCGAACATCACTCCCAAGTTTCGGACTGATTCAGCCGGCAGACTGGTGTCCTGAAAAGATGAAGGCCAAAAATTCAGTGGCAGAGGCCTGGGGGTGCGGTCCATGGAACAGTGCAGTACCTCCGTTTTGGAACCGTTGAATTGTAATGAATTGAGGCTCAACCATTCCGCAGTCGTGGACATACACTGATGGAAGGTCTCCTGCGACACTGCCTCCTTGCCTTCAAACGAGAAGACAAGTTGGGTGTCATCAGCATAATTGGTGACTGCTATGCCAAAGGATTTTATCAACTGGATCAGGGGACGGAGGTAAAGATTGAACAGGATCGGACTGATGGCCGATCCCTGGGGCACTCCCTGCCCTACCCTTCTGGTGTTAGATTTGAAGGGCGGCAGGGCCACCATTTGGTGTCTGTTGTCGAGATAGGACACCAGCCAATCCAGAGCCAGTCCCGACACCCCTATTTCCTCCAGTCTCCTAACCAGGATCGTGTGGCTGACCATGTCGAACGCGGCCGACATGTCGAGCAATACTAAAAAAGCAGCTCGACCTTGGTTGGCACGCGTCCGCAGGTCATCTAGCACTGTCACCAAAGCAGACTCAGTCCCGTGGGCAGGTCTAAAACCAAACTGGGCCACGTCCAAGCAGGCGTTGGTCTCCATAAAACTGGAAAGATGTTTGGTCACCAGTTTCTCCAGGATTTTAATTGGGAATGGAAGCAACGAAATGGGTCTGTAGTTTGCTGGACAAGTGGGGTCCAGAGTGTCCTTTTTCAGGAGTGGGGATACTACCGCCAGCTTCCAGCAGTCCGGAACCCGTGCAGATTCGAGGGACTGACAGCAGATGGAGAAGAGGGGGGGAAGAGCACTTCCCGGAATAGTTTCCAGAATTTAGGTGGAAGGGGGTCTAGAGGCGAGCCCGAGGATACCCTGTCTGCCAGTGCACAAAAATCTTCAAAGGACGGCGAGGGAAAGCTATTCAATTGCGCAGAGCTGGCGTCTTTCACAGAAGCGGACATAGTGGTAGAGTGGCCCGAGGTGTGGGAGATAGATCCTGGCCGTGTAGCAAGGTTATTCAGGATCGTTGTGATCTTGTCCTCAAAGGCCGAAGCCAATGAGTCACATAGAGTTTGAGAGGCCGGGATGTTCTTGACAGTACAAGCGGGAGATGCCAAATCTTTAACGATCTTAAATAAGGCCTGGGACTTATTCTCCGCTGACAAGAGTGATTCCTCTAGGAAACTAGCCTTGGCCTGTTTATTCTGGGCTTTGTAGGTCGCCAGTGCCTGTTTAAAAAGAGCTCTATCTGACTCGAAGTATAGCTTTCTCCAAGTCAGTCCGTTTACATTGGTGCTTGAGCTGGTGGAGTTCATCTGAGAACCATGGCATTACATGTTTTGTCCTGCTTCTGGTTTTTCGTAAAGGAGCCAGTGAGTCCAATGACATTAGAATTCGCTGACTCAGAGTCTCATAACTGGCGTCCACATTATCACCCAAGATAAACCCATCTGAGAGCAGAGTGGGGAGAGAAGATTGTTTAAGGAGCTTCGACCATTGTCTGCCCACCTTAGTGGCTCCTAAACTGCATTTCTTCATAGATGGGGTGGGGGATAGAAGATGAAAGTGGACGAGTGCATGATCCGTCCAACACTGAGGAAGAATGTTTCGAATGGTCACTTGGTCAGCATCGGAAAAAATAAGGTTGAGTGCATGACCCTTTACGTGCGTCTGGGAGAGTACTAACTGCTGTAGCTGAATATTACAGTTAGCTTGGACCAGCTCTTTAAAGGCTGAATCGGTCGGGCCATCCGGCCATAGATTGAAGTCTCCCAGCTCTGTTAGCCTCGTGTGCGTGTTGGAGAGGTTGTAGATAATGTCAATAAGCTCCGTTACAGCGGATGCGCTCGCCGGGGGTCTATAGCACAGTAAACCTGAGTAATGTGCGCCCCCCTGACCATTAATAGAGAAACCCATAAGTTCACAGCCTGGGATTGTCTTAATATCAAGCTGTGAGAGATCTATTGTCTCTCTAAAGATCATCCCCACTCCTCCATCTCTGGACCCTATCCGGGGATTATGCCTGATCTTGTATCCAGGAGGGCATGCTAGTCCCAACTCCACCGAACTATTAGCATTAGTCCAGGTCTCTGTCATAAAGAGTACGTCTAACTCATAAGACTCAATGAGCAGCGTAATTTCTTCTGCATGTTTACTAGGAGATCTTACATTTAGTAGTCCGCAGGACAGTGAATCTGGCCGTCTTCTGATGGTAGAGGGCTGGTGGCAGGGAACGGTGCCTGTATTGAGTCTTAGGAGGTCGTCGCGAGAGTAGGTAAGAGCGAGACGGCACTGAGAGGCAGTACCTCCTGCGTCCGGCGCGACCTGTGCGCGAAAGGGCGCAAACGGGCTTACCTCTGGCACACCTCCGGCGCGCACCCTTTGTAGTGTCCTTCACTGTGTTACTGTGTATGATCATAAATGCTTTACACACTGCCTCTGAGATAAGCCTAGCTGCTTGTGCTACGTTACCACAGTGTTGAGCAGGGGTTATCAAAGGGTGTAGACCCCTTACTCTGACTCAGGAAGTAGGGTCCCTACTTGGACTGTGGTCAACCACTGCCAACTAGAGACCCCCATTTCTAACAGTGAGGAATTTTATCTTTAATAGTACCCCCCATATACAATTACCTAAGTGCTCCCTAAAATACGCTTGAGCCGACGTTTATGAGTTGGGGTGAGCCCCATGAGGAAGTATGTCACTGTGAGAGTGAGTGAGGGCTATTAAAAGAAAAGGGTCTCTCTCCCTTCCCACCCGTTAACAATGGGTTGGTCAGATCCATAATTCTCTCTAAAAAGCTTCTTGAAAGGATTACCATCACACACTTAGGAACAAACCCCCCCCCCCTCCTTTTTGGTAGTTCCTGAGTTGCTACCCCCTATTGCGAGAGGAAACAACCGAAATATCTTTGAAAGGATATTCGTTTGGTTAAAAGTGTATAGAATAGGGAGGCTATATCCTTTACATCCTCTTGACTGAGGACCTCTCTACCCGCCTGAGGCCTGAGGAATTGTGTTCCAGATGTATTATAGAAATGCCATCTACCTAGAACTGTTTAAACCAAAGGGGTTTCATCCGTTCTGGGAGCCTGGCAGGACGTCTAATAAATTTTTTCAAAAAAAGTTACCTGGCCACCAATTTCAGTACTGCTAATTAATACTGAAGATTCGAAATACAACACAAAAAATCATTGTACTTTGTCTTTGTTTTTGACTTTCTCATATGTTTTTGTACAATGTTTTTCATATAATTTTGAGTTGCACAATATATTGAATGAAATGTGTATTCCTCCTATGCATCAAGAGTGATGAATAGTTGTTTAAAATGAAGTTGAATCAATACAAATATGAAAGTAAAGTGCAATGATTTTTTGCGTTGTATTTCGAATCTGCAGTATTAATTAGCAGTACTAAAATTGGTGGCCAGGTAACTTTTTTTGAAAAAAAAAAAAATCTACCTAGAACTGGCAGAAAACCTTTTTGTAAGACGTCACCGCATTCAAAATGTCATTGACCAGCTATTGATTGGTGAACACAAGCATATGATGGACAGAGCACTGAAACTTTTCAGACACTCACCCCCAGTCACAGATCTGGGTTGAATTCACCATCGTTCTTTAGCTCACTTCGCCACCCCACTCAGACACAGCTATATGCAAATCAGTCTTGACCCTGTGCCTCATGGGAATAGTCCAGCATGAACTGCCAAGCCATGTCTTCCCTGGACCAGAAACAAGCATCCCTGGACTGGTTTTGGGCTAACAGCCCTCATGAGCCAGGCTAGCTTGAATCCAGTGGCAAAGTGAGCAAAGGACCACATCTAGGTATACCCTGCCAACTTAGGGCGAACAAAGAAAACACAAGGAGATGATGGACGGAGCACTGAAGCTTTTCAAACACTCACTCCCAGTCACAGATCTGAGTTGAATCCATCATCGTTCATTAGCTCACTTCACCACCCCAGTTCAGACACAGCTATATGCAAATCAGTTTTGAACCTGTGCCTCGTGGGAACAGTCCAGCCCAAACTGCCAAGCCATGTCTTATGGAAACAAGCATCCTGGGACCGGTTTTGGGATAACAGCCCTCATCATCCAGGCTGGCTTGAATCCAGTGGCAAAGTGATCAAGGGATTCACGTCTGGGCATACCCTGTCAACTTAGGGCAAACAAACTAAACACAAGGAGATGATGGAAGGAGCACTGAAACTTTTCAGGCACTCAGCTCCAGTCACAGATCTGGGTTGAATCCATCATTGTTCTTTAGCTCACTTCACCACCCCAGTTCAGACACAGCTATATGCAAACCAGTCTTGACCCTGTACCTCATGGGAACAGTCCAGCCCGAACTGCCAAGCCATGTCTTCCCTGGACCGGAAACAAGCATCCTGGGACCGGTTTCGGGCTAACAGCTATTTATTGGTGCCATGCCTTAAGATTATATTACTCCTATAGTAAGGATGCTTCATTGGTTACCAGTCAATTAAATAGTGTTGTTTAAATCCATTGTCACAATTCTTCTTCCCCATTCCCTAGCTTAAAAATTAGAATGCTCTTTAGTAAACTCGATATCTGGATGCAAAATTTTGTTTGCTCGCTTTTCATTTATTCTTCGCATGCTGCCATCAGTTAGGAATAAACATTCTACCAAAAGATATGTATGCATATTTTATTTTACTTTTCTTGGTAATCCTTTACAGATTCTTTCTGATATATCACGTAACCAACTCGTACTAGGAATTCTGTTATTTTTGTTATACTGGGAGTGTCTCAGGATACAATGTGTTCATTTTTGCTTTCTGAAGGAATGGGATAACACATCCTTCCACTCTGCTAATTTCATACCTGCCACCACGCTCGTATATCACCCAAAGAATCCTGTTAATTTGCAAGGAGTACTGAATATGGTGGAAGATCTCAAGCATCCTGACAAAGTACTATCCAGATGACTAACGTTCTCAGTGAACTAGGTAGGAATAGGAGAAAACAAGGCCGATAAAGAGTTACCCATAGCTATTCAGTAATAGTCTTGGAAAACTAAGAATGTTCAGTAATTAAATAATCTTCAAAGAAGGCACCAGCACGGTTATAGACAAGGTTTGTAAGATACCCTCGGGTTGAGAGAAGAATTAAAAGCTTAGTTCAAGAAACGTTTGCAAGTTAGACATCATTAAGAAAAAACAGAGATACAGTATGGTTGGTGCCAATTATTCACCTCACTGAAAATGCCAGCAGGTTATCATTTAAAGTAGAGCTGCAATGCCACTGTTTACATCTCACGTCAAATGTTACCACTCAGGGTGCCTATCGCTACAATTATATGCCATTCAGTTAGGCGCCTGCATGTTGCAGGTTAAGTTGAGAGTGAGGCTGAAAGCCCGTGTTATTTACAACAACAAAAATAGCATACTGATTTACGCGATTGAAAGCGTTTGAGTGGGCCAGAGGGTTCTCTTGGGAGGACCTGGTCCCTAGACCCTTTCCAGAACAGGGCCTGGGCTGGGTAAAGGTTGATTTGAATTCTATTCTATTCCTTTAGCTTGCAAGTTGCCCCCGGTCGTGCATTGTTACCCAGCAGCGTTTGTCATTGTGGGACTTTAGGGCCACCAATTAGCAGGTGAAAAGTGCAGCTACAAGTCCCACAATGCTGCCTGGAACACGGGACAGGTTGGTAGCAAGTTAGAGTAATTCAATAGTGCTAACTGTAATTGGAGATGTCCACACATCTCGTAAAAGGTTAATCAAACTCTGCCGGTAAGTTCAGGCGCATTCCATTTCCGCCACCACAAACCTTATCCCATGTCAAATTCGTCGTACTGTTTTGGCCTCTTGAGGCGGGGACTGCAAGGCCCAGAATCCACTCCCTGCTGTCATCTAGTACATACATTGCGTGGGGCAGTGGGACTTCACTTTACCCACACTTCTATGGTCGTACATCACGCGACCAATTCAGATTCCATGCTCTAAAAGTTCATAAAAGCTTGAAATCGATACGTGCAGGAGACAGTGGGGGCCACAGTACGCGAAGTATTGACTAGACAAATGCTAATGAGGCATTGACACCCAGGGGCTAAACAGTACACAAAGCACCAGCATTTAATGAGGCGGAGAAGGAAAAGACTACGTGGCAAGGGCGACGCCCTGTGGCTATACATAGTATGGTTCCAGAAAGAGTATTCACCTATTGGTGCAACGGTGACATCAAACATCCAGTCAAATTATGGCCTTTCCTTAAGCCACGGAGAGGGTAGACGCTGCAGCAAATAAAATCAAAACACTCCTTTATAAGCGACTAGAGGTTATTGACTAAGATGACAGCAGGCCCCAGCAGCAGTGCCAGTTGCCTCTATTCTGGAAAGGTTAGCCATCTGTGCAATAAAGGCTCAGTGGCCAGCCACATTATAACAATGGCTGGGTTCTCAAAGGGAGCGACAGTCCCAAGCAGCTGAGACAAACACCGTCTAGTCACAGAAGGCATTGGCATTGATCCTGTAGACAGCGGATAGACTCCACTATAAAAGTGACAGGGCTTTCTCATGTCTACATAGTGCAATTTGATTGAACCCAGGAAGAAGCAGGTGCCAGTGCAAACACCGTTTCCAGTTACAACATAGAGCATTTGCTGATGTTCTGTATGAAAAAGAGTAACATCCGAGGCAATTCCTCGCATTCTTTGTGGTGTTTAGACAGAATATGACGTGTTTGCGAAAAGAAGTCGACTATAATCTGCTTACAATGTACAGGTTCGAATACAATGAGAGCTATTCACGCTAAACAGGCAATGGTGCGGTGTGGCATGGCCTGGGGCAGTCAAGCCGAACTTGGACTGGCTTTTAGACAAAACAAACATTGGTAAATGAACTGGGTTTCGACTATGTGATTAATATTAATTTTGTTGCTGTTGTAAGATTCAGCTTGGTGATCAGTTGTGCAACAATATAAGTGATTGACACCCCATAAAAGTAGTATGTTTGTTTATTGAAAAAGCCAATATATTGTGCAGTGACTGGTGGTAATATAATGCAGGGAGATTAGGTAAATGGCGGAGGACAAAGAAAAAAAAACATGCAGCGGCCAAGCGCGTTTGATGTGCGTGCCATACTGGAGCATGCTCATGACCTAAATTTGCAAAAAGCTGCGAAATGCTCTCTTCTCAGGAAGAGAACTGAAAAAAAGAGTTTAGGATATAAAACATACAATTACAGGAGTCAACCTGAGCTTGTTCCAAGGGGGAACACTCTCACTTAGAGGATGGGCAATAGGTACCAATTCCTGGGAGAAATGAGGTGGTTTAAAGTTTTCGGGGAAATGTAAAGAGACATAAAAGCATGCGATGCTATTTATGCATTTGCTGGTGGATTGGTACTGATTATTATAATCTAGCAGGGTATGCTTTCTTACCCCTGCTTTTTACTGTAATGACTGCAAAGTGACACATAGAAATGACTAGGATTTCAGATTGTTTGAGTCATGCTGCTTTCCTTTAAACTGTAGGGTACAAAAGGGGGTGGTGATGGACGGAGCATCTGAACCAATCAAACACTCACACCCAGTCAACAGATCTGGGTTTAATCCATCACCGTTCTTTAGCCCACTCTGCCACCCCAGTTCAGACATGGCCATATGCAAAGCAATCTGACCCTGTGCCTCATGGGAACAGTCCAGCCCGAACTGCCAAGCCATGTCTTCCCTGGACCGGAAACAAGCTTCCTAGGACCACAAACGTTTGCAATACTTATCCCACAATTTTCTGCACCTCTTATGTATGCCTCAAGTAAACGATACATGAGTGGGCAGCATGGAAAGTGTAAGAAGAGGTCATGAAAACCCCCATTTAAGTGATGGCTGTGACAAAAGGGCCTATTTGACATAGTAAAATGTTTTCCATGTGAAAGAAAATATAAAAAAAAAATGTGAAACACCACATGGATTTTCCAGAGTTATGAAATTTACATGTGCAAATCCCAAAAGCTTCACAAAATGTCCAGATACACCAAGAACATCAGCCAAATTGTCCTACATATTGAAGGTTTATGCCTACAGAGATTTCATAAACCATTTTTATTCGTTTATAAAAAAGATATTTCTACAGGTCAGACATGCACATGAACGTGGAACAGAATTATATTGTTATATATAGCCCAGCCACTGGATAATGCAGCAAAGCACAGCACTTTTAAACCTCGAATCCCTGACATGCTACCCCAAACCCATTCTCAAAGAGATATGTGAAATCCTTGTGAATGATGTCCCAAAATGTTTAAACGATGTTCAAGTGGCACTTGGTCTCCTCACGAGTGAAGTGACTCTCTTCTTTGAAGATACCCGAACTATGGGGCATACTACCAAGATTAAGCGATAATTATCGCTTAACACGGTTAGCAGCAATATTATTATCGCCGAGCTCCGCCGATTTTTATCCCAGATAAACCTTGCTATTATCAAGGTTTATCTCAAAAGCGATAAAAATCAGCCGAAATGCATGAATATCGCTGAAAAGTCTGCGATATTCATGCATTACCGAGCTAATGCTCTTAGCCATGTTATCCACCTACCATTGGATAATGTTGTATATTATTCCTACCTTTGTTTCCTTGTTTTCCCCTCCTGTAGCATGATCTCATATGTTCCAGAATGTAGGTGGCTCTGGACTCTTCCTAGGGTTCTAGGTTGAGACAGTTTGTGCCTGGCCAGCTCCTTTTGAAGATGTCCTGCTGTATCTCTGCTGAATAAACCTTCTGTTATGCACTAAGAAGTTCCTGCGTATTTACTACAATTTTGGCGACGTTTTGCAGCTGGTCAGTAGTACTTCTGTTGGCTTCTGGCGATTCAAAGACGTTTTCTATGTTTTTCTACATCGTTATTGGTGCCAGATTTACAGTCAAGGATCTTCGAAAGACAAAGAATCCATTGTGTGCAGTTTTTGCTCCTGTCCTGTGCCAGCGTGTCTCAATAATAGAAGTTCTCTCGAAATTGTGAGTAATCTTGATATCGAAGCGCGAGCGCATCTGCAACCGCTATCGTTGCTAAGCGCTGCTGCGAGTACGTCATTGGCTTTCTGATCGTGATGTCATCGCGCTAGTGCCAAGCCTCCTGTGCATGCGTTTAAAACCTCCTGTGCATGCGTTCCAAGCCTCATTTTAGTTTTTCTTTTGTGGCGGCCATTTGAAATCAATCTTTACAAGTTGAAGTCTATTCCAAGCCTCGTTTTCGATAGAATTATCGTGGCGGCCATTTTGACTGTGTTTTTTCTCTTCAAAAATCGGAAATTTCCTGTAAGCCAGTTTTAATCACAGCAACTCGCTGCAACTTCGTAAGGAGAACGAATTTTCATACAGTGATCTATTGCTCTCAGGTATGTTCTCCTGGTAGCTTCAGTTATTTTGTGGACACCTATTCCTTATTTTCTTTTATTTCTGGCAATTTTGTTAGCATTGACTTGACTTTATTGAACATGGCACAGCAAATTCTTTTTACTTTACCACCACAATTTCTACCGGAACCTGGTATCCCAGAGATACCTTGGGAGGATTGGTATATTATGTTTGACAACTACCTCGAGGCACTTGATGGACAAGAATTTTCCGCAAAGAGGAAAAAGGCTATTCTTTTGAGCACTCTTGGCAAAGAAGGGCAGAGAGTTTTTAGATTTTTACCAATAGCTTTGAGAGCTAATGGCCAGGATATGGATGATGAATTTAAGGAAGCTGTAGCAAGGCTTGAAGTCAGGTTCTCAAAGGAGGAGAATCTAGTCACGAACCGTTACAAATTTTACACTCAGCGTCAAAAGGAGTCAGAGTCATTAGATGACTTTGTGGCTCGACTCAGAGAGTTGTCTATTAAATGTAAGTTCGGTGCCATGAATGACGAACTTATAAGGGATCAGTTAATTGTCCAATGCTCTAATAAAAAGATTCAGGAGAGACTATTGGCGGCAAAGAATCCTTCATTAAAGGATGCCATTGACTTGGCAAAAGTAATTGAAGAATCTAGCAAGTGTATGAAGGTTCTTGATTCTCATAAACTGAGTCCTCAACAAGAAGTCTCTGTAGTTTCTCATAAGATAAGTGCTGGAGAATGTGAGCATTGTGGAGGTGATAATATTGCTGTGGTAAAGAATAAACCAAGATTTCCACCCCAAAAAAATGTCACTACCAACAAGTTGTGCAATAGATGCGGAAGCAGTAGTCACTCTTCTGACGCAAGGTTTTGCTTCGCTGCAAACAAGGAGTGTCTCAAGTGTGGCAGAATTGGACACTTCTCAAAGATGTGTAAAGCCAAGCCTAAGCAAAGAGTTGCTACTGTGGATGACTATGAATGCGAGATAACAACTGAAGCTGAAAGACTCTTGGTGGTTGATGAAGTTGATGTGGTTGGCGAGGATCCAAGACAGAACAGACCAAAGGCAGTTTTCAAGATTGACTCTCATGAAGTGTCATTGATGGTGGACACGGGGTCGCGCCATACCATCATTCCTAAATCCATTTTTGACACTTTCTGGGAAGGGTTGAGCTTGAAAGAGAGTGATATTTCTCCTAAGGGTTTCAACGGTCAAAAGATCGAAATTCTTGGTTTCTTTGAGTCTAAAATTTGTTTTGAGAAGAGATCCACATTTGGTAAGGTGTATGTCTCTATTGATGGTCCTCCCATCCTTGGTTGGGTACATCAATACGATCTATACATTGTCATCAACCCCAGAGCTAAAAACCAAATCATGGTTGTGGAAGACGATTCTCTTGAAAGTATTCTTAATGAGTTTAGCTCTGTGTTCAAAGATGAACTTGGTGAGCTCAGAGGTTACTCCCACCTCATTAAACTCAAGAAGAATAGCTTACCTGTACAGCACCGTGTGAGAAGGGTTTCCATTTCTATTTGTGAGGATGTGAAAGTGTTAATTGAGGAAATGCTTCAATCTGGAGTGATAGAACCCACGGAGGCTTCAGCGTGGGTTTCTCCGGTGGTCATTTCCAAGAAAGCTGGTGGAAAATTGAGGTTCTGTGTTGACCTCAGGGCATTGAATAAGTGTGTCATTGCTGACACATTTCCCTTGCCTAATATCTCCGAGATGGTGTCCACTCTTCAGGGAGCGAAATACTTTTCCAAGCTAGACCTGAAGAGTGCTTACCATCAGGTCAAGCTTCACGAGTCCTCAAAGCACCTCACCGCCTTTATCACTCCGGAGGGAATTTTCCAGTTTACTCGCCTTCCCTTTGGCTTGATATCGGCGGCGAGTGTGTTCCAAAGGTTAGTTACTGAAATTTTCAAGGGGTTAAAGAATGTAGTGTTCTTTCAGGACGATATTTTGATTTTTGGTGATTCGGTGGCCAATCATAATCATGTTCTTAAAAATGTTTTGCACAGGATTTGGGACACCGGACTTACCTTGCGTAGAGAGAAGTGCTCTTTCCTTGTTCAAGACATTGAATATCTAGGTCATGAAATGTAGGCTAGCGGAGTTAAACCAAAGAGAGATCTTCTTGAGGCTATACGTTCTGCCCCTTGTCCTGCTGATAAGGACCAATTACGTTCTTTCATGGGATTGATTGAATATTATTTTAAATTTGTAGAGAAATTTTCAGAGAAAACTTTACCTTTAAGAGCTTTGTTAAAAAAAGGTTGTAAGTTTGTTTGGGGGCCTGAACTTGAACTCTGTTTTAATGACATCAAGGATGCTATCTGCAGTGCTAAGGTTCTTGCGCCTTTTGATACCAATAAGGTTTCTACCTTGTTGGTTGATGCAAGTGCAAGTGGTCTTGGTGCTGTTCTTGTGCAAACACATAGGGATGGTGAGAGACCCATTGCCTTTGCTTCCCGCTCTTTCTCAATGTGAACGGAATTACTCAGTCATTGAGAAAGAGGCTTTAGCCGCTGCTTGGGGTGCTCATCATTTTCGCACTTACTTGTGGGGTACACGGTTTAATCTAAAGACTGACCATAAATCTTTTATCAGAATTCTTTCTCCTGGTGGTGCAACCTGTAGTTCTCCAAGGTTGGCAAGGTTGGCCTCCAAGCTCCAAGAGTATCATTTCGACATATCACATATCCAGGGTTGGAAGAACTTCCAAGCAGATTGCTTGTCTAGACTTGCCGTGCCGGCTGATATTCAGTGTAATGCTGATTTCAGTCTCAAGGGTGTAGAGGAAAATATTGCTTGGATTAATGATGTTCTTTTTCTTGGTGAGAGTTCTTTTTCTCGTGTTGATTGGTTGGAAGCTATGTCTAAGGACAGTGTTTTGCAAGAAGTTATCCAATTAATTAAATTGGGTTCGCGGAGGGAGAGTTGTGTACATGTCTCTGTTCGTCCTTTTTTAAAGATTATTGATGATTTATCTGTTTGTGAGGACAATGTAATAGTGCGTGGAGACAAATTTGTCCCTCCTGCTGATTTGAGGTCCAAGCTTATTGCTTTAGCGCATAAGGGTCATCTTGGCCAAACCTTAGCCCAACAGAGGCTTAAGTTAAATTTTTGGTGGCCTGGAATGGACTCCTCCGTTTCTTCCTGGGTTGAAGATTGTCCTACGTGTAAGGTGGGAGAGAAAAGGTTGAAAATTTCTGTTGGTTCTCAGATGGGTGAGTTGCAATTTCCTGAGGTCCCGTAGCATACCATTTGTCTGGATTTTATAGGTCCAATGAATGAATTACCTGTTTCTCAGAGGTTTGCTGTTGTTGTGGATTGTTTTTCAAAATGGTTGTCAGTCGAATTTTTGAAGGACATCACCACTGATACTACTATCAAGCATTTGAGATCTTTATTTGTCTTAGAAGGTTTTCCTAATGTCATCATTACTGACAATGGAACACAGTTGGTTTCGCATAATATGCGCACCTTTTTGTCTGATTGTGGTATTTCTCACCACAGGACTTCCCTCTATAATCCTCAGGGGAATGGTTTATGTGAGCGCTTAAATAGATTGGTCAAAGGTACCATTCAGATGGCTGTTTCTAAAGGTTCTTCGGTTTCTGGTCTTGTACGAGAAATGGTTTATGCCTATTGTACCACTCTTCATGGTGCTCAGCTCAGGTCTCCCTTTGAACTCATGAGGTTTAGGGTTCCTAGCACTAAGTTGACTCCCTCTTGGCTTAAGGATATGGTACTACAGTCTGATTTGTCAAGGGGTGTTCAGGTGTCTGTGTCTTCTCCTTCTCCTTTTCCTTCAATTACGTCTTCATGTGGGAAGTTGCACAAGTGTGTTTCCAATAGGGTTTCTAAGGGTGACCTTGTTAAAGTGAAGTCTGGCAGAATTTCTGGTGGTTTGTCTAAATTTCGAGGCCCCTTTTCTGTAAGAATGGTTTACCCCCATTATGTTGTTCTCTCCAAAGGGGAGAAGTGGAGCTTAAGGAGAGTGGCTCTTTATCAGAAAGCTTGTTCTGGGTCTGATTCTTTGGTCTCTCGTTCTGTTCCTGTCCAGGTTCAGCGTGATTGTAGGGATAATTGTTCTGGTTACATGTTCATGCCCTCTCATGGTTCTCTCTCTTCTAATTCTGTCCAAAGGTTAGGTAGAAGGGATGGTGGGGGTGATGCTCCTGATTCTCAGCCCAGTAGTGGGGTTCCTTACCAGCCTGTTCTTCATTCTTCTCCTGACTCTTCTCAGTCTTCTTCAAAATGTCAAAGGTCTCGTAGACCTCCCCTGTATCTAAATGATTATTGTTGTGATTGATCAGATGTTTAATGAACCGAGGTGTGTTCCCTCCTTTGAATTAACATTTTGTTTCCTAGCAATTATAGCTGTTTTCTGTTTGCTTTGTTTGCTCCTTTGTTTCTTTCCATTAGAGTTTCTAGTTTTGTTTTTTGTTTTCAACGAGAGAAGATGTGTTGTATATTATTCCTACCTTTGTTTCCTTGTTTTCCCCTCCTGTAGCATTATCTCATATGTTCCAGAATGTAGGTGGCTCTGGACTCTTCCTAGGATTCTAGGTTGAGACAGTTTGTGCCTGGCCAGCTCCTTTTGAAGATGTCCTGCTGTATCTCTGCTGAATAAACCTTCTGTTCTGTACTGGGAAGCTCCTGCGTATTTACTACAGATAACATGGCTAAGAACTGCTCTGGGCAGGCGTTAGCTTTTGGAGATATTCGCGTTTAGCGCGAATATTTCCAAAAGTACGCCTTTGTAGGTAATAGGAGATAGAGATGTTAGCGACTGTTTACAGTCGCTAACATCTTGGCATGCCCACTTTGCATGTCATTAGCGATAAATATCGCTGACATGCAAAGTGGGCACCAAGATGATCGCTATTTCCTACTAGCTGTCGCTAACTGGTGCCAGCAACAGCTAGGTAATAGGGCGATAAAATTATCGCTGCTTTAGCGGGAAAAATTCCCGCTAAAGCGGCGATAAGGCCCTTGGTAATATGCCCCTATGTATCTTCACTCTAAAAGCAATTTAAAGAATGTGGTGTTCCTCAGAAATACAGAAAGAGCAGAAAGGAAGTTCACAAAAAATAAATAACAGCTCACCTATTGCATATAATTCCTGCTGAGTAAATTATTCTATTTAAACTTCAAATGAATCATTTGAGTGTGGTCATAGCATGACTGTGTGTCAGTTCATACAATTAAGAACCACATTTATTAAGGTGTTGCATGGACACTGATGTGATAAAGTGCTGGGAAGCAGTGCTCAATCTACTATGCTCAGAATTGCACTGCTTCACAAAAGCGCCTTCTTTTTAAATCCGGGCCCATGAGTGTTATTGGAAAGCACAAAACTCTAGTCCTAACCCCTAGAGACTTGAACATATTATGTTGAATATCTCCCAGGTAAGGAAACAACTCCCTCAGCTTTCACCGGTTTAGTTATTAGTGATGACGTATTTTGCTATTTCATGGCACTGTGAATAGTACCCACTCCTGTGACCCAGGTGAACAGTATAGAATTTACCAACCTCATAATGATTAATTAATAAGTCTTTCTTATCTGGTATTTCAATATGAGACCTGCAGGCTACAAAATGCGAAAGCAAGCCCTGACCTGACTGACCTCTTAGTTTTAGGAACTGTTAAAACAGTCTCTGCCTCCTGTGAGGCTTCTGATGTCTAATATCCGCTCCTCCATCCCTTACTGTTAGTGTCTGTGCAACCAAGTCATGGAAGAGAGAGATTAAGTGTAGACATAGACCGAAGGAGGGAAAGGGAGAGAAAAGAGGAGGGGAGAGAGACAGCAGGTAAAGGAAGAGAGGAAGACATTGAAATAAAAAAGAAAGGGAGGGTGAGACAGAACGGAAGAAATAGAGAGGGGAAATGAGAGGAGATATAATCAGGCAGAGGCGAGAAAGGGAAGACTGTGTATGAGGGAGGGAGGGAGGAAGCGGAAGAAACCGTAAGAAACAACAAGTAAAACAAGGGTGATCGAAAAAAGGATGCCCAGCACTGCTTTGAAACGGACTCTGCTCAGACTCATTGCCTTTGACCGATGATGGTGTATATGGAGTGTGGCTGCAGCGTGCACCGGTGCGTTTGCAGTGAAGTACTTGTTACAGAACTGAAAGCAGAGCACATAAGCGTTTAAGTGTATAATATTTTATGAACCCATGTATTATATTTGTGTATATCATTTGTAATGATTGAAGGTATGGGCCCTGGGCCCTCATGGTAGGCGCAGCAAGGATGACACGGACACCAGGAATGAGTGGTAGGAAAGGTCATGAGCACGTGCGCTCAGCCTCTTTTATTGGCAGCGTCATGTGACACCATGACGTCTGTGGTGGGTGGGTGTAGAGTGTATTACATTGCATAGAAACACTAGAACGTGTCCACGCTAAGACACCACATCACTCCCCCTTTTAATCTATGAAAAGACTCAACCTCAGAGTTTACATTTGTAGAAAATAACATATCTCAGGATGCAGTGAAGTGTTCAGTTCCGCCAAGCTTTTCAATCCGCCGCTGCTTGGAATTAGGCAGATGGAGTTCAGTTTGTTTAGGGGAACAACTGTCCGCTTTGGCTTGGTTGGTGGTGCTGATGGAACAGTCTGGAAGCCCTTGGGTAGCCCCGTTGTACTCACAATCTTTCTGTTGCTGACCTCCGCGGTGACGGGTGCGGTTGGAGTTCTTGTAGTTCGCCGTGGAATGAGGGTTGGCCTTGGGCTCACTGTGGGGACCCTCTGCGCACTGACTTCTTCTTCACTCTTAACTGTAGTAACAGCCAAGTGGATTTATTCCTTCCTTACTTAACTGTGGCAACGGCCACGTGGATTACTCCCTTCTATTATTAACTGTGGCAACGGCCACGGGGATATACTTCTTTCTGTTCTTGACTGTGGCAACGGCCACGTGGATATCCTTCCTTGCTCTCAAGCCGTGGCAGGGGTGCTACCTGTCTTTCCTTTTCTTCCTTTCTTTTCACTGTGGCTAACGTGCCACGCAGATCTCTCCTTTTCTTCCTTTCTGTTGATGGTGGCAGACGTGCCACACAGCTCTCTCCTCTTCTTCCTTTCTTTTCGCAGTGGCAGACGTGCCACACAGCTCTCTCCTCTTCTTCCTTTCTTTTCGCAGTGGCAGACGTGCCACGCAGATCTCTCCTCTTCTTCCTTTCTTTTCGCAGTGGCCGACGTGCCACGCAGATCTCTCCTCTTCTTCCTTTCTTTTCGCAGTGGCCGACGTGCCACCCAGATCTCTCCTCTTCTTCCTTACTTTTCGCAGTCCTCTTCTTCCTTACTTTTCACGGTGGCAGACGTGCCACACGGATCTCTCCATTTCTCCCTTCCTATTTCGCGACATCACTCGGTCCGATCTTGCATCTTCTCTCCTGACCTGGCTCCTCCATGCAGGGCGCGCCCGCTGCATGTGTGATCCTGGTTTGTCCCCGACTGGAACACTTCCTCCTTCTACCTCAGCTTCCTGAGTTGGCGTCGCGAACCCTCTTCACTAGATTCTTGTAGGTGACGTTCGTGGGATGGTGTTTGGAGACCTTGACTAGGTCGAACGTCCTGGACCATTTGGCGGTCCACTCCTGCTGATGTTTTGGCAGGTTTCTTTGGTCGTCCATCGGACTTTCTGATGTAGGTTTAGAGAACCCATCGCGGGTCATACTTGGTACGCGATCTTTCTGTGGATCGGCTTCTGGGGGTGCCACGCTTAGTGGTCTTCTTCGGTAACTGTTCTGCACTGTGGCATTACCTGTGCCCTTCTTCCATCTCGTGGGGGCTGTGCCTTGCCACGTGGCGCGTTATCTGCGCCCGTTCTTTTCAAGGCTCTCGGACACTTGTTGCGTGTCGTCGGTACTTGCAGCTTTGGCTGGCGTCGTTTTCTTGCTGCTTTGGCTGACGTCCAGTACTTTGCTGCTTTGGACCGTCGGGTACTTGCTGCTTTGGATGGCGTCAGAAGTTTGCTGCTTCGGACCGTTGGCGGGAGTAGTTGATGCTGCGGTGATCTCCTGTGGCCACTAGAAGTCACTGCTCTCTCCGTCTTCTGATCTCGGCAGTCTTATTCCCTGATCGTTCCTCCAGTGCTTGGCAGTCATTTTCTCCAGACGTTTTGTCCTTGCTTGGATGCTTGGTGAGGCGTTAGTGCCTCTTCCCACGTCACTCTGGAAGTGGCATCTGCCGACTCCTTGCTGGTGCATGTGGGTGTCTTCTGCGCGGAGCGCGCTTTCTGGATTGCTGCGTTGAGATGCTTTCCCTTGGGGCACTACTCCGTTTGTTGCCTCTAGATGGTGTTAACTTCTTTTGCGTTGAGCAGTGCTTGTTTCTGTGCTGAAAGATGTTGGTGCAGTAATGCTTTTGGCCACAGGGTGGCAGTGTTGCTGGATCTTTTAGCAGCCTGTCTTGTCTTCCCGGGTGTGCACTCTACTCCTGCAGTGCACAGGGGGTTGGAGTTGCTGCTGATATGGGTGAGTAGCTTTTCTATGCTTTTAGTGTTCCAGAATTATACCGATTTTTTTTTTTAAATGTGCTGAAGTCAGGCAGACATTTCAAAAGCACTGTGTATGTCCCTGTGGTGTTGTGCAGCGTTAATGCTGGGGGCTAATGTCACTGTCTTTATTGGTGCACCGGGACTTCCTTTTGATCCGTGTTCCGGTGGGGCTGGTGACTCTTTGGCGGTGTTGACCGCGCTGCTGGCACTCTGCTCCTCACCCGGAGCTCACAAGGAGGGGGCACCTTAGGTATTGGTGGTGCGGCCGCTTCCCGGCACTTTGTTCCTGCCCTCCCCCGAGGTGGGGTTACCTTCTTGGCGGCGCCTGTCCTGCCTTCACTTCTTTCCGCCCTCTCGACTCGCGGCAGCTTTATGCATTCCTCGCGCGGCGGGGGCACTGTTCTAGGCGCGTCGCTCATCTGCCAATGCGGGGGTGCTTGAGGCAGGCCGCGGGATGGGCTCCGCCGGCTCTGCCTATTTACACGCCGGTAACGATCCGGCTCAGCAGGCTCCACTTCCCGGCCTCCCGCTTACCCTTCACCGCCCGCGGCAGCCTCGTCAGTCCTCACGCGGGCGGGGGTTTGTGCTTCACTCCGGCGGGGGAGCGGGTCTCTCCGGTCACTCTTCCCTGGCGGGGTGCGCTCGAGGCAGGCCGCGGTTGGGCTCCGCCGGCTCTGTCTGTTGACTGGACTGTTCCGCTGGCCTCACTTTCGCCGGTCTCCCGCCGCTGCAGCTTCTGCAGGCACACGCTGCGCGGCGGAGACCTGTCTTGCTTCTCGCAGGTCACGGGTGGGCTCCGCTGGCTCTGCAGTCACCGTCCTCCGCTAGGCGCTACCGGCGGGCCGCGGGTGGGCTCCGCTGGTGCTGCTTCGTCTCTTCTTCGCTGGGGGTGCCGCCGGCAGGTCGCGGGTGGGCTCCGCTGGCGCTGCTGTGTCTTCCCTCGGTGGAGGTGCCGCCGGCCGGTCGCGGGTGGGCTCCGCTGGCCTGGACCACGTCGCGAGGGGGGTCGGGAGACGGTTAGCTACTCCGCTCCCTCCCCCTCGTTGGTGTAGTAGGGTTTTGGGTCCGGCCGCCTTCCCTTCGCGCCGTGGCTTACTCTGGGCCCCACCGCTTCCTTTACACACGCGGCGGGGCACGGGATGACTCGGGCAGGCCGCGGGTAGGCTCCGCTGGTCCTGCTTATTTACTGGCACCGTTACTGTTGGGCGCTTCGCCCCCAGGGGCTCACCTTCGGCCGGCAGGCCAGATGCTGCGTCGCGGTCGTGGCGGGTGGACTCCGCCCGGTCCGTGCACCACTCTGGTGGGGTTATTGCCATGCGGCCGTCTCAGGTGGGCTCTGGGCGGTCCGCTCATTCCTCGAGGCCTCTGTTGGTGGCGGCCGTCGCGGGTGGCTTCAGTCGGCTAGCTGGTCGCCTCTTGGTGGCTGCTGGGCTCCGACGTGCACCGGCTTCTCGGCTCGCTGTGCCTTGCTGCAGGGGGTGCCCTTCAGGCAGGCACCACTCCCCCTTTCCTCAGTGTTTGGTAGTGGCACGCGTGGGTTGCACTACCGACCTCGTCGCCATTGTAATGATTGAAGGTATGGGCCCTGGGCCCTCATGGTAGGCGCAGCAAGGATGACACGGACACCAGGAATGAGTGGTAGGAAAGGTCATGAGCACGTGCGCTCAGCCTCTTTTATTGGCAGCGTCATGTGACACCATGACGTCTGTGGTGGGTGGGTGTAGAGTGTATTACATTGCATAGAAACACAAGAACGTGTCCACGCTAAGACACCACATCATTGTGCCAGGTATTGAAAGCTCTAAAAACAATACAACACAGAATAACACTGACCCAAATACACAGATCCGACAATAAAGCTCTACGAGGCAGTGCAATGTAGATCTCCCTCCAACCACACCCTTGAGATGAAATGAATCACGGCGCCCCTAACGGAGCTCTGACATTTCTTCTGGAAGTTACGTTGTGCACTCGCAGTAAAGGAAATACTAAATAACAATGTGGTGAGAGGTAATCCGTGCATGACGTGTGGCTCATTAAAACAAGGCTATATCCTGAGAGGAGGCCATATTAAAGACAGGCTGTTCCAGCAAGACGAAGATAATAATAATTAAAGAGCCTGCATTAAACTGATCAGGCACATGTAGTTTGTATGAGAGGTGGGCCCTGCTGAGAGCTATTGGATAAGCACGTGGTGCAGGTAAAGCATAAAACAAAGTTCTGCCTCAAAAGCGGATGGAAAGAGCCAACACACGAGGAAGAACAGGAAATACCATGCTACAGCCAATTGAAATGGAGGAAAAAGTAAGTGACAAGCACAGAAAGCAATGAAAAGCAAGGGGGCTAGATGTAAACCCACTTTTAAGATATATATTAACAATAGATTTCACGAGCACAATGCAGCGCTTTGCAGACAAAACCTAAAAATGAGGGTCCCAACACCAATAGGTGAGTTCATCACTTATTTATCTCAGAAGTGTGCCCTCTTTCTATACAGACTCCCTCACTACATGGGTGCCCAACCATGCGCAGAATCAGCTGCCAAGGACAAGCTGCTGAAACAGTGACTAGTCTAAATGTTTTATCCAGTGCCATGTAAGAAGCAATGAAAGACATACAACGGCCACATCATCTCGAAAACATGGAAACCTCATCCAGTGCACCTCATGTGGAGTCTTTGTCCCACACTTGTACGTAACTATGGTCTACGTCCACAATGAGAACCATACGCGACCCGTCAAAAAAAATGAATGGAATTATAATAGTCTCTTTTTAGAACACGTCGAGAAATAACTTTAACGCAAATGGATTGACAAAACGCACTGTCCCATGCAAATGCTGAGGGAAGGAATATAATGTTCCAGCGCAGGCTTCCCAGGCTAACAAAGACCTGAGTAGACTAATCCCTTGCCCTCCACCATCGTATACTGCCGTACCGTACCCACCGGGGAGCCATAATATATTTTTTGCTGGTGCCGGGCAACTTGGGAGCATATATATATATATATATATATATATATATATATATATATATATATATATATATATATATATATATATATATATATATATATATATATATTCAAAACAACAGTCTCCACTTCGGTTGGAAGCAGCCAAGGGGACACGAGGGCATTAGGAATCATTTATGTAAATACTTGCATGACGCGTTTTGGCAAAGCCTTCTTCAAATGCCTTCGGGTGCTGTGGGTTTGCAAGTTGTAGTTGCCCCACCCCCTAAAGTAGCGTGGGGCACACCTGTACCTTGTTTATAGAGAACATGCAGGTAGTTGGTCGAGATATGGACTGGATCTCCCATCATGCAGTTTGTTCGTGATTACTTGAATGTCTCTCTCAACCCGTTTTTCTTGGTTTGCCTGAAGTAAGCGGCTGACATTAAGCAAGGTCCTTAAAATCCATGGCACTGTGTTGAGGGGTAAACGGTTCTCAAGCCCACACTTCCAACCACTCGTTCCCTCCGGTAGCTAGAATAGAGATGCGGTTAAAGTAGCTGCATCTCTCCATGCAGTCACGGGCTGTCGGATGACAGCACAGCCTCTGCTTCCTCGGGGTGGGTTGCGGTCGGGTCTGAAGCCACTGAACCCTGGACTCATTCTGGAAGGGTCCCCTTTCCGTGTCACTGGCAGCACGTAAACATTCAAAACAACAGTCTCCACTTAGGTTGGAAGCATACAAGGGGCTTTAGGAACCAGTCCATTTATTTAAATACTAACATGACGCGTTTCGGCGAAGCCTTCTTCAAATGCCTTTGGGTGCTGTGGGTTTGCAAGTTGTAGTTGCCCCCCCCCTAAAGTAGCGTGGGGCACACCTGTACCTTGTTTATAGAGAACATGCAGGTAGTTGGTCAAGATATGGACTTCATCTCCCATCATGCAGTTTGTTCGTGATTACTTGAATGTCTCTCTCAGCCCGTTTTTCTTGGTTTGCCTGAAGTAAGCGGCTGACATTAAGCAAGGTGAGGTTAAAATCAATACTATCAAATGTACGTTGCCTCTGACACCATAGATCTCACATATCTTTTGTTTTCAATGTCCTATTTATTGACAATGGCTGCATTTATGATTTTTGCACTTTTGTTTACGAATATTCAATGGTACACAATTGAGTGTAAGCGAATCATTTGTAATCATCTCCTTTGATAAAGCACATTCAACATATATTAAGACAAATTACTTCCTAACCTCAAAATAAATCAACATAACACTTCACATTACTACACAAATAAACAAAAAACAATAGTGAAACTGATTAGTTAAGCTCATATGTGTACAAGGCCTTGTACAGGACAATTAATGACTCTTTGAGGGAAAAATATTCATACCCCTAAGCTATTTACAAAATCTTTCCTTGATTCCAAGTAGGACCCCCTTCCCTTGCAAACCTGAAAAAATAGCAAGTTTGAAGGAATATGTTCACATATGAGCTTAACTAATCAGTTTCACTATTGTTTTTTGTTTATTTGTGTAGTAATGTGAAGTGTTATGTTGATTTATTTTGATGTTAGGAAGTAATTTGTCTTAATATATGTTGAATGTGCTTTATCAAAGGAGATGATTACAAATGATTCGCTTACACCCAATTGTGTACCATTGAATATTCGTAAAGAAAAGTGCAAAAATCATAAATGTAGCCATTGTCAATAAATAGGACATTGAAAACAAATGATATGTGAGATCTATGGTGTCAGAGGCAACGCACATTTGATAGTATTAACCTTGATTCCAGCCTCTGATTACCTTAACTGAATCAATCCCCTGTGATTGTTTGTTAAAATCAATGGCACTGTGCTGAAGGATAAACGGTTCTCAAGCCCCCACTTCCAACCACTCGTTCCCTCCGGTAGCTAGAATAGAGATCGGGTTAAAGTAGCTGCATCTCTCCGTGCAGTCACGGGCTGTCGGATGACAGCAGAGCCTCTGCTTCCTCGGGGTGGGTGGCAGTCCGGGTCTGGACCCACTGAACCCTGGACTCATTCTGGAAGGGTCTCCTTTCCGTGTCACTGGCAGCACGTAAACATTCAAAACAACAGTCTCCTCTTTGGTTGGGAGCAGACAAGGGGACACGAGGGGCTTTAGGAACCATTTATTTAAATACTGGCATGATGCGTTTCGGCAAAGCTTTTTTCAAATGCCTTCTGGTGCTGTGGGTTTGCAAGTTGTAGTTGCCCTCCCCCTAAAGTAGCATGGGGCACACCTGTACCTTGTTTATAGAGAACATGCAGGTAGTTAGTCAAGATATGGACTGCATCTCCCATCATGCAGTTTGTTTGTGATTACTTGAATGTCTCTCCCAGCCCGTTTATATTGGTTTGCCTGAAGTAAGAGGCTGACATTAAGCAAGGTGAGGTTATAATCCATGGCATATATATACATATGTGAAAACATATACATGCAGCCTAAAATATTTCCAACATGGCAAAAATTCCGAAATTACATAAGTTTGCATTGTAAGAAAATACCCTCCTAACCCATAAGGAAAAGAGGACATGCACTGAAATGTTTTCATACAACAATCTTTTATTTACACAAGGAAAAACTTGTAATTGCAGGCAGTTGCCTGTAGGCTGCATAGCAGAGTAATAATGAAACAAAGAAACTGACACCTTGTCTTTAAGGCTTCCAAGAGTTAGGGTACCCTGCCTTTAAGACCTGCAAGGAGACCCTATGCTTCCATCATGCACCACAGGTGACAGTTAGGTCAGTTCTTTTTGACGGTGCATTATGTAGAGACACCTGAGCAGAGATGCAATTAATATAGAACAACTCCAGTAATGCTCGTCCGGGGAGAAGGGAGGGTCGCTTATGACTTTGACGAGTATACCCCTGGATGAGAACTAGGATTACAGGTAAATAACTAATCCTTCTCATCCAGGGGATACTCATCAATAGTCATATTCTGTGAATTGAGTAGCAAGCTCCTTCTCATCCAGGGGATACTCATCAATAGTCATATTCTGTGAATTGAGTAGCAAGCCCATACCCACAACCTTGTGGACAAACAACAGAGTATACGGAACATGAAAAACATTAAATTCAAATTGCAATCATGCAAACAAATTCCTCAAAGAGGCCTGCCCAACCTGGGCATCGGCCTGTACATCAGAATCTAGACAGTAATGGCGTGTGAAGGTATGCACCGATCGCCATTTATCTGCCTTACATATTTCAGACATTGGAACATTGCGAAGGAGAGCCGTGTTAGAAGCTTTCCCTCTGGTAGAGTGTAATTTTGATGTGCCTTGTAAAGACTTGTTAGCTAACTGATAGGATAAAGGTATACAAGAAACAATCTATCGAGAAATGGATCTTTTAGACGCAGATAGACCGGTGTTAGTGGGACCATAGTTGATAAAGAGCCGGTCAGATTTCCTAATCGTGTGAGTTTTGGCAAGATAAAACTTCAATACTCTCCGGAGATCTAAAGAGTGTAAGGATCTCTCAGGGGGAGTCAAAGGTTTAGGAAAGAAGTTGGGCAGAGAAATAACCCGATTGGTGTGAAAATCCGAGACCACCATAGGAAGGAAGCTCGGATGTGTAAGTAACACCATCCTATTGGCATGAAACACGGTATAAGGCTCTCGTACAGCACAGCGCCTGAATCTCACATACCCTGCGGGCTGATGTGATGGCTACTAAAAAAGTAGACTTCCAGGTCAAATCCTGCAGAGACGCCTTATGAATCGGCTCGAAAGGAGCACCCATCAGTCTAGTAAGAACAATGTTAAGTTCCCAAGGTGGAGAATGGGATCTCACTGGTGGATAAACCTTCCTGAGTTCTTCCAGAAAGTCCTTGACCACTGGCATTTGGAAGAATGATCCCTGGTTCGGAGACTTCCTGTATGCTGTAATTGTGGCCAGGTGAACCCTGATGGAGGAATACTGCAGGCCGGATTTAGCCAAGTATAATAAATAAGGAAGGATCACTTGCTCCTGACCCTTGATCGGATCATAAGCGTTGTCCTTACACCACAGGTAAAATCTCTTCCATTTGAAAGCATACAATTTCCTTGTGGAGGGCTTCTTTGCTTCCTTGAGAATACTCATACAGTCCGGTGAGAGGTCTAAGTGCCCGTACTGGATGACCTCAGGAGCCATGCTGTCAATCGCTGGGACGAGAGGTTGGGATGAAATACTCTCCCTTTGTTCTTGGTCAGCAGGTCCGGGCGGCAGGGCAGCCTCCGGTGTGGGGCCTCGGACAGCTGCAGAAGATCCGGTTACCACCACTGGCGCGGCCACTACCGAGCGATCAGGATCATTCTGGTGTTGGTCCTGTAAAAGTTCTGTATGACCGCAGGGATCAGAGGGAGTAGTGGAAAAGCGTATCTCAATGTCTGCGACCATCTGATCAAAAGTGCATTCCTCCGTGATCCTTGTTGTTGGAATCTGGGCGCGAAGACAAGGCATTTTGTATTTGCCGCTTCTGTGAACAGGTCGATGTCTGGCACCCCAATGCCGAAAAATGTCCTGAGCGACTTCGTTGTTTAGTACCCAATCCTGTGCCTATACGAAGTCTCTGCTGAGAACATCTGCTTGCACATTCAAGGTCCATGGAAGGTAGATGGCCACGATCGTGAGACTCTTCCCCAGAAGCCACTTCCATATCGTCTGGGACAGGACCCTTGACCTGGTGCCTCCCTGCTTGTTCAGATAGTACATTGTAGTAGTGTTGTCTGTCTGAATCTGAATGGAACTGGACTGGAGAGACGGGTACAGAGACTTGAGAGCCAGATGAACTGCCCTTAGATCCAGGAAGTTGATGTGATAACTCCGCTCTGTCTCTGACCAGAGACCTGGTACCTGAAGCTGGCCCATGTGAGCTCCCCAACCCTGCAGTGAGGCATCGGTGACAATAGTCTGGGTCGGAATGATCTGGTGAAAAGAGACTCCTTGTAGAAGGTGCAACCGTTTCATCCACTATTTGATGGAGTCCCTGGAAGCTTGAGGAAGAGGCACATGATCTTCCCACCGGCCTGACCGCTGAGTCCACTGATCTTTGAGGGACTGCTGCAGAGGCCGCATGTGAAGTCTGGCATTGGCAACAATGAAGTTGCATGAGGCCATCGACCCCAGCAACGACAACACCTGCCTGGCTGTAGGATGTGGAGCTCTGAGAAGAGCGCAGCACTTAATCGCGATGATGACAACCTCTCCTCCGAAGGACACACGCTTGCCCTTGCGGTGTCCAGGGAAGCGCCCAAGTAGTGTATCTTCTGTTTCGGATTGAGGACTGACTTCTTGTAGTTGACTTCAACCCCAGGGAGTGAAGAAGTTGGAGACAGTAGGTGAGATGGCTCTGGAGTAGTGAAGGTGTGGAACTCTTTAGTAGCCAGTTGTCTAGGTAGGGATAGACAAAGATTTTCTGCTTGCGGAGGAACGCAGCCACCACAGCCATGCATTTGGAGAACCTTCGGGGCGGATTTGAGCCTGAACGGAAGTACTCAGTACTGATAGTGCTGTTGAGACATCTGGAACCTGAGGAATTTGCGATGCTTTACTGACACAGGAGTGTGAAAGTAAGCGTCCTGCAGGTCGATGGCACACATCCAGTCCCCCTGAAGGAGATGTGGGAATATCTGGTGCAGGGCTAGCATCCGAAATCTCTCTTTCCTTATAAACTTATTCAGCAGGCGCAGATCGAGGATAGGTCTGTACTCTTTGGTTACTCCTCGTTTTTGGACCAGGAAGTACCGTAAGTATACCCCTTGGTTTCGCTGAAGGAGAGGGACCTCTTCTATGGCTTTCTTGGAGAGAAGGGTATACACCTCGCCTTGTAACAGTAGCTTTTGTTGTTGTGGAAGGCACTTCAATTGTGGAGGAACTTGCGGGGGAGGAGACTTGAACCTCAGCAAGTAGCCATGCTACACAATATTCAGCAACCAATTGTCTCTTGTTATGGATTCCCACTCTTCTAGATGAAAAATTAGACTCCCTCCTACCCTACCGGAGTGGCGAACAGGCGCAGAGTTCACTGTTTCACTGTTTTGGAGGCTGCTTGGAGGGTGACTGCTGTTGTTTATTGTTCCCCCTTCCTCTGCTAGGACGCTTCTGCTGGAACTGTGACCTCTGCTGGTTTTGGGAAGACCATTGAGGGGTTTGAACTCTCTGCTGGAACTGGCGCTTGTCGTATTGACGGAAACGTTTACGAAACTCCTTCCGCTACTCTAGTCCTACTGCTTTGACCGTGTCCAGCTCGGCCTTCATCTTCGTCATATCCTCATCTGCGTGAGAGCCGAATAAGGAGGAGCCGTTGAAAGGCAGGTAGAGAATCCTCTTCTGATCGCCGTGAGCAGATGCCGTGTGCAAACCAATGTGCAGCGAGGTCTGAGGCGTCCACTACAGCGCTGATGACCTGGTTTGCTACCAAACCACCCTCCCGCAGGATCTCTTGGAAGTCCTGTCGATCTTTTTTGGGAAGCTTGTCAGTAGATCTAGCCAGGGAGTCCCAAAGAGACCTGTTGTAGCGCCCTAGGAGGGCTGATGCACTTGCTACCTTCATTGTTGATGCAGACGTACTACACATCTTCCTGCCACAAGAGTCCATTTGCTTCCTGTCCTTTTCTGGGGGGACTGAAGCTGATGAGGCTGCGGAGTGCGCTTTCCTGGCGGCTGCCATAATGACTGAATCCACCGGAGGATCAGACCTAAGGAAAAAAGGATCTTGGTCTGGAGCCTTGTACTTTTTTTGTGGTCCTTGACGGAACTGACCCCACTGTGGCAGGGGTGAGGAATGTGGCCATAGATGGTTCTAAAAAGCCTGGTACCAGAGGTAGCAGAGGCCTGGGAGCCGTACCATGGTGCAATGTTTAAAAAATGACTGATGTGGGGACCACAGGAGTATAAAAACTGATATTCAGTTTCTTAGCTCCTACGTCACTGAAAGTCCCAATGTCATCTATGGGAGACACCCTTGAAGGTGGCGTTGAAGAAAGGGTTGGTGAGTAGTCCTGAACAGAAGACCTAGTGGATGAAGACCAGGAGGATGATCTTCATCGCCTCCTCTTGTGTGCAGGTGCGTGGCTCGGGCTGTGACGACCCCGTGACCGGCGAGTGGAATGCCACCTGGGTCGTTTGGGAGGAGACTTTGAAGGCTTCTCAGGAACGCCTCTCTCAGGGTCTTTTGTGGTCCTAGAGGGCAAGTATGTCTGTGAGTAGTCTGAGCCCGAACTTTTGCAGTTGCCCTTTCCTCTGAGGTCCTTCAGCCACTGTGGCGACAGACCGAAAACCTCCTGTTCGCCAGCCCTTGGAGATCTCTCTGAGGAAATCTGTACAATATTCAGCCCTGGGGATGATGAATGGGCTCTTGATGTCAACAGGGATCTTGACGTCGATTTGCACCGAGCCTCCTACGAAGCCGCTGCAGTGTTGTCCCTCGAACACCTCGACGTCGACAAGTTTTGCGTCACCTTCGTCGTTGATCTGTGCAGCGATATGCTGTGAGAACGCTGTCCTGTCCTCGACGTTGATCTCGACGCCGACCGCCCGCGATGATGGGGGGACCCCGATGTTGACCTCACATGGTGCCTTCCTGATGTCGATCTCCTCGACGTCGAATGCCTTGACCGGGGGTCTCTAGTTGGCAAGGGCTTGCACCTTTGTCCAAATAGGGACCTAGTCAGGATAAGGGAGTTGCACTCCTAAAATAACCCCTGCTCACCCCCTTGGTAGCTTGGCACGAGCAGTCAGGCTTATCTTAGAGGCAGTGTGTGAAGCCTTTGCACATAACCAACAGTAATACAGTGTAAGCACTACAAAAAGACACCACACCAGTTTAGAAAAATATCCAATATTTTTATATACTGAAAACAAGACCAAAACGATACAAATCCACAACACAGTACTTAGAAATCTTCAGTTATCAAAATAACCTTGAAACACAGTTCTTTGATGTTGATAGCTCCGCCGGGGCTATCATGGCATTGTGACCAAACAAATCCAAACAGTTCTAGCTGACGGCGGCGTCGTGTGCCAGCTACGGTGTCAGGAAGACCCGCAAACAGTACTTTTAGAAATGCAGGGCGTCGGCGACCTCGCGTTGAGCTTCAGAAAGCACGGCATCCGCAGGCGTCGGTTCTGGTGGTCGGTGCAGGAGTCATCAGGGCCCTCGAAGTCACATGCGTTGCAGATCGAACTCCTCCTTGTTGAAGTCAGGAGCGCTGGCGTCGGCAGGCGTCGGGTGCTGCGGTGCACAGTGCAGCGGTGCATCATGCGGTGCCCTCTGGTCGCGGTGTGAGCAGCGGCGTCAAATGGCGTAGTCTGTGAGACCAGGGTTGTGGTGTGAGATGAAGGCAGTGCTCGTCAAGGTGCTGGCAGGTCACAGTGCAAGCAGCGGCGTCGTCGTTGCTGAAGGGCTGTCATCGGCTGATGAACTGGAGTCCATGGCACTGGTGTCGGTAGGCCAAGGCTGCGCTGCGGGATGAGGGGGGTGCATAGTGTTACTTTACAAGCGGTGCCCTCGAACCATGGTGCAAGCAGCGGCGTCAATTTTGTCGTGGAGCGGCGGCGGCGAGGATACCAAGGCGTTGTCGTGAAGCCAGGCAGTGCGGAGTGCGGTGCCCACAGGTCGCGGTGCGAGCAGTGGCTCAGTGGCGGTGTCAGCAGGCATCATCTGTGAGACCAGGGTCATGGTGCAGCGGTGCACCTCTACGGTGCCATCAGGACACGGAGTAGGCAGCGGCGGCGTCAACGTGGTTGAGTTGCTTTTCTTCTGTTGCATCACAAAACACACAGTTTCCAGTGCCGAGGGTAGAAGAGCTTGAAGTCTTTGCTGTTCCCGAGACTTCTTGAACAGGGGACGAGCTCTATCTCAAGCCCTTGGAGAAACTCACTAAAGTAGATTGTAGAAAGTTCAGTCCAGTCCTTTCACTGCCCAAGACAGAAGCAGCCACTATAGGCCAACTCAGCAAAGCACACAGCAAAGTTGTAGATCCTCCTCACAGCTTCTCCAGCTCTTCTTCTTGGCAGTCTGCTTGATCCAAAAGATTTCTAAAGTTCTGGGGTGGGGGCCCCAATATTTATACCACCAAATCCTTTGTCCTCTAAGGCAGAGGGTCCTGTACCTAGTCCAAACCAGTTCTGGTCAGTCTTGGAGCACTTTGTTTACAAGATTCCTGCTTTTCCTTTGACAGTGTAGAACAGGGACATCAGACGCACCACAGGCGTTGGAGCCAGCATTGTGGAAGGCAGGCACAGCCCTATTCAGGTTCCAGGTGCTCCCCCTCCACCCACTCTACATGTAGATGGGTCTATTCAGCCCTGTGCTGACTCACCCTGTATCCTGGAGCCACCCCAGCCCCTGTCACTCACAAACCAGACATGCAATACACAACCTAGCAGAGACAGGCTGGTTGGTTAGGCAAGACCATATCTACTTTCCAAAAGTGGTATTTTCAAACACAGAATGTTAAAACCAACTTCACTAAAAGATGTATTTTATCATTCTGAGTTCAGGCATACTAAATTCGTTTTTTTCTACCATGTTCCCTGGGTCAGTTAGGATAATAAGATGTTATAATCAAACTGCCCATTCTGGCCTATGGGAATAGGTAGCCTTTCCAATAGTAAAAAACGAAATGCACCCTGCCCACAGGGGTACCTTGGGCCTACCTTAGGGAAAACACGAAATTAGTGAATTTGAATTTAATTTGAATTTAATTTGAATTTGAATTTAAAGTATTTGTATAGCGTGCGTATACCGAACGGTTTCATGGCGCTGTGGGGTCTATTCAATTTCAAGTTACGAGCTCAGATATGACTTAGGTTGAAAAGGCTTGTTGAAATAGAAAAGTTTTCAGCTTCCCCCGAAACTCCATGTAGGATGCCGAGGAGCGAATAGGAAGAGGTAGAGAGTTCCAAAAGGACGGGGCGAGAACGGCAAACTTACATCCTCCCGTCCACTTCTTCCTAAAGCGAGGGACAACCAAAAAAAAGAGGGTGGAAGAACGCAAGTGTCTGCTAGGAATATACGGGTGGATGTGGGATTTAATAAAAGCCGGAGCTGTCCCAGCAAGAGCCTGAAAAGTAAGGCAACCAAGTTTAAACAATGCACGCTCTTTAATGGGGAGCCAATGAAGGGAGCAGAGGACAGGGGTGATGTGCTGAGATCTGGGTAAGCTAAGAACCAAGCGGGCAGCTTGGTTCTGCATCAGCTGGAGTCGGCGCAGGGCATAGATGGGAATGCCATTAAATAATGCATTACCGTAATCTAAGCGGGAAAGTACCATCGCCATAAGAATGAGTTTAAGGGCTGGGAGTGTGAAAAAACTTGAAATTTTGCGAATGGTACGCAGAATAAAGAAATAAGCTGAAACCACCGTGTTCACATGTGAATGAAGAGTGAGGTGCTGATTCAAAGTGATCCCCAGGATTTTAACAGAGGAAGAAGGAAGAGGAGCAGAGCCAAGTGAAGGGGGCCAAAAAACAGAGGACCAAGGGTTGAGTTTGCCTCCAGTCAGGACCAGCTCGGTCTTGTCAGGGTTAAGTTTCAAATGATTAGAGTTCATCCAATCCCTGATGAATACCATCACTGACTGGAAGTTGGAAATAGAGGAAGAAGAGTTGGATAAATTAAAAATAAGCTGGAGGTCGTCAGCGTAATTAAACACTGTGACCTCCATCTGTTGTAACGCAAAAATGAGTGGGAAAATATATAAGTTGAAAAGAAGAGGGGAAAGAGAAGAGCCCTGGGGAACACCACATTTTACCTTGTGTGCTGATGAGGAGAAGTCCGCCAGATGGACGGCCTGGGCACGATCGTTAAGGAACGACCAAACCCAAGTCAGGGCGGAACCCCCGATACCTGCCGCCTCGACACGGGAAAGAAGGATGGTATGATCAACCGTGTCGAAGGCGGCAGAGAGATCGAGGAGAACCAGTGCCTGAGGGAGGTTGGAATCTTGCCCCTCCCTGAGTGTGTCCATAACGGATACCACCACCTTCTCGGTGGAATGAAGGGGGCGGAAACCAGCTTGGGAGGGGGCAAGGAACCCACTGGCCTCTACAAAGGTACTCAGGATTTTAGTGATGTGCCGCTCAAGGACTTTAGCCAAATAAGGGAGGAGGGAGATGGGACAGTAGTTGGATAATACAGTGGGGTCTGCTCCAGGCTTTTTTAGGATTGGAATAATCGTTGCTGACTTATGTAAAGTAGGGACAGTTCCACTTCTGAGGGAATCATTGAGAAAGGTCAAGGGAGGGAGAGGGCAAGTCTGGGAGGTTTGACTCATAATGTGGGCAGGGCAAACATCCGCAGGGGATCCAGATTTAACGCTGGGAAGGATGGAAAGAAAGGTCTCTTCAGAAAGCAGCGCTAATTGATCTAGGTGACAGATGTTATGTGGCGGGGTGATGTCAATAAATGCCGGAGAGGGAGGTGGAATATTGGACTTGATAACTGCAATCTTTGACACGCCTAAGGGGGGCCACCAGATCACATGCTGATGACAGCCACCTATTTATACCTACTGCCTGAGATGGAGTAGATAAATTGTCAATGGCAGGGTTTGAAGTTAAAAGGGAGGCACATAGAGATGGGATGTCCACTTTACCCCAGTTGCTAGCCCAGGTGTTCTTGGGAAAAGACGGTTTCTTCACTAGGCTCAGGTCCAGAAAAAAAGAAATCAAAAAATGGTCGGACCAGGGACAAGGGGTGACAATGGGGACAGGGAGAGCAATATTAAGGGACCAGATTTGGTCCAGAGTGTGACCCTGAACATGAGTGGGAGTGTGAAGGTGAGGCCTAAAGTTCAGACTAGTCAATAATTCAGTAAAGTCTTTAGAGGGGGTATCCTCCGCTGGGTCGGGGGGCCAAATATTAAAATCTCCCAGCACCAAAACCGATGAATGGTTAACTGCAAGGGTCGCTATTAGCTCCTGAAAGGCAGGGAGGAAATGGGCCATGTGTTGAGGTGGACGGTACATAAGAACACAAGTAATGGGAGTTAAAAAAGATGTAGAGCGGGCTACTAAGAAGTCGACATCCAAAATTGGAGGGAAAGACAGAAGTTGGAACTGGATGCCAGCTCGAACCAGCAAGGCGACCCCTCCTCCCACTTTGTCGGGCCGATCAGCTCGCAAAGCGTAATATGAGGAGGGCGGGGCTGCCAATAGATTGGGCAGTGAGTCAGGTCGGAACCAAGTTTCCGTAAGAAACATTAGATCCGGCTTGTGGGTGTCTAGAAAAATAAACAAGTCGGACTGATGCTGTACCGCCGAACGAGTATTTAACAGAAAAGCTGAGATAGTCGGAGAAGGTGTCCCTGAAGGGGGAGGAGAGGGTGTAAGGTCTGTGGAAGAGGGAACCCCATAAGAACGAGAGGTAGGTGATGGGTGTAGGGAAGGTAGGTTGGACGGGAGAGTGGGCAGGGGGGATGTACGAGCAATGCCCATGTGCTTAATATGCTCCTGAGTAACAGAGCCTAGATTCCAAGGACCTTGGTGGGCACACAGTTGGTCAGGCGAATAAGACAGAAAATTGGCATAATGGCGTGCCCCTGGCCCCGTCAGGCCGCGGACGGGCGCAGACGGGCTTACCTTAGGCGCACCTGCGGCGCGCAAAAGGCGTGCCCGCTGCGCTCGTCCGCTGCACTTCCGGTAACACATGCGCGTTTTATAGAGGACAGCCTCGGGCCGCTAGACCGCTGCCTGCGGTGTGCGTGCCCTTCCGGCTCGTCCCAATATGGCGCCCACTCTTCAGCTGTCCGGCACGGAAGCCGCGCTGATGGAGCTGCCCTCCACGCGATCGGCACTGGAAGCCGCGCGGGACCGGGGCAAAGGAGGCCGAGACAGGAGCAAACAGTAAGTAGATATGCCAGAGCACGTTACGTGAGTAACTACAGCACAACAAAGGAATAGTTACCATGAGAAGATATCCCTGCCCTCAGTTGAGTAGGTGGAGGGGAAAGCTTCTCTCCACAGGTGATAGGTAGGCATGATCCAGCTATGCATGAGCTGCTTATGAAAACAGTAAAAAAGGAGGAAAAAAACAACTATTAAGTATGAATATAGAGGGTGTCTAGACAAACAAGCATTTGCAATGCAATAGGGCGCGCATTAGTAAAGTTAGAGGTATTAGTATTGTAAATGACGCATTTTTTATTTATGTTTTTGTTTTGAAAATAGCGAAATTAATAACTTTGTCATTTACAATGCCAATAGTGTTAACTTTTGCAAACGTGACACCTATAGCATTTGTAATGCAATATGTGCTGTATTTACATGACTTAGATGTATTAATATTAAAAATAACAATGGGTTGTATTTTTTTCAATATTTAATACTTAAATAAAAGTTATTTAATTTATAATGGCAATAGCTTAAACGTTTGCAAATAACTTTTTGGAAGATTATGTTTAGTGTATTTTATTGTGATGATAATACAAGAACAGAAGTGAAATATTAATATTTTTTTATGACATTTGTAATAAAGTTTGAAACATTGAGAGACCATATTTGAATCAGTTGTTGTTGAATGGTTGCACAGATTGATGCTGTGGTGGCTCTGAATGATGTTGTGGTGACGACGAGTGATGCTGTGGTGTTCAGTGATGCTGTGGTAACGCATAGTGATGTTGTGGTGCCCCTGAGTGATGCTGTGGTGATGCGATGGATAGTGAGGGCTATAGATAGATTAAACCAATATCCTCCGAGCACTCAATTATCCAACTAACTATACGTAATAACACAAATCAATTGGCAAATGTCACAGTTCAATTGCTTGCAGTAAATAGTCCAAAGTTTTTTTCAATCAAGGTTCTTCTGTGTTTATTTTCATTTTCTTCACAACCATAGGTTCACGATTCATCAGCCAACACGTGTTTCATTGTGCAGTTATACAACACTGTGACTTCATCAGGGCTGTAACCAAATAAACATTTCCCATGAATATACCACGACCTACGTATGGCTTATAGTTAGTAGTGTTATTGTAAAAACGCCACTATAGAAAGATATCAAGTCCACACGGTGTGAAATTCTCAATTAGAGAAGAATGGAAAGAAGGAGAAATACCACTCCAAGCTCACAATACACCCATAAGTTGTGTAAAGGATTAAATTCCCATGTCAGACGAGTTCAGAACGTAAAAAGAGGAAAAGAGAGTAGCATGCCTTGTCCTATGCAACAAAATTCAGTAATCACCTATTATTCCATGGTTCAATCTAATGTAGTAGATTCCTCTAGCTTCATCTGTATATCAAATCTAAAACATAATCACCAAATTAAATCAATACTCTCTTTACCGTACTTCTGACACAGACAAAAACACCTATATGTCATTCACTATACATTCACTATAGGAACTCTTAGCCAAGGATTCCGCACTGAGGTCCTCACCACCCCACATTATAGCTACCCCCAAATAACCTAACTTCTTTTCGGGTAACATTATCCAGAAATCCCCTGTTCATTACCTCTTTTATTCTGTTATGAGGTTCATTCCAAATTCCACCCGTTTATGGTTTCTTCGTTCTCAAGTTCTCTGCTCCAATATCTAATTAACTGAAACAAGTAATGATATTTTTCACTCTCATATAATACTAGTATTGACATCTCTTCGCTGTATACAACTACACTCACCCTTACATGTGGCGGTCCAGTATTCAATATTCTCAGTCGTTGTAACAAATATTAGTTATATCATGCTGTAAAGATAAATCATATATATTATTATATAATGTGCCCAGCTCGGGTCTTTCGACACACCAATTTCTCGCTTAAGCACTCACCCTAGGGGTATACCCTAGTTCCGACGCGGACATCGTGGAAGCTCTTCCGCCGGGCTACCTTATCTGTCAGGTGGATAGACCAGAGGGACGAGGGGGCGGCCTCGCTATTGTATACAGGAGCCTGTTTGTTTGCAGGACGCAGAATGGCCAACTCTCGGACTGCAAGAGCTGTCACTTCGCTCTCAGGATATCCCCGACAGTGTCAATATCAGGTCTGCTGATCTACCGGCCCCCGGGCGCACTGGGTAATTTTGTGAGTTCCCTGGCAGAATCAGTGATGGCCTTGGCCGCAGCTACGGCCAATTTTATGGTGCTGGGCGATCCTAATCTTCACTTCAACGAGCCCACTGACCAAATGGCGCTGGACCTCCAGAGCGACTTAAAAGAGCGGGAGCTGGACCTTATCAACTCCGGGCCCACCCACGAAAAGGGACATCTACTCGACCCGATGTTTTCGAACATTCCCCGCTTTACAGCTAGGCCGGCCCTTCCCCTTCCATGGTCAGACCATTTTTTGGTATCAGCATTGTGGCAAATTGACCTACCACCTACAAAGACCAAACAGGCCTTCCTAGTGGATAGAGCCTGGGCCAGATTATCGGTTGATAACTGGACCTCTATACTGAAAGATACGCCTCCTCTTTCTGAGTCGGACCCTGTTAAGGCCGATGCCAATATCAACAATTGGTTATCCGCTTCCTTGGACGCTCTGATCCCTAAAAAGAGAGTGCCTAAGAGGGAGAAATGAGTTGGCTCGGCTCCGTGGTACTCTGTAGAACTTCGCACCCTCAGGAAGGGCTGTAAAAGGTTGGAGAGGCTATGGAGGACGAACTGGGAAGTCTCTAGGAGAGAAGAATATCGGGCTGCAATCAGGGGCTATAAGTGCGCCCTGCGACGCGCGAAAGCCCTTTTCTTTGAAGACCGCATCAAATCTGCCTCGAGCTCTCCTAGGGAGAGTTTTAAAGTGGTTAAAGAACTGCTCAAAGTTCCGGAGCCGGCTGTTGTGCATGACAAACATAAAAGCACGCAACTGGCTGAGTTCTTTCACACAAAAATCGAGAAGATCCTAAACTCTTTGCCTCAGTCGAGCCTATCTCAGGACAATGGCAAGCAGGCCGTGGGAACCCAGGCCAGAGAGAACGCTTTCCTTATTGACACCTTTGGCCCAGTATCAGTGAGCGACGTCGCCAAAACTCTATCGTCGATTAAAAGTGGTTCCCCCATGGACCCGGTTCCCATGAAGTTCCTCAAACAGGTAACAGCGTCCATTGTAGCTCCTGTGACAGACCTAATGAACGCCTCCTTTGTCCAAGGTGTGGTGCCACCCACTTGGAAAATGGCTGTTGTTAAGGCTCTTTTAAAAAAGACCAACTTGGACCCCACCGACCTGTCGAACTTTAGGCCCATCTCGCTCTTGCCGGGCCTCGGCAAAATTGCTGAACGGTTGGTCAACAAGCAGTTGTCAGCCTTTTTGGAGTCGAATGGACTCCTTCGACCATCACAAACTGGATTCCGCCCAGGTCAGGGCACAGACACGGCCCTCTTGGCGGTCGTGGAGGAAGCGAGACGCATCCTAGACTCAGGAGGGTCAGTGGCAGTGATCCTCCTGGACCTCAGCGCGGCGTTTGACACCGTGAACCATCAGGTGTTTGATCCGACGGCTGGCTGAGGTAGGGGTCTCTGGGGTGGCCCTGCAGTGGCTGAGATCTTTTCTCGCGAATCGCACCTATCAGGTTTGGGATGGCCCTGAGAGATCCAAATCTATTCCCCTCCAGTGTGGAGTGCCACAGGGCTCTTCATTGAGCCCCACATTATTCAATGTATATATGGCCCCCCTGGAAGATGTAGTATCCCCATATGACATCAAAATCGTCAGCTACGCTGACGACACGCAGCTAGTGGTTTCCTTATCACATCTGGCCGACAATCCTGACATCCTGAACTCCTGCTTGGCAGATGTTCACACTTGGATGGGAGAATCCTCCCTCAAGTTAAACGGCTCAAAGACGGAAATACTGCTGCTGGGGAGCAAAACCACCCTTCTCCCGCCGCTCAGCTGGCCGGGATGTATGGGCGATCCCCTGGCCCCCAAAGATGCGATCAAGAGCCTTGGAGTCTGGCTAGAACCAGACTTGTCCTTCCGCACTCAAGCTAGGAAAACAGCAGGAGTGTGTTATGCCCTGCTTAGGTCGGCACAGAAAATCTTTCCTCTCCTACCGTTAACATCGAGGAAGCTGCTGATTCAGGGTCTTATAACATCTAGACTTGATTATAGCAATGCCATCTTTTTGGGCGCCCCTGAATCGACCTTCAAGACCCTTCAACAGGTCCAAAATGCAGCGGCAAGGCTGCTTATGGACATTCCGAGGACGCAATCCGCGAAACCGGCATTGAAGGCATTGCATTGGCTCCCCGTGCGGGAGAGAGTGACCTTTAAGGCACTTTGTACTGCTCACAAAATTCTCGCAGGTAAAGGCCCCCTTATTCTAAAAAACTTAGCGACTCCCTACAAAGCTTGCAGAACGCTGCGATCAGACATGAAACATCTCTTGATGGTTCCTAGAGTTAAAAAGGCCCGTACGGGTGTGAGAAGATTTTCATTTAATACGGCAAAGCTTTGGAACTCGCTCCCCCTAAAACTACGCGCTGAGCCCTGCACACTGCGTTTCCGTAAAGGTCTTAAAACCTTTTTGTTTCCGGTATAAAGCGTCCATTCTGTCCCCATTACCATCGGATGTTGTCTGGAAAGCGCCGGGATGCCCAAGGGTAGCTGCGCGCTATATAAGATTTTAAATAAATAAAAATAAATAAATAAAATACCACTTTCTGACTTGGGGTCTTAATCCATGTACAACTCCCTATTGGTATCTCTGCAATAAAACAATGATATAATGCATTTGTCTCATTACCAAATTCATGAGACGGGTTAGTAACCTCATAAGCTGTCAAATAGTGAGCTCACCTTCTCATTCTATAAATTACACCTTTAAGACCCCAACTCGATAAAGTATTCGGGGTTCTCAGTTCCCTTGGGTTTCTCCCTGTTCGTATTGCTGAAAAATAATACATTAGCCTCATTATCACAAACGTTAGACTTGTCGGTTACCTAACACGCCACCTGGCAGTCATCTCACCTTTGCAGACTTTATCAAGTGCCTCTGTGACCCCAACTTGAAGAAGTATCTCTCTTCTCTTAAAGGTAGAGCTATTGGCATTGCTCATGATTTTTTTTTAAATCATAAATAAATGGCATAGTCATTTATATTGCCAATAGCTTCATCGCTTGCATATGCGAGACCTATTGCATTAGCACCCACACACAGAGTAAGTAGTAGAGTGAGAAGTTGATAGTGAGTAGGAGAGAGTTATTAGTAAAGAGTATTAGAGAGCGCATCAGAGCTGTGTGAATAATAACAGCTGTGAGCCCGTGCCTGAGGTGCATCATCAGAGCAGTGTGAATAATATCAGCTGTGAGCCCGTGCCTGAGGTGCATCATCAGAGCTGTGTGAATAATAACTGTGTCAGACCCGTGTCTGAGGTGCATCATCAGAGCTGTGTGAATAATAACAGCTGTGAGCACCTGCCTGAGGTGTATCATCAGAGCTGTGTGAATAATAACTGTGTCAGCCCGTGCCTGAGGTGTATCATCAGAGCTGTGTGAATTATAACTGCGTGAGCCCGTGCCTGAGGTGCATCATCAGAGCTGTGTGAATTATAACTGCGTCAGCCCGTGCCTGAGGTGCATCATCAGAGCTGTGTGAATAATAACAGCGTCTAGCCGAGACCCAAAAAAGAGCTCTGAGGAAGCTCTCGCTGGCCATATTTCACTTTTTTTGCCCCCACCTGTCCTCCCTTCATTGTCTGTGTTGTCACTCCCCCACCTGTCATCTCACCCCCAAATAACAATCAGATGGATTGGGGAAAGAGGCATGTGACTCACTGGATCCCAGACTGGGGAGGGGTGTCTGCAGCTGCACAGTAAGAAGAAGGGAAAATAAACGAACATGCGGAGAATGACGGATGGGCTATGGGCAGTTCTCCAACATGGTACACAGGGAAAGGTCGTACCGATGTGCCCTGGTGGTTGAAGTGAACAGGGCGTGACTCGCCAACCCATGCAGCTTTTTTCCACGGGTGGCTGTACCTGAGAAGTTGATCCCTTTGCCGCCCTGGCCTGCTATCTAGAGGCGAACCATGTGTCCACAACAACCAGTTCCCTTGGCGCTGAAGAGCGTGCTGCTAATGGAAGAAATGCGAAGAACACCCAGGCGTGCTAGGCTTAGCCGCTACACTGCCTCTAGGTGCTAGGTGCAGCGCTTAAATGCCACTAACCCCGGGACTTCTAGCTGTTCCTTGCAGTCTGGATCAGAAGGTCGAGTACACACAGCAAGAGAAGAAAGGTCGACTGTGTGCCTGTAATATGCCATGCGCAGGTACGGGGTGGAAGTGATGTCGGCATGGCGTGTACAACTCTCATCAGCCCAGCAAACGCTGCTTCCTGGAATTGTGCACTCAAGGCCCTTGACGAGTCTGACACAGGCTTTCATTTTCAATCCCGTGAAAGGCTCCCAGGCCAAAAGTTGAGTTTCAGGCACTATACCTCACCCTGGCATTCCAGCCGTTTTAATCAAAGGTGTTGTGGCATTCGTTGTTGGATGCCAGGCTGATGGACACGCAGGACACGGCCAGCACCAGAAGCACCCAGGTGAGGCACAGCGGTGCCTCCGCCACGGCAGCCCGGAGGTTGGGGCGGGGCTGTGGGCCTGGGGTCTCAAGCTGAGCACAGAGCGCCACCGCCTGTCTCCTCCTGCACAGGGTGGCCCTCCAGTATGCCCGGCCCACCCAACATCCTGTGTCCAGGTCTGCCCTCAGCACCCAGTGCCTCTCAAGGGCATGTTGTGCGCCGCAGCTGCAGATTTCCTGTCCCCGTCTGGGAGCCGAGGTTTGGGACGCAGAGTCCTGGCACCGCTTTGATACTGTCACAGTGAGCGAGTGCAAATGAGCAGAGTTCCCAAACTCTTGTTTTTGCCGCCCTCTCCCTTCTGCCGCCCTAGGCGACCGCCTAGTCTGGCCTAATGGTGGAAACGGCCCGTGCTTTGAAGTGGTAAAATAAAACTAGCCTCACAGAACACCCACGCAGGTACACATAATATGAGTGGCTTGCACAACATTAACCACACAGACTTGATCGGCGAGAACACGCACATGCGGAAGACAGGCACCACCCAAGTCTGTCTCCGAGATAAAATGAACTTATGTTCCGCTGAAATGCAAAAAGGAGGAATCCTCAAGGAGAAGTGGACAAACTATCTAGTGTAGCCCCAAAAGTGAGAAAAAGACCAGTGGGGTTACTACAATGGAGTATCAAAAGAAAGCACATTATTTTCACATGTAAATAGATTTTTAATACGTTCAGAGCGCTTTACATAGCACCAATTACGTTACACAAGGACACACATTCATTTTGTGAGGCACGAGGATTTGCCCAGAATCACAGGAGGTTTTCGCGATATTCCCGAGACTAGAACCGTGTTCCCCAGGTCCGAGGTCGAGCGCCCTAGCCGTTAGGCCAACTCCTCTCTTCTTACCACTGAATGCAGGAGCAGGTTAACTGAGTCATGCCTTTCGTTGCAGAAGCAGCATGTACTATCTATGTTTGGGTGATGCTACAATGACCCATGCTTATCACATGTGGTGTACTTGTAGGAAGAGAAAATAAACTTAAGCACTTTCCCTCCCTCGATGCTTCGATGCACCAGAAATGCTTTAATATCAACAGGAGGCAGGCGAGCGTGGGTGAAATAAAAGAACCAGCGTTTGTCGGGCGATCCACCCATCCTGCATAAAGAGAAGACTGCGACCTGTGTACTTTTGAGAAGAGGGAGGAACACTACAAGCTGCTCTACCAAGTCGCACAGATGAGAGAGTGCGTGCCCTGGCAGCAGGCGTGAGCAGGAGCAGCGGTCTGAGTTGTGGGAGGCTGCTTTCCAGGAGGACAGCACCTGGCCACTGCGTGCGCGCGCGCGTGGCCGGCGCAAATCGCCTCCTTTGGCAGAAATGCGCGCGGCCAGGTGCTGTCCTCCTCGGAAGCCGAGCCGATAACTATAGGTCTCTGGCGAGAGCGAGCTTCGCTCACTTCTAGCCGAGACCTAAAAACTATACTTAGGCAAGTATAGGTCATAAATGATAAAACGATCGAGAGCAGCAGTCTCCTTACCTCGTTCCCGGTAGCACTTATCCCTTCTACTCAGTTCGGCGTTCTACACGGGCGCCATCTTTAAGTGCCTATTTATTCTGATTACCAATAGGCGCCATCTTGTAGCATATTCAAGGCAAAGTCTTCTCTCTCTGCCTAATTCCAAAGTAAAGGGCTACTGTATCCCCTATTCACTATATTCACCATACCGCAATACTATGATTCAACAATACTCTGAGATCCAAGATAAAATTCCGTCTCAATAATCCCGCATCACACATTCTGTATATGCATCTACTATAATTACCTCTAAGACCTTCACATTATTAGGCGCCATCTTATAATGCACTCTACAAGAAATGCGTTACTTACCTGTAACAGCAGTTATCCAGTATTGGTGTCTTTCATAGATTCACATGCCTGAATCATTCCCCGTCGTCGAGACGGGAGCCTCCGGTAAATAAAAAAGTAATGTCCATAGACATACATAGAGAAAAAGGGTCTAAGGGCCTCCCCTTAGTAGCCTTTCCTTGTCCTTATGTAAAAAGGACCAAACTCTCACAGTCAGCCAATCAGCTCCGACCTCCCTCTAGAACCTTCCTGGGAGGAGCCTCAGTCCCTCAGATTTTCGTACGCACCCAGCTAGGTTGGCGTAATATAGTCCGAGAGGGAAGTGAGTCCTTCCAGGGGAGGCGGGAGGGTTGCATGTGAATCTATGAAAGACACCAATACTGGATAACTGCTGTTACAGGTAAGTAACGCATTTCTTATCCAGTATTAGGGGTGTCTTTCATAGATTCACATGCCTGAATCAGAATAGCTAGCAATCATAGTAGCACATTTGTAAAGTAGAGTTGCTCTGCCGTCATGTTAGATAATGCATATAATATCATACAACAAGGAGACAGCATAGATAGAATATCATCAGAGCAAGAACGTGCATACCTGGAAGGCGGGATGTAGGAAGGCTCACCTTACTGAAAGAGATGGCGAAGCACCGCCTGGCCCACTGCCGCATCCTTCTGGAGTTCGATATCCAGGCAGTAGTGTCTGGAGAAAGTATGTGGTGACTTCCAGGTCGCCGCTCTGCAGATGTCCAGGATCGGCACTCCAGCAAACAGTGCTGCTGACGTGGACATCGCCCTGGTGGAATGAGCAGTAACATGATCATTCAAAGGCCGGCCGGCCTTGTCGTGGCAGAATGAAATAGCAGAGGAGATCCATCTGGAGATGCTTTGCTTCGTGAGAGGCAGGCCCATTCGTGGTCTGCTGTATGCCACGAACAGTTGTGAAGATTTCCTGAGAGCCTTAGTCTTGTCCAGGTAGAACTTTAGGCATCTCATAATGTCCAAAGAATGCAGCGACCTTTCCGCTGCTGTTGAAGGGTTGGCAAAGAAGGACTTAAGGACTATTGGTTCATTGAGATGAAAGTCCGAAGGTACTTTTGGAATGAACTTAGGGTTTGGTCGCAGTATCACCCTGTCATGTCTGAATTGCATATATGGTTCCTGAATGGACAAAGCTTGCAGCTCGCTAACGCTTCTGGCAGATGTTAGAGCGAGCAAGAGCGCTGTCTTCCATGAGATGTGTTTAAGAGATGCCCGATGAATGGGCTCAAACGGGTGACGCATGAGTTGGTTGAGTACCAGATTAAGCTGCCATGTAGGAGGTACTTTCCGAGGCCTCGGAAAGGATCTGTAGAGCCCCTTTAGGAATTGCTTGACTAGCCGACTTGACCACAGAGAAGGCCCTGTGACAGTTCTGGTGAACCTCGAGATAGCCGCCAGGTGAACCTTGATGGACGCATGCGCTAGTCCCGACTGAGCCAAATGCAGGAGGTATGGTAATATCTGTTCAGGGGTGATGGCGAGGGGCCGTAGGCCCTGGTCCGAACACCAAATGCAGAACCTCTTCCATTTGAGAGTGTAGGTTTTGTTCGTACTGTCTGCCCTTGCTTTAGCTAATACATCCCTGCAGTCTTGTGGGATATTCAGGCCACCGAACTCTCTGTGCTCAGGAGCCAGGCCGATAATTTGAGCGTTTGGAGGTTCGGGTGCTGTACTTGCCCGTTGGACATCGTCAGGAGGTTCGGGTGTTGTTGCAGGCGAATTGGTGAACTGATGGAGAGTCGAAGCAGATCCGAGAACCAGTGTTGCCTCGGCCAGAACGGGGCAATTAGGATCAGGGTACAGGGCTCCACCTTCATCTTCCTGAGGAGCCGCGGGATCATCGGGAATGGAGGAAAAGCGTATGCAAAGGCGCTGAACCATCCGATGGAAAATGCATTTCCTAGTGACCCTTGTTGGGGATGCCAACTTGCGTAGCTTGGGCATTTGGCGTTCCCCTTGGTGGCAAATAGGTCGATGTTCGGGACTCCCCATAGAGAGAAGCTGTGAGTGAGGGCGCTGTCGGAAAGTTCCCACTCGTGGGAGAGGGATTTTTGCCTGCTCAGGGCGTCCGCGATGGTATTGTCCTTTCCTGGGACATATTCCGCTTTGAGCGGGATTCCGTGCAGCACTAGCCAGTTCCAGATCTTTTGCGATTCGCGTGAGAGAGAGAGCGAACGCGTTCCCCCTTGTTTGTTGAGATAGTGCATCGTCGTGGTGTTGTCTGTCCTGACGAGCACCGGGGAGTTCTGGATGCGTGGCAAGAAGGCCTGGAGAGCCAGATACACGGCTCTCAGCTCCAAAAGGTTTATATGGAGCGATTTTTCCTGAGTGTCCCATTTGACGCTGATCTGAAGGTCCTGGAGAACAGCGCCCCATCCCTCTAGGGAGGCGTCTGTGGTTATCACTAGAGGTGATGCTGGAAGGAGAAACGGTAACCCTACAGTTAGATTCTTGCGACGTTTCCACCATTGCAGACCTTTGGACATTTTTGGTGTGATCCGAATAATGTCTTCGAAGGAGCCAGTACTTTGAGTCCATTGGCTCGTGAGTGCCTCCTGCAAGGGGCGCATTCTGAGTCTGCAGTGCGGGATGAGGAGTATGCAGGAAGACATCATCCCTAGGAGGGAGGTGTAAGTCCGAACTTTTAGGTGCGTCTTCGCTGCCACAGCCGTGGCCAGAGATAAGATTTTGTCCGTCCTCTCCTTCGAGGGGAAGGCTCTTGTGCACTCCGTGTCCAGGGTGGCCGCTAGGAAGGTAATTTTCGTTGCGGGACCATGCAGGATTTTTTGAGATTGAGCGTCAATCCCAGTCTCTGAAAAAGATTGGTGCAGGCGTTGGAGGATTTGACTGCGTCTCCAAGTGAGGGTGCTTTCACCAGCCAATCGTCTAGGTAGGGGAAGACTTGGTGACCCAGTTGACGCAGGAAGGCTGCCACTGGCGCAAGGCACTTTGTGAAAATCTGCGGCGCGGACTTGAGGCCGAATGGCAGGACTTTGAACTGATAGTGACGGCCCGCCACCTCGAATCTCAGGAATTTCCGGTGACTTCTGAGGATGGGGATGTGGTAGTAGGCATCCTGGAGATCTAAGGATGTCATGAAATCTCCTCTTTCTAGAATGCCCAGAATTTCTTGAATCGTCACCATCCTGAACGATTGGCTCCGTAGGAAGGCGTTGAGCGCCCGGAGATCCAGGATGGGCCTCCACTTGTTCTCTTTTTGCTGTACAAGAAAGAAGTGGGAGTAAAATCCCTTCCCCTTTGAGGATGCCGGCACCCTTTCGATTGCCCCCTTCTGTAGCATTGTCAAAAGTTCCTTGAGAAGCAGGTGCGGGTGTTTGTGCGTCCGTCTGCGTGGAGGGGTATTGGGAGGGATGGAGGTGAATTCGAGAGAATGGCCGAATCGAATAATTTGAAGAACCCACCGGTCCGTGGTGATGTACTGCCAATTGGTGAGGAAATGGGTCCGTTTTCCTCCAATTTGAAAGGATGGAGAGGGTGGTTGGACTGGCTGGAGTAATCGGTCACTGGCGGCCGCCAGCGCCCCTCTTGGTATTTTTACCTCTGTAGCTAGATCTTCCAAACGAAGACTGGCGGCCTTGTTGCTGTTTGTTTTGGTATTGGCCTTTGTGATTGTATGAAAACGAGGACCTGTTCTGATAGGAGCCTCGATAAGAGGACTGTCCTCTGGATCTGTTGCCCCGAAAGGACTGGTTTCTGGACTGCAGAGTGCCCAGTGCCCTTGCTGTGTCTGTGTCCTTCTTAATGGCCTGCAGTGCCTCGTCGATTTTTTCTCCAAAAAGGTGCTGTCCGTCGAAGGGCATGTCTAGAACCTTTGATTGTACTTCCTGGCGGAATGATGTCGCTCTCAGCCATCCTTGACGTCGTAGGACTGCAGCCCCCGCAAGTTGACGGAAGCCTGTCATGGCTGCGTCGATAGCACAGTCAATTAGTTCCGCTGCTGAAGATTGACCTTCCACCAGGAGCGCCTTTACCTCACCCTGGACTGCGTCAGGCAGTTCCTTCACGTAAGGGGCTATGTCCTCCCAGAGTTGGCGGTTGTAACGCCCCAACAAGGCAATGGAGTTGGCCACCTTGATGGTCATGGCCGATGTGGATGTGAAACGTTTTCCAATCGTGTCAAGTTTCCTGCCCTCCTTGTCCGGGGGAGCGGACAGTGGTGAGGAAGGGTTGCGGGAGTGTTTCTGGGCCGCCTGTGTCACCACCGAGTCTGGTTTGGGGTGACCATCGAGGCAAGCCGCCGCAGTAAGTGGTGCTCTGTATTTCTTGTCTAGGCGTGGAACAACCGCCGGTACAGAAGCAGGTGTCAGCATTAATTTCTTTCCTTGTTCCCACAAGAATTCTATAATCGGAATAGCTTTTGAGGACTTTTGAGTCTGTTCTTTAAAATCGTGCAAGAAACAGTCCGTTTCTGTTGATTCCACAGCCATATGGAATCTCTTCGCTGCTCTCTCCACAAGCTTATGGAAGCCGGCAATGTCCACAGGCGGGGAGTCCGCTTGACGTGGTTGTGGTGAAGCTGGGGATGATGCCACATATTCATCCTCTTCATCCTGGTCTGAGTGGTCCGAGTGTACCTCCTGGACCTCTCCTTCCTCTAGTTCCTCCTCCTCCTCCTCTTCGTCCGAAGAGACCACCACCTGAGGTTGGACGTCATGGTGGGTTTGAGGGTGATGCTGAGTTTGTCTTGGGGCGGACACTGGTACTTGGACTGTAGGTGTCTGATTCCCCTTGTCCTCAGGCGCATGAATCTTAGGTGCTTGACTGCCTCTGTCCGCCTCTGGAAAGCGTTGCTTGTAATCCTGTACAAGGAATCTTAAGTCATCAACAAGGGTCGCCGGTAAGCATATCATGGGGGTGACTTCCGTGCGGACACTAGTATGGACAGAGTGTTCCTAATAGGTGAAGTCTTCCTGTTCCTCATCAGTGCTTTGGCATTTGATGTTAAGGTCCGAGACCGAAGTAGCGGGATCCAGGTGGTCATCCTCTTCGGATTCTTCGCTTTGGAAGATTTCCTGAGGTGGCTGCTTTTCCACTTTGCTCGAAGACGTTGTTTCCGGGGTAATTTGTGGTTTGTTAGGCTTGCCAGACTTCGCATCAGAGCCTGTCATCGTCGAGGGAACCGTCGACGGCGGCAGCATGAGGGTCGATACCTCCACCAGTTTCGATTTTTTCCATGGCTCAGGCAGTGCCCCCTTCGACGACGAGCCCTCCGTCGACGGTGTCGTCGTCGAGTCCTTCGTCGACGGAGTCTTCGTCGACGGGGTCGTCGCCGTCGACGACGAGCCTTTTGTCGACGGAGTCGTTGACGAGGTCCTCGTCGACGGTGGAGTGGGCGATGGGTTCTTGGTCGTCGACGACTGCGAAGTCGTCGTCGACGTCTTCGTCGACGGTGTTTTCGTAGACAACGTCCTCGTCGTCGAGTCTCTCGTCGACACCTTCGTCGTCGACGGTGTGATCTTTGGTAACGCCTTCGACGACGATGGGCTCGTCGATGACGACGGCGTCGTCGACGGTGTAGTCTTCGTCGTCGACATGGTCTTTGTCGTCGACGACGATTTTAGGAGTATAATAGAGGAAACAGGTCTACCTGAAGATGAGGAAGACGTAGTCTTCGTCGTCGACGCTGAAGGCGACGACGCTGATGTGGTAGACACTGTGGTCGTGACTGAGGTAGTCCTCTGGGCTTGTCTAGAGGACGGAGCAGGCTTCTTAAAGGTTTTATCCTCCTTAGCAGACACTGAAGATGTCGCAGATCTCGCCTCTGAAGACTTCTTGTGGGTCTTCGTAGGAGGAGTGTCTGAGGGGCCAGGGGAAGACACCCTAGGCCTCTTTTGAGAGACAGCTGAGGTCCTGGAAACACTGCTCACAGAGGAGTCCAGATTGTCTCTGTCCTTAAGCCTGTCAAGCCAAATAAGAAGGCGACCTTCCCTATCTCTCACGGTCTTTTTAGGAAAAGACCTACAAATCTTGCATTTGTCTGAGACATGGTCCGGGTAAAGGCAATACAAGCACAGGTCGTGCTGATCATCCACATGGATCCTTTTCTTGCTACAGGAAGAGCAGGCCCTGAAAAGGGCTTTCTTCTTCGATTCACACATGGAAGAAGCAGTGGAAAGAACACACTTACTGTCAAGACAGTGTAGTGAAGTAATCCTTGAAGAGTTGAGGGTTCAGATAACACTTTCAAAGAAAGTTTGATGAATTTTGAGGAATCCTGAGGAGAGCTCAGGCTGGAGACTCCCTAGCACAACGTGCGGTAGAAAATCTGAGGGACTGAGGCTCCTCCCAGGAAGGTTCTAGAGGGAGGTCGGAGCTGATTGGCTGACTGTGAGAGTTTGGTCCTTTTTACATAAGGACAAGGAAAGGCTACTAAGGGGAGGCCCTTAGACCCTTTTTCTCTATGTATGTCTATGGACATTACTTTTTTATTTACCGGAGGCTCCCGTCTCGACGACGGGGAATGATTCAGGCATGTGAATCTATGAAAGACACCCCTAATACTGGATAATCATACTTATTCGTACAATTACTATTTCCTAAAGTCACAAGCCATCATTTATTACCGATAATTAAATCTCCTTGCCGTTAACTCTCTATTATATGCGTATAACTGCTCTCGATCCGAATTATCATCAACTTTAGTTCACAAACCATTAAGTCTGTTATCCCACTATATATCAGATTTATAGGTAGTGCTTTACAGGAGCATCATTTGTAACAGAAAGATAAGTTGGGTTTCCAATTATTAAGTATTAGCAGATAGTTTATAGAGTTGATAGTCCAATATAAGGATGGTTAGGTTATTGTAGGATAGAGAAGTGAGTTAGTAAAGGGGTGTACGTGCATGCACGTCTGCCAGAGAATCACAATAATTTATAAATCAACCTTAAGCTGTTATGGTGATGGCTATACACATGAATATTAATGTCATGACAATACATTTCAGTAGCATCAACATGCCCTTGTACACATATATACAAGCTTGCACAAATTACAAGTAATTATCAATATATAATAAACAGATACCATAATTCATATAATTTCACTCATTGTAAATTAAGACAATTCAAAAGTCATGATTTTGTACATGTGTTCTCGGTCCTATTTTACATCCTTCGCCTTGTTTTAAACCAAAACAATTACTAACAATTAACAAATCGGTAACAGTCTCTAGGCCAATATATACTGTATTTAGTATATGTCCAAAATATTCATATCCTGACTATCCATTACTCTCAGTAGTACAATATTTCTCTACAATCCTATATCAGTTTAGTCTTGTCCCAGATAGAATTGATATTCATTATCGATATTCAAACCTCTCTCAACCGCTCTTAGTTTCATAATCCAGATAACTTCTCTCCTTCTCAGTTTCAATAGCCTGTTACCCTCTCGGGGGTCCTGTGTCACATGGTCAATCCCATGAAAGCTATATTGGTGTTCGTGCTTCCTATCCACATTCTGTATAAAATGGGCAGCAATTGGGTACCTGGGCCAGATGTAGGTCGCCAATTACCGGTCGGTAACGGCCAATTTTGGCCGTTACCAACCGGTAATTGGGTTTTGAGATGTAGGGGCCCTGATTTTACAGAATCGGTAAATTTACCGATTCTGTAAAATACTGAATCGGTAATTTTACCGATTCAGTAAAAACCAGATGTAGGTAGCACTGTTTACAGTGCTACAGGCCTTCAGAATTCGGTATTTTACCACCCAATCCAATTGGGTGGTAAAATACCGAATTCAGGTGCACATGCACTTCTGTGCATGTACACCTGTGCCATGTGACACACAGACATGCCTTAGGCACACAAGCCTGTACTTGGGGTGTTAGAGGGTGTCAAAGTGACACCCCCTGCACCCTTGCAGGATTCGGTATTTACCGATTCGGTAAATACAGAATCGGTATTTCCCATTGATTCCTATGAGCTTCATGGCCCATAGGAATCAATGGGCAATACCGATTCGGTATTTACCAAAACGATAAATACCGAATCATACAGATTCGGTAATTCTTAAATTAGAATTACCTACATCTGCCCCCTTCCTATTTACCGACTCTTAAATACCGAATCGGTATGATTCGGTATTTAAGAGTCGGTAAATAGGAATTACCTACATCTGGCCCCTGGTGTCTCCGTTCTTCCAAGCTCTAAAATGTTCTGTCATTCTATCACGAAGTCTTCTAATCGTGCTGCCAACATAAATTTGCCCACATGTACAGCCTATCACATATACTACAAAAATAGTGTCACAATTGATAAATGCATCTATCTCATATTTTTCTGAACCATTGTAACTGAAACTCGTTACCTTTTTCCTGGCCCATCTACACGAGCTGCATCGACCACACTTGTAGAATCCCTTTACTTCATTCGATAGCCAGGTCCTTTTAGTTCTGTTCAGATAACTGGGACTCAAATCATTTGCCAGTGTCCTACCCTTTCAAAAGGTTATGGATGGTCTCTCACTGATATATGGCTGTAAGTCTTTATCTGCTTTAAGTAAGTGCCAATGTTTATTAATAATAGAGTACAGCCTGTGAGACTCTACATTATAATGGGTCACTAGGTGTACCTTCTGTTTCTTTCTGTCCTCATCTGTTATCACCTTAGGTGCCAGAGTCTGTGACCGTCTGAGTGCACATGCCCTCCTCCTGGTTTATCAATCACTTCTGCCTTGTAGCCCCTTGCTTTAAATCGATTGACCATATCACAAATATTCAACTGAAAGTCAACCTCCTCCGAGCAGTTTCTCCTTGCTCTCACCATTTCACCGTAAGGTATCGATTTTATCTGACAACTCAGGTGACAGCTAGTTGCATGTAAAATCGAATTGCAGCTTGTCTCCTTATGATATATTCTAGAACAAAGTCTCATATCCTGGACATATAATTCTATATCCAAAAAAGTTATCCTTTTCTCATCATACTGTGTGGTAAACCGTAAGTTTACATCATTGTCATTTAAATAGTCAAAAAAGCAATTAAGATCTTCTGGGGTCCCAGTCCAAATCATAAGGCAGTCATCAATAAATCGCCCCTAATATTGAATATATTCCACCCACAGATAGAGGGAGGGTGAAAGATAGAGGGAAGGCGAGAGATAGAGGCAGGGTGAGAGATAGAGGCAGGGTAAGAGGGCGAGGGATGGAGTGTGGGCGAGGGGAGGGATGGAGTGTTGGCCGGGGGAGGGATGGAGTGTGGGGTGGGGCGGGGAGGGATGGAGTGTGGGGCGGGGGAGAGATGGAGTGTGGAGCGCGGAGGGAAGGAGTGTGGGGCTGGGAGGGATGGAGTGTGGGGCGGGGAGGGATAGATGGAGTCGGGGGAATGGATGGATGGATGGATGGATGGGTGGATGGGTGGAGTGGGATGAATGGATGGATGGATGGATGGAGTGGGATGGATGGAGTGGGATGGATGGAGATGGATGGATGGAGTGGGATGGATGGATGGATGGAGTAGGGTGGATGGATGGATGGATGGATGGAGTGCAGGTTGGAAGGATGGAGTGGGGGGATGGATGGATGGAGTGGGGGGATGGATGGATGGAGTGGGATGGATGGATGGATGGAGTGGGATGGATGAATGGATGGATGGAGTGGGATGGACGGAGTGGGATGGATGGAGATGGATGGATGGAGTGGGATGGATGGATGGATGGAGTAGGGTGGATGGATGGATGGATGGAGTGGGGGATGGATGGATGGAGTGGGACGGATGGATGGAGTGGGATGGATGGATGGAGTGGGGGATGGATGGATGGAGTGGGGGGATGGATGGATGGAGTGGGGGGATGGATGGATGGAGTGGGATGGATGGATGGAGTGGGGGGATGGATGGAGTGGGGGGATGGATGGATGGAGGGGATGGATGGATGAAGGGGATGGATGGATGGATGGATGGAGTGGGGGGATGGATGGATGGAGTGGGGGGATGGATGGATGGAGTGGGATGGATGGATAGATGGATGGAGTGGGGGCGATGGATGGATGGATGGAGTGGGGGGATGGATGGACGGAGTGGGGGATGGATAAATGGATGGAGTGGGGGATGGATAAATGGATGGAGTGCGGGATGGATGGAGTGGGGGATGGATGGATGGATGGATGGAGTGGGGGATGGATGGATGGAGTGGGGGGATGGATGGATGGAGCGGGGCGATGGACGGATGGATGGAGTGGGGGGATGGATGGATGGATGGATGGAGTGGGGGGATGGGTGGATGGAAGGAGTGGGGGGATAGAGTGAGATGGATGGATGGATGGATGGAGTGGGGGGATGGGTGGAGTGGGGGGATGGATGGAGTGGGATGGATGGATGGATAGAGTGGGATGGATGGATGGATGGAGTGGGGGGTGAATGGATGGAGTGGGGGGATGAATGGATGGATGGAGTGGGGGATGGATGGATGGATGGAGTGGGGGGATGGATGGATGGAGTGGGATGGATGGATGGAGTGGGGGGATGGATGGATGGAGTGGGATGGATGGATGGATGGAGTGGGGGGATGGATGGGGTGGCGGATGGATGGATGGATGGAGTGGGCCGATGGATGGATGGATGGAGTGGGGGTGGATGGGTGGATGGAGTGGGATGGATGGATGGATGGAGTGGGATGGATGGATGGATGGAGTGGGGGGAAGGATGGGTGGAGTGGGGGGATGGATGGATGGAGTGGGGGGATAGATGGAGTGGGGGGGATGGATGGATGTAGTGGGGGGGATGTATGGATGGATGGAGTGGGGGATATAGTGCCTTAAAACGGCTCTTCATTTGTGATGCGTGATGTGATCATAAGACAAGCAAACATTATGCGCAAAAGTAGTCTGGCATGAGAAACACAATGTTTTAGCCTCAGAGCGCAGTAGGTGATGTAAGAGGAGCCACAAAGAAAGCTGTCTGTGCTGCAGAGGAAGATGTGGCTCGCATTTGAACTCCCATTTTAAAATTATTTCCAACCTTGTGACCTCCTACTGGAAACTTGAGTGGACCCGATGCATTTTTATTTGCAACGCTTAAAAGACAAGCAAACCTTTTAAATCTAGATGCAGCGGTGAAGTAATGCACAGGACAGGAAAATACAATTTAGGGACCGCTCTTTGCATAACGGCAGGACAGTGGGGGATGTAGTGTCTCTCCTCGCCTTATCATTCAACTCACTCTGGGGTCAAAGGTCCAGAGCCAGCTGTCAACAAGGAATGTAACAAGCTCTTGGCATTGCTGTGAGGAGGGGGGAGGAGAAATGCGAGACACGGCCTGGCGACCGTGAAAAGTGTGAAGCAGGGGACGGGGGAGCCCTTTGAAGTGAAGCTCTCGGAGGCAGGCGGCTCGGGCAGGCCAATGTGATACTATGAGGACCTACAAACACTGGAGACGAGTGCCTGCTCCCTAACCAAATGCGGAGATCCCCTGGAGTGCACAGAGCGAAGATCCTCCACACAGCTATAAACAGAGTGACTACGAATGTCAATAGTGTAGTGTTGGACCTGTCCAGGCCTGGCTTCAATCCCCACGTGGAATCACACAGCAGATTTGCATGTTACAGCTAGGCAACCCTTGTACATGGTGTGTGAGCATGTGACTGCCTTTTGTGAATACATCCACAAATTTAAAAAGAGGGTAGTGGTAGGCCACTTATCAGACCTGCAGACGCCTTGCAACTAGTGGTAAATGGGCTCTTTAAATAATAACACTGTAATGGTGGATAATACCCATGTTTTCTGTATATTTGCTATGGCCGCGGTAGTGATCAGCCGCGATTTTGCAAACCGTCTGCTCCATACAATAACCCCTGTTTAAATACAAGTGTCGCAGTTCTTGAAAACGGCAATTGAAAATGTTCACCTTCAGCTCGGCAAATGCCATGATAATGAATAGTGCCAATATAATTTTTCAACTAACACAGTGCAATTGTATGGCCGCAGGGCTTATCATCTTCTATTGGGATAGAACCCCGTCTACTCCATGCAGTAACCACTGTTCAAATACAGGGTCCACGGTAATAGTAAACCGTGGTTAAAATGGCCATCTTCAGTTCAAAACATACATCACTGGGGAATGCTTTTGACGTGATGTAGCACTCTGGTAAAATGATTTTGAATGTCAGCCCCCTACACCCCTATAGTGCATGCCTCTGTGCGGAGGCTGATAGAGATATGAGTTTACCGATACGTGGGGAGAAGGCAGAATCCACACGACGCTGCAGCAAGTCAGCGTGGTAAATGGGTTCTTTAAATAATAACACTGTAATGGTGGATAATACCCATGTTTTCTGTATATTTGCTATGGCCGCGGTAGTGATCAGCCGCGATTTTGCAAACCGTCTGCTCCATACAATAACCCCTGTTTAAATACAAGTGTCGCAGTTCTTGAAAACCACAATTGAAAATGTTCACCTTCAGCTCGGCAAATGCCGCGATAATGAATAGTACCAATATCATTTTTCGACTACCACAGTGCAATTGTATGGCCGCAGGGCTTATCATCTTCTATTGGGATAGAACCCTGTCTACTCCATGCAGTAACCACTGTTCAAATACAGGGTCCACGGTAATAGTAAACCGTGGTTAAAATGGCCATCTTCAGTTCAAAACATACATCACTGGGGAATGCTTTTGACGTGATGTAGCACTCTGGTAAAATGATTTTGAATGTCAGCCCACTACACGCCTATAGTGCATGCCTCTGTGCGGAGGCTGATAGAGATATGAGTTTACCGATACGTGGGGAAAAGGCAGAATCCACACGACGCGGCAGCAAGTCAGCCGGTCGGAGCAGCGGGAAGGCGAGACAATACGCCCTTCTCCTTAGAGGCAGTCAAGGCTGGATGTGGATTACATGGCAGCGCGCACTTTTCGGGCAAATAAGAAGCCGCGTCTGACAGGCCCCAGCAGTGTGAAGTGGCAGGCATTGTCACTTGAAGAGAACTTGCATTTGTTTGTCTAAATAAAAACTGAGAAAAAAAGACACAGGGCACAGATTTGACCATGCAAAAGAAAGGAATAGTAAAGAACGTCTTGAGCCACTTGTATAACAAGCTCTTGGCATTGCTGTGGGGAGGGAGGGAGGAGAAATGCGAGACACGGCCTGGCAGCCGTGAAGTGTGAAGCAGTAGGCGGGGGAGCCCTTTGAAGTGAAGCACGAGGCAGGCGGCTCAGGAGCGACGGAAAAGCGTGTGCTTGTGTTCACGTGAACTTTCGGAAATCGGCCCGATGGTTTGAGAACTTATTTTGCCCACTAAAATTCTCCCCTAACCATTCCTTGTGGAATGGGTTAGGCGAGCCCTAAAAATGAGGATTAGGCCTGTCAAATCTATGACTAGAGCAAATGAATGGAGTGTGTTACCTTGTTGAAGAATCCTATGTCCTGACTTACGCACAGCAGCGCTCTGGAGGCTGGAGGACACCAATGTCAAGACAGATAAAGCTGGGTTCCAGAGAGACATAACCAACAGAGCCTAGTGTTTGCTCCTGCTTGGACTCATTCTAAGTTCACACTTTGACTATGGACAAGATACATATGTTATTGCGGTCCGTCACGTTCTCAGGTCTTACGGTTTTATTCTCTTCATAACCAGGACTTCAATGCAAATCTTCTTTGTAAAAGTATTCTCTGCAATTGCAGTTCCATCCCACAGGAGGTATTCACAAGTTTTTTGTGTGCAAGCACTTTCTTTTTTATGATCTCTCGCTATACCAGAAATTTACATTTTAAAAGTAATGGGTACAAAAGCCTTTATTAAAGATCACTGGTGGCCCTCATGTAGCAGCATCTGCAACATGTACTGCACCATTTAAAGGCTAGATTACAGGCAGGCGTTTCGGAAGAGGGGTACCAGCATTTATTTTCCTTTCATAGTGTTTCCGATGCTCTCATTTTCCAGGGAAACAATATCTTTTTAGCATGCAATTTTTTACTCCAAAGAGTGTTAATGTTAGCCCATCCGCAGTGCAATGTTCCTGTTTGCAACAGAAAGGCAATTGCTGCCTTCTCACCCACTGGCCTGTTTAACCTTCAACAACAAAAAATTAAAAATCTTTAACAAAATTGTATTTTGCATTTCATTAGTATGTATAGTTCAATCCAAACACAATCTCTGCTTTCTCATCCATTAGGCTGTTTAACCCTCAACAAAAAAGGTAGAAAGTCATTAACAAAATGTTATTTTGCATTTCATTAGTCCGTAAATTGTTCTATGACCAGGGCCACTGGAATTATGCAGCAAGCGATGACTAAATTTTATTGCATATCTAATAAAAGAGAGAGGGACCCCAGAACCAAAGGGATAGGGTACAGAAACTGACTTTATGTCATTAAAGATTCCCTTTGGGCACCTTAATACAGAGACACCAATCCTTTCAGCCACATACACAGATATAACTAAAACATAGAGGCCTATCTATTGAAGCAATGTAAAAATTATAGTAACACAACTCTATACCAACAAATAAATTCAGTTTGCACAGTTTATTCATGTATTCTTTTAAAAAACCAGTTAAAGTAAAAACATAATTAAAATTGGGAACACAGACATATATACAGGAACAGGTAATATACAAGAAATCATACACACTTCCTATTACTAAAAGAAGGCACAGCAGCGTCATGTAAGAAATATATCTGGACCGGAGACTGTCAGGTCCTATTTTTATGCTTATTGAAGTAGTCCCTTCTTGTTATCCATTTTACGCTTTCCCCCTCGCTATATTGTAGAAATCTATTGGTACGCGTTCTCGCGTTTCTATCTCGCGTATCTCTTGCTTATTGAGTTGGTCCTTTATCGCTGTTCATTAAACGCTGTATCTCGCGCCATGATGTAGAGTGCGAGCGTCACGCGATTACTAGTATTTAAATCGCGCGTGATATCTGTAACGCGTTTCTTTCTTCAAACTTACCGGGACTGCACGCGGAACGCTGGCGTATTCTTACTTGAGGTAAGGTTGGGTGTTAGTTAAAGGGAGTTATAATAAGCTAGCACTGCTCTCCCAATAGTTTTAACTCTAGCCAGTGTTATATATATTTTTTCACAGAGGCTATAGACTTTAATAGAACAAATCCGAGAGGCTGGATATAGCTCTCTTACCTTCAAGTTTAGAAGGTTTCAAGATAAACTTAATAATTGGTTCGTGAATACTGAGACGTGTGTAGATACAAGTTACCCGCCTACTATTCTCGATGTGGCCTACGTACCGCGTGCACATTTATTACATTATTACGCCTTTTTAAGTGAGTATTGATATCTGGCCCCCTATGAACGCTGTGACTTAATGTGGCGTACCTTGAGAACTTAGGGGATATATGTATATTTGTCTTGTAGGTTTCATTTTCACATAACCACAGACACATATAAGCTACTGAATACTGGATATTAAAACCAAGTAGCAAGACGCGATAAAGGTGTAAGTATTGCATCTTTAGTCGCTTATCTAGGAATGTCAATTGGGATAAAGGTAATGTCATACAATTCCCATTCTCCCTTGTTATTTTAGTTTCTCATATCCATCTATTTCTGGCTGAGAATATTTGAACGGAATATTGATGGAAATTCTAATAAGGTAGATATTTAAACAGTTTCATAGATTCTCTTTATACATGAGATGGGCATACTGATATACTTATGCCCTTGAATTATGTATTACAGACATCTCTGTGCGGTTTGACTAGGAACCTGGTGTCGCATTGTTCGTGGTCTTTATATCAAGGAAGGAGGCATTTAACCCCTAACTTAAAGGCAGTTTTGCTTTGAAGGTATGTGTGTATTCAAGCTATAGCATCCAGCATGGGGCGAGTTCACTGCCTTATTAAACTACTAGCCAGTGTGAATCATACTAAAGGGCGGAGGTCAACTTGTACATATGCTACTGGATTGTATATACTGCAATGAATTACATGAAGAACTTAAATCTCTACGATTAGTCTGTTCAAAGGGACAAACTATGATAAAGTTTCAATCCAAGTTGATTATTGCAACTGTTTCAATATTCAATATTCTTGTGTTGTTTCTTTATCAAAATGTATGTTTGTATGTTGGTATATGAATAGTCTAAAAGTATTGTTGTGTCGAATTATATGACTTCTGTTAATGTGTTGTTGTGTAATTATGTAGTGTGCCTACCTTAGGAGCAATGTATAGATAACTCTAAACTCTGAACTCAAATTTACTCTGTATGTGCAGGTTTTTTATTGTTAGTTTTCTGGATTTTAAAACAAACTTTGTTTGAATTTCAGAGGTCTTTGGGAAGACAGCTAATATATTCCTGATGAAGGCGGCTATAATTTAAATTGTCCGTCGAAACGCGTTGAAACAAAGGGAGAAGTACAATGCACATTGTTTAAGGATTATTCTGACAGTTGCGGAATATTAATTCTTATTGTGTACCTCCTTCTTTTAGTAATAGGAAGTGTGTATGATTTCTTGTATATTACCTGTTCCTGTATATATTGTCTGTGTTCCCAATTTTAATTATGTTTTTACTTTAAGAGTTTTTTTAAAAGAATACATGAATAAACTGTGCAAACTGAATTTATTTGTTGGTATAGAGTTGTGTTACTATAATTTTTACATTGCTTCAATAGATAGGCCTCTATGTTTTAGTTATATATGTGTATGAGGCTGAAAGGATTGGTGTCTCTGTATTAAGGTGCCCAAAGGGAATCTTTTATGACATAAATTTTATTGCAGTCTTTACTAAATTATGCGGCAAAAAAAGGCAAATTATGTGGCCTAATTCGGCACATTTTGAAGCAGTATTAATTCATTATTTGTTCTTTTTTACACTGTATGGGCAAAGGTTTCACCTCATTAATTTCAGTTTAACAATTAAGTAAAGCAATCCACAACAGAAAGGTGACCTTCCTCCACATGACAAAAGGCCTGCCACTATATGGCAACAAGTGTGGTAGTGTTGCATAAGCATCGGCTCTGGCGTAGCTCTACATGGTTTGCTTTCCCAACCAATGGTGACCAAGGGCAACTTAGTCCAATGCACCAGCACTGAATGTGAAAGCCAGGTTATTGCAGTCCTGCAAATCTCCACTCAATACATAGTTGTAGTGACAATATTGCTTTTGGGTTATTAACAATCCCTGAAAAGGGATCAGGGGCATTGTGGTAACAGTAAACCTATTTTGCTCTTCACATTATCACACACACAGTTATAAGAAAACAAGCACTGGCGTTGCCAATAGGTCTCGCAGTAGGAAAGTTGGAGCTATTACAATTGCAAATAACAATGCCTTTTATTTTTGTTTTCATTTTAAAAACATAAAGGGCTTTGTCATTTACAAAACCAATAGCTCCAACTTTCCTACTGCGAGACCTATTGTGCACTGCACAGTGCGTGGGTGAGTGGCGTTGCGTGGGTGAGTGGCGTTGCGTGGTTGAGTTGGAGGGAGGAGGAGGCAACAGGCAGACGGCCAGAATGCGAGTCACGGCCTGACTCGCAAGTGAAGTGAATAATTAGGGGTGGAGTAACCAGAGCATGTGTGGATACAGATGTAATTAAGAGTGATAAGGGAGGAGGGGCGTGAAAGACGTGAGGGAAGCGAGTGAAGTGTGAAGCAGTGGGTGGGGAGGCAGGAGCAAATGGGAGCCTTTGAAGAGCATAAGCTCAGGCAAGCTCGTGCACGCCTCGTGCACTTCCCAAAAACTGCTCCAAAATCCGCTTGAGTAACACTATATTTTCTCCCATTTATTTGCCGGTTTATGGGATGGAGGAAATAAATAACTGCCGAACAGAGAAGGTCGAGAAATGTTACCATCCGACAACATCTCTAAGATATCGGCACGCCTCATGCAAATTGAAGCGTCAATCACAAACACAGACTCTGGGGTTGTAACCGCAGCTACAAAAGGTGTCACCTTTAAGCTTTCTGTGAAATATTTTTTACAAGAGTCGTAAACATATAGGATTTAAATATTACAATAGCAGGGTATAAAGTAAAGGCAAAGATTTTTTATGCATTTTTTACTTTCTGGGGCAAAAATATCAGTTTGGCTGGTGAAAAACAAAACTGCTTTTCAAGGGTCTTTGGGTGTGAGGAGAAGGTGCTAGGTGAAAGGAGAGATTGAACTACCCCAAATGCGTGTCAAATATTTTACTTTACCAACAAAAGTATGGATAGATTGGATTCATATCTTGCACGATTAGATGGCGTCTGCCTCCCAACTGCTCACTTTCCAGCACCCTTTGAGGGCCAATCTGACCTCATGACTGTATATCGACAGTGCTAGTTCAGGTCAAGGTGTACGAATAGCATTATTTTGATTCAAGACTTCATTTAGTCTTTCAGAGAGAGCTGTTCATGTGTTCTGCTGCAATCACTCATTGATCAGGAAGTTGGGGTGCACGTGCGTTCCATGTTCCTTCACCTAGCATACACACAGTAGACGTGCGGCTCTCCTTTCGCCTTCATCCACTGAAGATCGTGCACAACATTCAATTAATTCATTGCCGTTTTTAGTTTGCACAAATCCTTTGTTAAGACTCACTGGCGACATTTTGTCCGCACCTTGATTGGAAGGAGTAAAGCACAACTAGATTTATTTTTACAGCCATTGCTGATATTAGGCTTAGGCCTTAAGGTTACTGATGGTCTTAAGGTTAATGCACATTTGTCTCAGGGATAGGGTTAGGCTTCAGCCCAAGGTAGACCGGGTAAGCGTTATGCACTGGTTCATTAAATGTGGGTGCGTTTTATTTTTATAAACATTTCTGTGCATCACTGTAGTCAAGCAGCAATAATAGTATTATTAGTGGTAGGCATTTTAGTTTGTGTGTTAAGACCTTCATCCGCTTACTAGCTAGTCAGCCTTTTCACAGCATAGCTGTTTAAATTGTCACGATTACTTTGCAACAAAAAAAAAACGCTTTATGATCTGCCTGACAGGCAAGACAGTTACTGTATCAGATTAAAACATCCGTGTTATCTTGTAATTGGATGCGAGGCGCGATGTTTCAAGCAACGAAATGTAAAATCGTTGCACATTTGCTCTCACGCTGGAAACAAATCACCCCGGCTTCCGTTAACATGGTTATCTGACCCGGAAAGCTTGTGAACCAGAGCGCCGAGCTCAGTGAAAACTGAATGCCAACAATTACTTCTCAGCCCGCGGAGAGAGGGCTTGGAGCAGCCTTTACCCAAAGTACGCCAACCTCAGAGGGGAAGGAAATGCAAGAGTTCACTCAGCAGACGAAAAGTAGAGTAAAGGAATGTACAGGAGCAAGAAATAAAATCGAGAGTCCATGAAAAGAGAACACGGAGATGCAATAGTTTGCGGGGAGAGAGAAGGGATGTGCTGGTGTGGGATGGGGGAGGTACTGGTGTGGGAGGAGTGCTGCTAGGGCAAGGCTGTGTTTGCGGGGAGAGAGAAGGGAGGTGCTGGTGTGGGAGGGGGGAGGTGCTGGTGTGGGAGGAGTGCTGCTAGGGCAAGGCTGTGTTTGCGGGGAGAGAGAGGGGAGGTGCTGGTGTGGGAGGGGGGAGTTGCTGGTGTGGGAGGAGTGCTGCTAGGGGAGGAGAAGCCTGATGCCGGATGGGGGCGGGAGAGCCTGGGAATGTGAGAGGCTGGGCTTGCATGCGATGCGCGTGCTGAATAGATGTCCGTGAGGTGTGGGAGGAGTGCCTGATGCCGGATGGGGGCGGGAGAGCCTGGGAATGCGAGAGGCTGGGCTTGCATGCGATGCGCGTGCTGAACAGATGTCCGTGAGGTGTGGGAGGAGTGCCTGATGCCGGATGGGGGCGGGAGAGCCTGGGAATGCGAGAGGCTGGGCTTGCATGCGATGCGCGTGCATGTACACGTGAACTGCAAGAAAACCGCGGGGCTGAAAGCCCTTGGTTTGACTTGTGTTTTGTCGACATGAATTCTCACTCCGCTCGATGCGCTTGCGCGCATCGATAGGTCGAGAGACCTAAACAGACATTTAACTAAAATTATTAATTACAACAGGTGAACCGGTCTCTTAGTACAGCTAAAATAATCACACAGGATATCATATAAAAAGCAAGAAGGCAAGTTGTAAACAACAACAATAACATTAACATTTCTTTTTTTTTTTTTTGAAAACCTTTATTAATCAAATGCACATTACACAGCGTCTGCCTACAACCCCTTCGGGCTGGCCGCTATGACAAAGAGAGCAAAATGTACCTCACATCATACTGCAGAGAAGGCCGCTTAGCGCATCATTATGGTGTAGTGCATAAAACAGCAATTAGAGGATACTGAAGGTTCAATTTTGTACTTTTGTCGAAGTTTAACAAACAACAAAAACAAACACATGGTAAAGCAATAGCAAGTTCACGGGAGGGGAGGAAAGGCGGGAAACAATATATAAGAATGGAGTCAGGTCCATTAGGGGAGGGGAAGAATGAAAGGGATCAAGAATGGAAGCTAATGAAAGGAACGTCAACTATGGGGAGGAGGGAATGGCGTCGGCGTAGTCAAGTGGCGGGATACAAATGTCACCTCGGTATTCATTCCATTGCACCCAGATTCTACTCCACTTCCTCGGACGACCCCGAGCCTCATACACCGTCTTCTCCCGAAACATGCACCAATCCATGTTATCTTTCCAGGCACTGAGTCCAGGCGGCCTGTGGGAGCCCCAAAGCTGCGCTATGTCCCTTTTGGCAACCATGTTGCCCAGGGTGATCCAGAAGGTCTGAGCGGCCGTACAGTCCGTAGGCTCCCACACATTGAGCAGGCAGCGCCTCGCCTCGGGAAGGAGGGGGACCCCAGTAAAACGCCCCATCACATCGTGGATCCTAGACCAGAAAGAAGCAACAACCGGGCATTCCCACAAAATATGAAAAAAGGTACCATTCATACCACAGCCACGTCTACACAAGCCGTCTGTCGTGAGCCCCATTCGTACCAGACGCATACCAGTCACATAGACGCGGTGGAGGATCTTTAGGTGCACAAAACGGAGCCGAGCCGGAATAGCCACCTCTTTAGGGGAAGAAATAACCATTTGCCAGTCTTCGTCATCCAGTTCGAGCCCATCCGCCACCCAGGAGGCCCGAAGCTTCACCAGAAGGTCAGCCCTATTGTTAATAAGTTTTTTATAGATCAAGGAAATCGTGCTGTCCGGGACATGGCCGTCAAGAATACGATCTTCCAACAGCATCGCATATTTAAGTCCCAAATCTCTCAGGCGACGTTTCACTCCCAGGAATCCGGATCGTTGCCGCTGTACTTGAGGAGTAAAGTCAGGGTAAATAGAGATGGAGCTGTTCTCGAACTTCAATGGGCCGTGCTTGCGAGCGGCCTGAAGAATGGCGTCTCTGTCCCGAAAGTAAAACAGCCTAGCAATAATAGGCCTCGGGGGTCCCCCCGGCTTAACCTGTCCACCCGGGAAACGGTATGCACGCTCAACCGCAAAAAACTTACTGAGGCCTGCGGGAGCTAGTTTGGCAACAATTAATTCCTCGACCAGCAAGTCGATCGAGGCAGCACCACTGTCCTCCGGTACCCCGACTAGGCGGATGTTGTTCCGTCGGGCCCTGTTATCGTACTCCTCCATACGTCTGGTCAGCAAGTCCTGCGACGATCGCAGATTCCCAATCTCAGATTGTGCCTCCGCCATATCCGTCACCAGACTGGTAGCTTTAAGGTCCAATGCCTTGACCCTCTCGTTAGTCTTAGCCAAGTCGGCTCGAATAAGGGTAACATCGACCGCCACTGTGTCTATCTTGGACACGATGGCTTCGTACTGCTGACCCATATCAGCCTTGAGTCCTGCAATGGCGGCCAGTAGGTCTTGAAGTGACACCTCCGATGAGGCCGGCATGTCCGCCCTTGGGTCCTCTAAACTGCGGTTGGCAGCACTGGGGGAGCTTCTCGGCTGGGTATAGCGATCGATCACATTAGACTGGACCGATCCCCCACGATTGGTGACTTTCCTGCGCTTCTCCAGCTCGGGTTTTGTCGCCATGTTGGAAACAGCACCCCGTTGGGTCCTCTCGGGTGCAATAGAATGGCAGTGTCCTCCCGGACTTCGAAAGTTGCAGCCTCACAAAAATCACAGGCCACTGAGCCGGCGCCGTGGTGAAGGCATGCAGCTGGTTAGACCACCAAAACCAGGAGTGCAGATTAGATCATAGGCAGTCAGTTCAAGGATGGAAGAGAAACCGAAAGTGAAAGTGACACACCATCGGTTGAGCAGATGCCAGGCAGCCGTTGTTGTTGCATTACTGCTCGGCCATCCAAAGCAGCAGAGTCCCCGGTCCCGTCCGGAGCCAGGCCAGAAAGTTTAGGACGATGTAAATAGGGTTCGCGAAGTCCGATCTCGGCCCCCAAAAGTGCAGCAGCATCAGCAAGAGTAGTACTTCAAAAGCCCATCGAAGTGACCAGGATTTCAGAAGGATAGACCAAGAAGGGCGGCGCAGGTCTCGGGAGCTCTCTGCTCACGCGACCATCTTGGATGCCCGCGTAGCTCCTCCCCAACATTAACATTTCTAACATGATTAAGATCTCAGCTGAAAGCCGACCACCCTAAACGTTCTTCTATGCGCTATCCTAGGAGAGCAAGTAGTAGAGCAGCTTGCAGACTATAGTGTTTTAAGAGGAAGTGGCACACTGCAAACCTTGTTGACAGCTCAAACTGTCATTATCAGAAGCGACTCATGGGAAGTGTTTCCTGTGAAAGACAAACACACGCTGTGGTAGCAGCTCTCCTAGGGTTAGGGTTCTCGGCTTCTAAACAGCTTCAGGATGCATCAACTTCCCTAAATGCTGGCAATAACCAAGATCGTCTTCGGATGGTATCTTGCAGGATAATCTGGGATGAAAGACCTAAAGTGCTTACTCCTAAGATGCCTGACTAGATGTACCTAAGTTTACCTAGCATGTGAGTCGGTGCTAAAGAGCCTAAACCTAAGAGCCTAAGAGCCAAGAATCCCGCTAGGCTTTAGTCAAACCCCCATACCTGAATAGTGAGAGTGTGGGACTTCCTCCTGGACTTGATATGGACACCCAGCAAGGGATCGTCAGAACACTGTCAGCTGTAGCGATGGCATGCCGGAGCTGCAGCGTCTCTGGTCAGTTTGTCGACCTTGAAGTCTCGGTTCCCTCCTTCTTACTGATAGGAAGAGTTGCTGCATTTATACAGTCTATGTACGTGTGTTACCCATTGTTCAGGATGAGGATGGCGTTGGGGATTAAACCTTGTGCGTCGAAGGGAGAGGTGAAGTGTTCCTCCTGGAGAGTGTACTCATAAATTATTCATATGTGCTAAGGATGAAGTCTTAGCAATATGGACCGGGCAGAACCCACCCTCGTCATGAACTAGGTGAAAGGTTTAGTCCATAAAAGACTGCAGACCTTATAAAGCGTGACGTCCTTCTGAGGCATTCTGTCCTTATTTGTAGTTATGTCCTTATAAGGCTCGTTCATATGAAATAACCGGAGCTGATGTAGGGAAAGTGTACGATGTTCCCTGAACCTATATTGGCGTACCGATATGAAATATAACACCCACTCCACCTAATACTTAACAATAATAATACACATTTTCGAAATACACATTGATAAGTGTCAGTGCATAAAATTATCAAGCAGTCATTTAAAATGTTTCTAAAAACATTAAAAAATCATTTAAAAACAGTTTAAAAACGAGGGAAAGTTTCTTTGGTAATGTATGACATTGTTGTAAAGTTTCGCAAATCAGTTTTAAATGAGTTTGATCACACAAGTTGAACTACTGCAAGGGCACTTAGAAGGCCATGCTCTGAGATAGAAATTGTCAATTTGAAAAATTTCTTTTGAGAGAAATTTAAGGGAAAGGAAAAAGTTCCATATTCGTTCCCAGCACATGGTGAGGCAGATTTCGAGTAAATGTCCTGGCTGATAGACATAACATTGTCGCTGCCTGCTGTTGTAGGGGACAAACATTGTAGTACCTCGCATAGCACGTCAAGTGTGCATATAGGAAAATCCTCAGTCCTGCCAACAGTTGTTGGTGAGGCAGGGGGTGCTGTATTCGATACCTCGGTGCCAAGGGTGGAGCTGAAATCCAACTCGATCAAGGGCAACTGCGGATTCTCGAGGAATGCATGTGTTAAGATGGGAATACGCTGGGGACAGAGTGGAGCATGGGGCCGCAGTGGTTCCAGCCTGAAGTCTAAGTCCGCTGGCGTTTCTGTTAGAGGTGTCAGACAGATGTCTAACTTGCCTTCTTCTCCACAGAACAGGCATCGGAACACTGGTACGATGCAGCCATAGTAGACTGGTCTGAAGGACAGGAACCAAGAATCACTTAGTTCTCAAAGGTGAGGCGCACCCAGAGGTTGTACCATGCGCTCACAGTAATATCTTTCCAGGAGAGCTTTTGTAATCTCGCTGGCAGATGGTCCGTCCATTGCGAAGGAGGTAAGCGACAATCAGGATTCCAGCTACAGCAAGCAGTATTAGAGGTAGACCCCCGAAAATGCTTCCAAACACAGAGTGTATGAAGTTAGGAATAACTCTGAGGATTGTTTGGAAAGTGCTAAGGAATCCGGACCCTATGGTCTTAAATAGGTGTATAATGCAAATAGTATCAGACATGTTAAAGATACGTCCCACCATTTCTACGAAATTTAGGGAGCAGTTCTTGCGGATTAGTGTCTGTATCTCTTTCGAGGTCCTTGCAACTTGCAGTTCAAAGGTTTCTCGAGCGGAGGTTAACGGAACAGTTTGCTGTAAACACATGGCTTTCATTCTGCTCAAAACATCAAAGTGTATCAACAAAACATTCAGTGAAGGGCATACTAGCGCCTCCCTGACTGTATTTGTTGGAGTAAACAATACTTGCATACAGCAAGTAACCCTTGTGTTCACGGGGGCCAGATATGCAATGCCTGAAGCATGCCACAACAAGCTTGATTGTTCAGCATCAAGTAACTCCCATTGGAAAGTAACTCGAACACTGGCGATGTCACGGCAGCTGTGTTCCTTTCATGTGGCAAGACAGATTCGAAACTGAACCATTACAGGCTCAGTGCAAAACAATATCTTGGAATATGAGAGAACCGCTTAAAGATTTCTTGTAGTTAGTACCACAAAGAAACACTTCTCGATCCCCACTCCGGCATAGAAATTTAGATGGTAAATCCCAGGTTTCTGGATGTATTCTTTACCCAACCTTTCATATCTGCCTGCCTGCCTTTGCTCAAATCAATAGTGAAACTGAAATGTAGTGACCGGGAGCGTCATTCGGCTGTGGATCAGCCACTCAGTTGATGGTAATTCAGCCACTGTAAATGGTAGCCTGTCCAGTTTTTCAATTTGCAGCATTGTATATTTAGCTCGACTTTGTGCCATTTCTATCTGTGTATCAGTTAGGTAGTATTCTGAAAACAGAGACGTAAGGTTTATAAAACGCCAAGGCACAAATCCTGCACGCAAAGATTGTAGCATTCAGCTCAAATAACATAATAGAATGTAACTGTGATTGGCCGCGTTGTAATATGGCTAAATCCTGTTCTAGTATGTCAATAGCAGAAGATACAATGTTGCCCAATGAATATACTCTGGAGGTCAAAGTTGTTATCCCATTATCCACTACAGAAAAAGCTTTTTCTAAGTTAATACTATCTATTTCCCATATACTCTCTGCAGCTTTTTGTTGGGAAATCTTCCGGATTTCATTATAGGCAGCATAAATGCCTGTATATATGAAACGCTTTTGACGTTGTCTCCTAGGTCCCAGTAAAAAGGTCCTAAGATCCGTGCCCTGTGTGAGTAAAGATAAGTATTGTTTCACTTCTGCAAGTGTTGAGGTCTCACTTCCCAACACTATAGGATGTCACTACCACTGAATGTTCTCTGTACATATCGTGGGTCTGGCCTGTGTAAACTAAGTCCCTTGGTGATATACAGGAACCGTTTATGACATGTATTTGCGTTTAAGGGCCAAACCACCCAATCCTTCCATTTGGGGTCTGATCTATTGTTGTATTTTCGTATGTCATTAAATGTTGCCCCTTCCTTTGTAGAAGAATTCTGCCCCCCCGGTGATGGTGTAGGTACCCCTGGAGTGTTCAGGTTCTTTATCTTGGCTATTCCTCGACAGGATGTCTGTGCACGGTATCATTTAAAAAGATCATCTGCTGTGGAATGAGGCATGCTCTAAATAGTGCCTCTGTACCCTGGACTTGCCAGTCCTTTGTACCCCAAATTGATTTTGTGTCAATTTCGTCTTTTCATAAGTTGAAACCATGTTCAGACAATTGGGCCAAAAAAGGAAGCAGAGTAAATCTGTTTAGTATTGGTTAACATAAATTTCAGTGATGATGATGGTGCAACCTTATAATAAAATGAGGCTGGATCTGTGGTGTTAAACCCTGAAAAGTATGCCCATTTTTGTACAAATGTTTGTGAACTAATCTTTGATGGTGTTGATTGTATTTAAATGCATTCCTAGGTGAAATGGATGTGTGCAGAAAATGATGACCAAAATGTTGATAACAGTACAATGTGTCATAGTCTGAAGAACCCTCTAACATTTCATTATTAGAAAATGTAGCAGTTTTCTCTAGATCAGATAACATGTTATTAACTGTTTCAGTGTCCCAATCATCAGAAAATGTACCTGAGGTAATGAAATCAATTAATGCGATTTTAAATACATGATTAATTTTTTTTTAAGTTCGGTCGGTCCGAATATGTTAAAATCAACCTTGTCCCATACTCTACCATGAGGTATAGGAACAGCTGTGGTGTTACACTGATGTCAAGTCTCTTTGTTCACGATGTGACGATGTGTGTGGCTACAGGAGGATGTTGACCTTTTGGGCTGTGGAATCTTGTTAAAGATAATGTCCATTAATAAGCATGCTAAAAGTCAATAATAAACCTAGCCAGGAAAGAAAAAACATTATTCCAGATATTACCCAGAGTTCAATCCAAGGTGATGCCAGGTATGTCTTTTGAAGACAAAGAAGAAAGTTCTTTAATTCTTGCTTGAATGGTGTTTTGGCTGGCGTCGTTTCCGGCTTGCTTTGATCCAGTGAAAACGTATCAAAGTTAATGAAATAGCCAGAAGCTGTTCGATTGGCTGTAGGAATTGCAGCGGGATTGGTTGAAATGTTATTTTCCTCTCAATGAGGCATGTTGATGTAGACATCTGTGTTAGGTCTATTTGCAACTTGTGAATTATTCTGATTTTCATCTTGAATTTGAATGTTCGGTTCAAGTGGAACAAGTTCCGTAGCATTGTTGCTCAGTCCTTCATTCCTTACAGGTGGCTTTTCAATCTTGATGAGTCTTTCTGTTTGAACTTCTTGGATTGTAGCTAGAGGTGGATTTCTGCTACATCGGAGTCCACTGGGCCTATTGTTTAGTATCGGCCACATAGTTTGATTTGATTAAGTCAATTGAGACAAATCTTTTCTTCTTTTTTACGGCAAGAGGCGGTAGCAGCACAGTTCTTGTTCCGTGTACTGCAAGGACTGGTACAGGTTTTCTGTAAAAAGGTCCAAATTGCTTTTTGTCCGCAATTTTCTCTCTGACCAGATCCCTGACTTTTGGGATCCAGACAGGTCTTGCCGTGACTACCTTGACTTCTTCAGTGGCGGTCTGCTTTAGATGGACATTGCTTTGTTTTGTCCTGGATTCATTCAGATCCTGTAAAACAGCCAAACGATCATGGATATCAAATGGTTGTCTTCCTCCACTGCACCTTCACAATCAAGATCAGGTACCCACATTTGTGTCCCAAAGAGGACTTCATATGGAGTGACTCCCCCTAGAGAGCTTCTTGGCTGGTTATTTATTGCCTGCTGAACCTCATAAAGGTGTGTGACCCAACTACCGCCCTTTCCTAATACCCTAGCTTTTAAAGACTGCTTTAAGTCTCGTTTTTTTTCTCTCCACAACAGAATTTCTCTCAGGATGATACGGAGATGAGAACCGCAATGCTACACCCATTCCTTCCATGGCCTCTTTGTAAACCCGAGAGCTAAACGCAGGGCCGCAGTCAGAGTGTAACTTACGAACTGCATGTACGGCTGAAGTCTCGCAAATCTTTTATAACAGTTGGAGCGTCAGCAAAACTCTGGGGCCAAACCCATAGGAATCTTGAGCAGGAATCCACTGCTACCATGATATACCTGTAAGCCCCGTCCATTTGTAAGGGGCCGCAGTGGTCCAAGTAGACACATGCAAGAGGTTTGTCTGATTTTAGTAAAAGCATCTGTGCCATGTGTGCAGCGGTTGAGCCTTTATCTGCTGGCAGATGTCGTATTTCAAGACATAGTCCTTAGTTTGCTTAGTTAACCCTGGCCACCAATAGCGCTGTTTCAGTAAAGAAATAGTCATGTTTACGCCTGTGTGCACAGAGCCCAAACCCTTGTGTGCAGCTAGTACTAAATCTTGCCTACAATCCATATTTGGTATAACTCTATCCCCCACTCCAGGAGTCTGAGCATATGGAATGTTTTATGTATCTAACTTGTAGGAGTATTTGAGAGGAATTTTATTAGATACTGCTGTGCTGCCTTTTCGGGATGAAATGACAGCTACCATTATATCTCCTTCTATTTTCGTTTTTGAACTAGTCAGCGCAGCTACGGAAGCCGTGCGAACAGCCCCCTTTGTGGCTTCATCAGCCAATGAATTCCCTTCAATGTGCACGCCATCACGTTGATGACTCAGTGTATGGATCACGTGAGTCCCTGATAGTTCAGATTTCAATTCTGCTACCTGTTCCCATAGCATTTTGTGGTTTATCGTGCCACCTTTTGCATCTTTAAACCCATTCTACTCCCAAAGTTGTAAGTACTCATTGTACGACTGTACACAGTAAAAGGAATCACACACGATTAGTGTGGGGAATTTGTGATCCGTATTTACAAGTGGCAGTATCAGTGCTTTTAATTTTGTCAACTGAGCCGTGCAGTCTCCTAGAGTTTTGTATTTTTGTGCAACTCGGATGGAACTCATCCATCATGCATGCGACCTTTTACGATTGCACACGCTGAAAAATATTGTTGCTTACTCCCTATGGCCAGTTGCTCAGATCCGTCAGTGTATATAATATATTCATACTGTTCAAGAGGCAAGATTTCATTAGGTAGAGGATATTCTTGCTCGTATTGCAGGAAAGCCTGTTTTTTTTAACCTTGGATCAAATCTGTATTCAACGTCTGTTGCAGTAAGAGAATTGGCCCATTGTATCCACCTGGGATGTAACGCTTTCGCATTTGGGGTGCTGGCCTTTGTAATAGCTTCTAAAGCTGGTACTGGAATTACGACAATAATGCGTTTCCCCTGAGCCAGTGCTCTTTCTCTCGCTACAGCAATCTGAACTGCTGTCAGTATTTCTTCTGCATTTGTGTACAGGTGTGATTTGTATGCGATTGGTACTGTTTGTCCTTCATCAAAGGTTAAATAAGTGTACCCGCATTGACCTGTGATTATTCGGATCACTAAGTGGTGTATGTTTACGCGTGTTTGGAAGCAATCATGTCTTTCTGGAGTAAACAAAGAATATTAGTATGTTCTTGTGTCCAATCTCTGGCTGAAAAGTCGGGTTTTTATTAATTCATAGAAAGGATTTACCTTTTATGCTTAATCTAAAATGGATGTCCTGCCAAAATTTAGAAATCCTAGTATTGATTGTAATTTTTTAATGATTTTGGGGGCTGGAGCAGCGCACTCTCGTCTAAAAAGTTAGCTGCCAGACTTTTGCCTTCACTTGACAGCTCATATCCCAACATTAGGACATTGAGGTGGGCGATTTTCAATTTTTAAAGTTGAAATTTTAGCCCTCGGCGGCAAATCCCATAATAATGGTGCTTACCCTGGTCAAGTGCCTCATCAAGTCGTCCTCTGTCAGATAAATATCATCCACATAGTGCAACGCTTCTTCTTCACATTTTTAAAGTAACCCTGTTATTCTTGCTGAAAATACACCTGGGCTGTTTTTGTACCCTTGTGCTAGTCGACAAAATTGTCACTGTGACCCTAATGCACTGAATGTGGTCAGATAACTGCTTTCAGGCACTATATTTTGGCAGAAAAATTCATTTGAGATATCAAGTGTAGTTTTGTATTTTTTGCACACAATGTTATTTGCTAATGCGGCACTATGTGCATTTAAGACAGCAAAAGTCTTTGTGCATGAGTTTAAATGTCTGTAATCTAAAACTAGACGATATGTATTGTCAGGTTTAGAGACAGGAAATAAAGGATTGTTCATTGGAGAGATACATTTTTCAATTACCCCCTGGTATTCAAGTTGATCTAAGATCTTCCTGACCTGTTTTTTAGTTTCTTGCTTAATTGGGTATTGCCTCTGAGCATTAGGTGAAACTTTTAATGGGATCACATGGTAGGTTGAGTTCTCATCCCACCCTGAGTGATTTTTGTACAGTGCTGGAGCTTGGGCTACTGCCCACTCCTGTGCATAAGCATGTTTTAAGTGAACGGGAACATAGTTGGAAAATGCAGGAAAAATTATACATTCTCCCCTGGGGCACTCCATAACGAATGCAGGCAGCCAATCTTGTTCTGCTAACAGGATGTCATAACCAGACGATGAGTTCTTCCAAAAAATAGCTTTTATTTTCCTGGGCTTGTCCCCCTCTAGCAGGAGTGTTACTTCATATAACCTATGTGGGACTCTCACCCAGGTGTCTGGTGTTTCCACTGTGATGTAATGATTCAACTCCGCTGTCACCAGAAATTCCTTCAGGTTCAGGTGAGCTATTGTTACTTCTGCCACGCGGTCTAGCATCGTCAGAGCCCATTCCTCGTTCAGAAGTTGTGTCCTCAGAATTCTGGGCATGTCTGATTTTTAGACCAGAAAATTTATTTTTCTTAAATTGAGGTTTTGGATTTTGCTTATCTTCTTGAGCGCGCTGTTTGTCTCTGGACTGTGTGCGCTCCTCTCTGTGTTCTGACCGTCCTCTTTCGGAGCCTTTCTACGAGCCCTGAAGTTATACCTCTTTTCAGAGGGCTCCTGTTGAGGAGACCTACCTCGGGACTGAGATCTCTTATCTTTAGACTTTTCTTTTTTATCCCACTTCTTTTTAGCTGAAGTAGGTGTTTGTTTGTTTGACAGTGTCCTTCTCAGGACTGCCTTGTAGTTGAGGTTTTAATGCTTTCCCCCCCAAACTATCCCGGCCTAGTTCTGCGTATGCAGTTTCAATTATTTTGGGTAGTTCAGCCTCCTGAACTAGCGGACGACCTCCCTTAGGCGTTGGCGTTATGTTAGCTATTATTATGGCTGATACCTGGTCGTAGTTATTTAATAACTTCATCCCTAAGTTTAGGGCAGGTTCTGCTCCATAGTCATATTGTATTTGTCTTAATACATCTGGTATTACTGCTAATGAAGGAATACCATGTGTTCTGGTATATATAGGAGCAAAGACTGTACCCCATGAGGTGCAATCCTCTAACTGTGGTGTTATCCCCAAGGGCAAACAGATTGTTAACAGTCTGTGTTTTTGAAATGGTGTTGTAACTCTTTGAGTTGAACAAGTAGTTCATCACCTGGCATTGTGTCAATGTCTGGATGTGGTGCATAGGTTGCTAATATCGGCCATGTTGCTCCTGGTCTACCTAAAGGGCCAAGCCTTGCTCTTATGTGGGGCAGGGTGCCATTAAACCAGAAAATATGTTCCTGGAAAGTAAGCGGAATCTCAGTCTCCTCAAACGGGGTGTAAGCCGCTGGAACTTCTTCATGTGTGTAATAATGAAAAAATTTTGTTACAGCATCTGCTTCTGGGAATGTAACCCATGAGTAGAATGCCTCTGTTTTGAAATCTTCGGGTGCCTCCATCACGTATATTACTACACCTCCTCTGGGTGGTAACCCATGTTTGAGTAGTTTGAATATGTGTTTATCTTACTTTGGGTGCAATATATATTGCATCTGCATCTACCTCACCAGACCTATTAAGTCCCTGGGTTTAGATGGTTTAAATCTTCCTCTTGTAAAAACATTGTGTTTTAGAACACAGGCTAACTTTCCAAGGAAGTTTATGAAAGGTTTTATACAAAGGCTTTATGCACAGTTTTCGGAATTTTCATTTCAAGCTTGATTAACCAACAGCCAATACATAGGATATCTCTCCGACTCAGCTGTGGCAGAGTTTTTTCCCACCTACACCAGACGTCTCTGGGTTTTGTAAGTAGGGTCTATGAGAATAAGCACGACTGAGCTACTCAGATTCTACTGTTGAGTAAGTGCGCCATGTCTATGCCACGCTGGGCAATATTAGACCACGTTGGGCGCCATGTAGTGTAGTCCCAAACAGTACCCTGTCATGCAGGACCTACGATGTTTAGGGATAACATATAGTGTGGGTCTGGTGGCAGCCTGACTCTGTACACCCCAGCCGCATATATTAGCCTATGGTTTGCATTAGCTAGCTCGCAGTGCCACTAGAATCGCCTATTATCAGAGAGATTAGTTTTTGGCAACCTCAGAACACAATAACCTCAGATTCGTGGAAACAATATATTACTTTTCACCCAATCGTTTTTGCTTGCTTGTTTTTGCTCTCAGAGAGATACATAAAAGAAAAAGTCAAACGTGTTTACAATAAGAATTTATTGTACAGTAGTTCTTCTCATGTAGAATAAGTGCGCGGTTACGACTGCAGAGATATACAACCAGCAGTACAGTGATTAAGAAGAAGTAGTATTGTTCTACCATTTTGCAACACGTATGAACCTATACATGGATATAGAATGCATTTATAAAATAAGGTGCGTACTCGTAAGATGCCTGACTAGATGTACATAAGGGTACCTAGCATGTCAGTAGGTGCCAAAGAGCCTAAGTTTAAGAGCCAAGAATCTTGCTAGGCTTTAGTCAAACCCCCATATCTGAATAGTGAGAGTGTGGAACTTCGTCCTGGACTTGAGCTGGACACCCCTCAAGGGATCGTCAAACCACTGTCAGGTGGAGCGATGGCATGCCGGAGCTGCAGTGTCTCTGGTCAGTGTGTCGGCCTTGAAGTCCCGGTTCCCTCCTTCTTACTGATAGCAAGAGGTGCTGTATTTATACAGTCTATGTACGTGTGTTACCCATTGTTCAGTATGAGGATGATGTTGGGGATTAAACCTTGTGCGTCGATGGGAAAGGTGCAGTGAACCTCCTGGAGAGTGTACTCATAAATTATTCATATGTGCTAAGGATGACGTCTTAGCAATATCGATCGGGCAGAACCCATCCTTGTCATGAACTAGGTGAAAGGTTTAGTCCATAAAAGGCTGCAGCACTTATAAGGCGTGACATCCTTGTAAGGCATTCTGTCCTTATTTGGAGTTATGTCCCTATAAGGCTCCTTCACATGAAATAACGGGAGCTGATGTAAGGAAAGTGTACGATGTTCCCTGAACCTATATTAGGGTACCAATATGAAATATGACAATACGGATGTTAACATCCTCAGATATAAACATTTGCTGAGTAATTTAGGATTCATAGTCGCAAAGCGGCACATTTCTAAATACTGGGGAAGAGGAGATTTGACCACCATGACAGAATGGAGGGCTAATATGGACCTCTACATCGGGGCAGAAAAAACAGTATATACAGCCAGAGGGTGTCCTTAGAAGTTTAGGAAGATCTGGCAGCCATGGCTGAGCTACTGCGACCTAGGGGTGGCAGAGGAGGATTCGAACATGATGCAGTCCAGTACACAGGGCCTTCAAAAGTTGCGTAAAATACCTTAGAGTCTCTGAGTAGATAAGCTAAATAGGATATGTCTAATCCACAGGAAGGGAGAGTGGGGGGATACATGATGCAAAATGGTTTGATTGTAAAGCCTGCATTTCTACCAACAATGTTTAAAGATTATGATGCCGAATTTGTAATACATGATATATACCTGTTGATGTTATAGCTGCTTTTCACAAAAATAAATAAAAAGTCTAAAAAAAAGTTTAATTGGTTTTATAATTTTCTTAATTTTTATTGTTAACTTTGGACTAGGAGGTTTGCTTTTATTTTACAGTTTTACAGTTTTACAGTCTATGAATGGAAGTACATGTTTTTAAAACTGCATTAATTATTAATAGTGTTGAAAATATTCTTTTACATGGCAAAGTTTAATTATGAATATATAGATTTGTAGCGTTAGTCTGGGGGCTTTAATTAAATTGTAGTTTTTTGTATAGATCAAAAACTATGTATGGAGTTCTGATTGTGTATATAACATTTTTAGTGCGTAGCACCTTGCATAAATTTGTTTAGATTGTAGTGGAAATTGTAAATGTCACCCTTTAGTGTCCAACACCGTCCCCAAATGGGCTTAGATTGCAGTGGGAATAGTTAAATGTCACCCCTTTAGTGTTCAGCAACTTCCCCAAATTGGTAGAGATTGGAGTGGGAATAGCAAATATTACCCCTTTAGTGTGCAACACCTTTCCCCAATTGGTTTAGATTGGAGTACAAACAGTTAAAGTCATCTCTTTAGTGCCCAATATCTACCCCATATTGGTTTAAATTGGAGTGGTGATAGTCAATGCCACCCTTTATTGTTCAAAACATTATTTTAAATAGCTTACTTTGGAGTGGGAATGGTGAATGTCACCCCTTTAGTGTCCAACACCTTCCCCAAATTGGTATAGATCGGAATGGTAATGGTAAATGTCACCCTTCTAGTATCCAACACCTTCCGCAGATTGGTTTAGATTGGAGTGGGAATAGTGTCACCTCTTTAGTGTCCAACACTTGCTTTAAAATTGTCAGATCTGTCAAGTGGTCAAGTGGACTACCACAAACCTGAATCTTTACCCAGCAGGGGCGATGCAAAGCTAAATCTCCAATTACCCTTCGTGATACCTCTCAAGAGCATATAACGAAGCTATCCTGAAAAGGCACCACTCAGGGGGAAAGGGAAATCGGATAAAATAAGAAAAAAGCTGCTGAAGCAAATCAAGAAAGCTTCATCTGAAGCATCCTTTCTAGCGTGGCACAGTGAGCTCTGGAAAGTATCCCACTTACATATGTTCTCTGTAGAAGGATAGAAAAGAAAACGAGTTACTTACCTGTAACTACGGTTATCCAGTATTGGTATCTTTCATAGATTCACATGCCTGAATCATTCCCCGTCGTCGAGGCGGGAGTCCCACGGTAAAATATATACAATAGCAGTGCCTAAATATTTCCTGTAGTAGGCTGGAAAAGCCTAAAGGCCTAACTAGGCCTCAAAACTTAGCAGCCTATCTACATCATTATGTAAAAAGACCTGAAATAGTAGCCTCAGCCAATCAGCTGTCCTCACCCTCTAGAACCTTCCCAGCTCAGGCAGTTCTCCTCAGATTTTCCCAGCACAAGTGAGAATGAGTATCCATAGAATAGAACTGCCCTGCCGGGGAGGAGGGTGGGTGCATGTGAATCTATGAAAGATACCAATACTAGATAACCGTAGTTACAGGTAAGTAACTCGTTTTCTTGGGGGGGCGGAGCTAGCCGGCGTCCATGTAAGACGCTCGAGCGCGGAGCTCCTTGCCGATATCCCGCAAAACTCCTGCAAACGCATCCTGAATCGGCCCTGCCGGCATTAAAACCTGTGGGGGACCTTCGTACGAGCCCTCGGTGAGACGGCGGCCCCTATGTCCGGCGGAGAACAGACGCGGTGCGACTTGGTGCTGCAGTGCACGGAGCGTCGAAGACCCAGGCCGCGATCCCCGGCCTGACCTAGAGGGCTGCCCGGGTTACGTCGCAGTGCGTGCGGCGTGTGTGCCCGAGGCGGTCCCGACCATCCGCAGAGACTCCTGGTCGGCGGTCACGCTCGCGCCCAGCGCTGAGAAGCAGCGGAGGGGACTGTCCCCTGTCTGGTGGCGACGAGCGGAGGAGGCTGCCAGAGGGTGCACTGAGCCCACATTGCCTGTGGGGAGGCCCTGAGGAGAATTGCTAACCTGAAGGCGAGAAGCACTGTTCGCCGACTCCCAGCGCCTAACACCGAGCAGAGGAAGGCCCTCGGAGGGGCGGTGAGTGCCCTGTTCCCGGACACTGAAGCACTTTGACCACCCACTGGGCGAACAGACAATGTGGGGTACTGCCCAAAGGCACGTTCTGCGGATCGATTGAATCGGCATTCTGGTGCGGGAGGCCGCCATCTTGGGCAACGGTCCCGCGACGTGCCGCCCTTTGACGAGGGAGGCCTACAAACCTGCGCCCACCGCTAAGCCGGACAGCAAATCGCAAGTGGTGGTTTCCACACCTCTGTCCCTGTCGGCTGTATGTCCACTAGAACTGCCATGGGGAAAGGGGACAGGTCGCAACCTAAGCTATCTTTCGACCAGAGGAAGGCGAAGGGGGCCGAGGGGGCAACTCAAACTTCCCCTCCACGCCCTACGACGTCCGAGACCTCCCTATGTTCTGAAATACGGGACATGCTGGGGACGATGGAAAAAGGTCTACAAGTCAGCATGACAGAGATTAGCACCAAAATCGACGCGCTGACGTATCGGATGGACCGCATGTCCGAGAGGGTGGACAAACATGCGGAGAGGCTGGACATGGCAGAGAGACGGCTCACAGAGGCGGAAGAGGCTCAAACGGAGTGGGATAAGGACCGCAGACAATTTAGTCGACTGCTCCAGGTCATCCAGGATAAGACAGAGGATTTGGAGGCACGCTCCAGGCGCTCCAACCTACGCATTACGGGTGTGGCGGAATCCACTAGCACCGGCAAAATGGAGCTGTTTGTGGAGAAACTCCTTCGGACCCTGTTAGGGGAAGATGTCTTCTCCCCTATGTTTATTGTTGAACGGGCCCACCGCACTCTGGGGCCGAAACCACAACCTGGCCTCCCGCCGCGACCGATCATAGCAAAGCTGCTTAATTATCGGGACAGAGACTTGGCACTGCGACTAGCCAGAGAAAAGGGGAAACTACAGTTCGAGGGCATGAACATCTCCCTATTCCCGGACTTCACAGCGAGAGTACAGGAGGAGAGGAAGCGCTTTGCCCCCTACAAGAAACAGCTGAAAGACCTGGGGCTCGACTACGCCATGCTGTACCCGGCGAGGCTTCGCATCAACAGGCAAGGTCACTCATACTTTTTTACCGACCCAGCAGAACTTAAGAAATCCTTAAAGGAATGGGAGAAGGACAATCGCAACAATCAGGGAAGTAGGCGGGAGGACCTAGACGCCTCCTCCCACTTGAGTGACCAGGAGTAGCCGGACGCATGAGGGACGCTGCTGAACTGTTGGCGCTGGGCGGCGCAAAGACTTACGCACGGTCAGTGTGGACCCACCGAGTCATGTCTTTTGGGTGAGATCTACCTGTTAACTCCCGGTTTGGTTGGTTAGCACCGTGGAATGGGCAGGGGGCCGCTCCACTTGCCGGGGGGGGGGGTCAAGGGGTAGGCCCCTCTGCATAAGGGACTGGTATTGCGGACCTGTGAAGACTAGAGCCGGCAGGGCTCACTACTTCTGGGCGGGGGGCGGGACGGGAGCACGCGAGAGGTTACTGGCTCTGGTTTCCCAGCTGTGCCGTTTGCTGGCTAGATCCCTCTGCCCCTGCGCTTTTGGCTTCTGGCTCCCTCGGGAGCTATTTGGGGTTCTGTAGAGTTCATAGTTGTGTATGGGGGGGATGCTGGGTGGTGATGATTCCTGTCTGACCGGGTTGGGGATGGTCGGCTGTGGGTGGGGGGGAGACAGTTCTTTGAGGGTTTGTGTATTATTGCTGTCATGCTGTTTGGGGTTCGGGGTTTGCCGGGTGGGGGGTTTGTTTTTGCCGACTACCGCACTGTGTCTGTCACACTGTCTGCTCTGCGACATTTTACTTTCTAATCTGCTATGTCGACTGCTGACTCACTAAGTGCGGAGAGCTCTCTGGGCTCTTTGCGATTGCTGTCCTGGAACGTAAGGGGGCTTAACGATTTCCGCAAACTCAGGAAGGTCTTGGCCTATTTGCAACGCCATCATATTGACATTGCTTTATTACAGGAGACACACTTACCGCTTTCCAGCCCTATGTTGCAGGTGAGGGGCCTTGGCCCTGCTTGTGTCGCTGCGGGGTTCACAACGCATGCTAGAGGGGTGCTCATATGGGCTAATCCCAAGTCCCGACTGTCGTTGACCCGGGTGGCGGTGGACCCAGAGGGGAGGTTTGTGGTTGCACGTTGTGTTGGAAAAGATCATGATCTCCTGCTGGTGAATGTGTATGGCCCCAACTACGACTCCCCGGAGTTTTACTCTTCGCTTGCTGACAGCTGCAGGCAGTTTGTGGGCTCTAGAATGCTGTGGGGGGGGGGGGATTTTAATTTGGTGCTGAACCCGGCCCTGGACAGATCTGCGGGCCCCCCTAGGTCCCCTGCAGCCTCCGCGTCCCTCCTTTTGTCGGAATGTGTGAAACTTGATTTACTGGATGTGTGGCGGCATAGACACTCGGGGCGGGGTGGGTTCACTCACTACTCGGCCTACCACAACATCCACACACGCATAGATTATTGGTTTGTTTCCCGCGTTTTGTTAGATATCGTTAAGGGTTGCACGGTTCTCCCGCGCACGCTGTCTGATCACTCGCCCTTGCTCCTGTTGCTGGTGGCTCCTCCCAGGAGGATTCCCCCCTTCACGTGGAGGTTCCCCCCGTACTCCCTCTTAGATGAAGTCTTCATAGGGGAACTCGCCCAAGACATAGAGACCTATTTCGCAACCAATGTGGGCTCAGTGGACAGCGTTCAGGTTCTCTGGGACGCATTTAAGGTTTACATCAGAGGGATGACTATGGCGAAGCACTCAGGGGTGCTTAAGGCTATTAGGCGACGCCTACAGTTGCTCGAGACGCAGCTAGCGGGCCTGGAAGGTCGGGCGGTGGACTCGGGGGACACAGCTGATGCGGTCGCACTCAAGTCCTTGCTAGATGAATTTCAGGAGGAAGCGGACAGGGAAATTAAACATATGGGCAAATACGCGACGGCGCGTGCGTATGGGGAACGGGAGCGGCCTGGTGCACTCCTAGCTAAACTTATGCGCAACAGTAGGCCCCCAATGGTTATCGAGGAGTTGGTGACGGCTACTGGGGCGGTGGTTACGGAGGAGCAAGATATCTTGGCGGAATTTCATGTCTACTACACTGCCCTCTACTCCTCGAGAGACGCACATCTCGAGGAAGAAATCGACGATTATTTGAGCTATCTTCAGATGCCCTTCCTGGCCGACTGGCAGAGGGAGTTTCTTATGGCCCCCATCCAGAAGGAGGAGATTACGGAAGCCCTGGAGGGCATGAAGTCCGGTAGCGCTCCTGGTGCGGATGGTCTCACGGTTTCCTTCTACAAAGCCTTTCAGGCGCAACTGGTCCCCTACCTGATGCTCTTGTTCGACGATATTTGCCAGCAGGGCAGCATGTCAAAGTCCATGAGAGAGGCGCTCCTTATCACCATCCCTAAACCTGGCAAACCCCTTAATCACTGTGGCTCCTACCGGCCGCTATCGCTGATAAATGTGGACGCGAAACTGTATGCTAAAGTTCTTGCGACTCGTCTGTCGCTGCTGGTCCCGGACCTGGTTGCCCCGGAGCAGGCTGGATTTGTTCCCTCACGCAATCTCACTTATAATATCCGCACGGTCCTAGGCACGATCCAGCATGTCAAACACGAAAACAAAGCTGTGGCCATCTTCTTAGATATGGAGAAGGCCTTCGATTCTGTTGAGTGGTCGTTCATGCTGAGGGTCCTTCGTAAATTTGGCCTCGGGGAACCGTTTTTGCAAATGTTGGGAGCCCTATACTACAAACCTACTGCGAGACTGAAGATAGGTAACCTAGTCACTGCTCCCATCGAAATTGGGAGGGGCACGCGTCAAGGTTGCCCCCTCTCTCCGTTGCTGTATGCCATGGTAGCGGAGCCTCTCGCCTGCGCTATACGAGAGTATCATCGGTTTGAAGGGATCAACTTTCCGACGTACCAAATCGGTATCTCCACATATGCGGATGACACTCTGCTATATGTCCGGGACCCGGAGATTAACCTCTCTGCGGTGCTGCGGGAGGTGGTGAGGTTCGGGGCTCTTTCGGGCCTCCGTGTCAACTGGACTAAATCAGTAGCTTTGCCCCTGACACCGGTGACGCTCCCTTTTGACTCGGAGTACCCCTTGCAATGGACCACGGACTCTATCCGCTACTTAGGGATACACATTCATACAGACCCGGAGGTCCTGATCCGCGAGAATTATGGAGTGGCCTACTCCAAACTGGTGGATGATGTCGAGGTGTGGTCTAGGCTCCCGCTTTCACTCATGGGCAGGATTGCGCTCATGAAGATGGTGGTGCTCCCCAGGTTCCTTTTTCTATTCGTGAACATACCGGTAGTCCTCTCCAAAGCCTTTTTCCGGCAACTTACCCAGACCCTTGTCCGCCTGGCGTGGGGGGGCAAACAACCGCGGGTGCAGTGGCAAACGCTCACCCTTCCGTACGAACAGGGAGGCCTTGGGGCTCCAGACCTGGAGCGATACTATATGCTTGCTCAGGGTGCCCACCTCCATACGTGGATTCATGGGGATCCAGGCATCCCTCATGTGAAATTGGAGCGGCTCTTTGCAGACCCCGTCCCGCTTCCGGCGACTGTATGTTATCCGCCCGATAGAAGGGTCGGCAATCTGGACTCCATAGCTGCCACGAATCATGCTTGGCATGCTCTGATCGGCTCCCGTGAGTGCACGCTGCTGTATTCACCTTTGCTCCGTGTAGAATGGGCGGCCTGGTTGGCTCCGCTAACGGAGAAGGGCGTCCTGAAGGCGCTACGTGACCTAGGCATCGTTACCGTGGGGGACCTCTTTTCAAAGGGCACTCTGAAAACGCTGCAGCACGTCCTTCAATCCTGTCCCGGGGCAACGCTGCTTCATAGTTTTCAATATCACAGGGTCCGTAGGGCGGCTCTTGCCGTTCTAGGCCCGGACCTTGCTGAACCGCCGGAAGTGCCGGAACTCACCTATGTCATCAAAACCCCCTCAGCTCGCAAACTGATTACGGCTCTTAGGTCACTGGGTGATAGTCAACGGCAATGTCCCCCTCCAAGGCCCGTTTGGCCTGGCAGGCTGACCTCCACTTTCCCATCTCAGACGACATGTGGCGTTATTGTGCTACTAATACTAGGAAAATCTCGCTCAACGGTAGGCACCGTCTGGTGCATTTTAAGTTCCTGCAGCGTGTCTACTACACGCCTGAGAGGTTGCACAGGTATGGCCTTAGAGAATCAGCGGAGTGTGAGCGTTGCCACTTTCACACAGCAGACTTTCTCCATATGGCCTGGTCTTGTCCTGCCATACATAAATACTGGACGGAGGTCTTTGCGGAGCTCAGCGCTATCCTTGGTGAGGTGATCCTGCCCGACCCGGCGCTCGCCTTACTTGGATTCTCAAAACCCCTTCCTGTTGCTCTGCGACGACTTGCAGACATGGCATTACTTACGGCGAAGCGGCTGTTAGCAGTGTGTTGGATGCGGGGGCCAGTCCCTACTAAAAAACGATGGGAAACAGACCTGCTTTACTGTTGCACGCAGTCGGGGGTGTATAGTGAACTCCTGCCGCCAAAGAGTAGACCCAAAAACTTTTGGGGTCTGTTTCGAGCGTTTCAGAGTGCGAAAGAGGATGGTGAGTCGGATCCGGAGAGTGTGGAACTTGATGTGCTACAGGAGGAGGGGGCTGCATCAGCTGTGGATGAGGAGTGTGTCAGTTGAAGGCCTTCATGTTGTACCAGTGTGGTGTTTCTCGTCTGACTTTTGAGTTGTTTTGCGTTGGGGGTGGCTTGTGACGGCTGTTCTGGTTTGTGGCGTCCGCTGTCCCCTTCCCAGAGCGTTATCCCGCCTTAGTGGGCGTTTGTTTATCTCCCTTAGCTTTGCTGAGGGGTTCATGGTGGTGGTGTAGGGTGGGAGGTGGGTGGTGGACACGGGTTTAGGTAGTCTGGCTTGTTCTTTTTTGGGGGTGGGTGGGTTTGTTATGATCTGGGTCTGGGTTTCTGCGCAGTCCTTCCCGGATGGCTATTTCGATCCTGCCAATCTGGCACGCCATGTTGCACCTGGGTCTGATTCTGTTGGCGTTGCGGGGCGTGCATCCTGCTTATATGTTCTGGTCATCCAACGGTAGCTACTATGATCCATTGCCTCTGCACGCTTGTCCCATACCTGCAGTCTCGCCACCAGGCCCTCGGGCTGTTGGACTTTACGGCTGTGTAACCTACCTTTACCCAGGGATTGGAGGGTGTTTTTTCTTCCTGATGCCGCCGGCCTCCGGGTTGTAGGCGATGTTGGCTGTGTATGTGACATGTGGTTGCAATAAAGTATAAATTTAATTTTAAAAAAGTAACTTGTTTTCTTATCCAGTATTAGGGTATCTTTCATAGATTCACATGCCTGAATCAGAGTAGCAAGCAGTAACATCATGTCTGTCGATAGAGGAAGGTGGGAGACAAAGAAATTATATATCTATCCCCACACAACCAGGAAGGTAATAGAGCACAAACTTGTTAACATACCACATGCATTAAAACCTTCATAAAAAACATTATTGATAGGACAGCATTATAAATACTTAAACTTTAAAAGAAGAATAAAAGAATATAAGCTATCCAACCTTAGTGAAGAAGATGCTGCAGCACCGCATCACCAACAGCTGTATCATCATTAATCGCCGACTGCAGACAGTAATGTTCGGTAAAAGTGTGTACACTTTTCCAAGTAGCAGCTCGGCAAATGTTCTCCAGCGTCACTCCAGCGAAAAGGGCCGTAGACGCTGACATTGTTCTTGTGGAAGGCGCTTTGACTTTCCTTGATAAAGGTCTGTTGGCCTTGTCATGACAGAAAGTAATTGTAGAAGACAACCACCTAGCAATAGTTGCTTTTGTGACAGCTTGACCCAAGGTGGCTTTGCCATAAGCAACAAAAGGTTGTGTAGATTTGCGGATGTCCTTTGTCTTCTGAAGATAAAACTTCAGGCACCTTTTCACATCCAGAGAATGTAAGACCTTCTCCGCAGGAGTTTTCGGATCCGGGAAAAAGGTTCTGAGTTTGACCGGTTGATTAATGTGGAATTGAGTTGGTACTTTAGGAATGAACTTTGGATTGGTTCTAAGCGTAACAAAGTCTTTAGAGAATTGTAGGAAAGGGTGAGTAATAGTGAAGGCCTGTATTTCACTAACTCTGCGAGCTGACGTAAGAGCCAATAATATTGCCACTTTCCAAGTAAGAAACTTTAGTTCCGTTTTATGAATCGGTTCAAAAGGCTTTTTAGAAGCTGAGAAAGAACAATATTAAGATCCCACTCAGGAGGAGGAGGGCGAACTGGTGGAAAAGCTCGGAATAGCCCCTTAAGGAATTGTTTGATCAAAGAGGATGAACATAAGGATGGTTTGTTGGAACTCTTCCTGAACCTGGATATCGCTGCCAGATGCACTTTAATAGAAGAAAAAGCTAGACCAGCCTTAGCCAACGACAGTAGGTATGGAAGGATGGCTTCAGGAGGAGCCTGAAGTGGATGAACATCATTGTCTCCACACCATGAGCAGAATCTCTTCCACTTAAAACGATATGTTTTGATGGTACTTTGCGCACGTGCTTGCGACAATATCGCCCTGCAGTCCGAGGAGATGTTTAGGTCCTTGAACTCTAGGAAGTCAGGAGCCAAGCGTGCAAGTGCAGCGATTGAGGATCGGGATGATGGATTTGACCTCCCTCCCTTGTCAACATCGACACTGTCGGTTTGAGACGAAACGGAGGTTGTTGAGAGAGCAGAAGGAGCTCCTGAAACCAAAATTGCCTTGGCCAACGGGGAGCAATGAGGATGAGAGTGCAGTGTTCCCTCTTCATCTTTTGCAGCACCTTCGGAATGAGCGGAATCGGAGGATAGGCGTACGCGAACATTCCGGTCCATCTCATCAGGAGGGCATTTCCTCTTGACCCCCGTTTTGGGAACCTGCTGGCATAAAACAGGCATTTGCTGTTTTGTTGTGTGGCAAACAAATCCAGCGTCGGCGTCCCCCAAAGCCGAAAGATCATCTCTACTTGATGTTGTTCGAGCTCCCATTCGTGACAGCCTGTGAACGTTCTGCTGAGACTGTCTGCTAGAGAGTTCCGAATTCCTTGTACATGCTCTGCTCTGAGGGATATGCCGTGGCGCAGGGCCCATTCCCACATCTCCTGAGCTTCCAGCGACAGGGTGAGAGATTTTGTTCCTCCCTGTTTGTTTATGTAGAACATGCTGGTGGTATTGTCCGTACGCACCAGCACGGACAAATTCACAATCCTTGGCAGGAAGGCTTGTAGAGAGAGAAAAATGGCCCTTAGTTCCAAGCTGTTGATGTGCCTCTGTTGGTACTGGCGAGACCATCTTCCCTGGATCTGAAGGTCCTGAAGGTGACCTCCCCAACCTTCCATGGATGCATCCGTAGTCAGGGTGAACTCTGAAATTTCTTGGAGAAAGGTGAGACCCGGCGACAAATTGTGAGCCTTTGACCACCAAAGAAGAGCGTGTTTCATTTTGGCAGTTACTTTGATGCGGTCGTCGAATGATCCCTCGACTTGCTTCCACTGACGAAGTAACTCTTCTTGCAACGGTCTCATTCTGAGTCTCGCCATAGGAATGAGGCTGATCGCAGATGAGCACATCCCTAGTAGGGAAGCGTATATCCGAACTGAAAGTGACTTTCTTGCGAATATCTGTCTTGCTAGTTTTACCAGTTTGTTTTGTCGCTCTTGAGTCAGATATGCTTTGCACTGGCATGTGTTCAAGACTGCACCCAGAAATGTCAATTCTTGACGAGGTTGGAGCTGAGATTTCCTCGAATTGAGGGTTAGTCCTAGATTCGAGAAGAGAGAAAGCGTACTCCTGACCGCTTCCATTGTTGCGTTTCTGGTTGGACCTTTTAACAACCAGTCGTCGAGGTATGGGAAAACTTGCATTCCCTGGGACCTCAACATTGCTGCCACCGGAGCCAGGCATTTGGTAAAGATTCTGGGGGCCGATTTTAGGCCGAATGGAAGCACTTTGAACTGGAAATGGACGCCGGCCACTTGAAACCTTAGGAATTTGCGGTGTTTCGGGTGAATAGGGATGTGGAAGTAGACGTCTTGTAGATCCAGAGAAGCCATAAAGTCCCCTTCGTTGAGACAATTCAGAATGTCCTTCAACGTTACCATGCGGAAACTCTGTTTCTTTAGATATTTGTTGAGTTTGCGCAAATCCAATATTGGACGCCACTCTTCCGAATTTTTCTCCACGAGGAAGAAGCAAGAATAAAACCCCCTCCCTTTCTGAGAAGGAGGGAGTCGTTCTATCGCATTCTTGTGTTGCATCTTTAAGGCTTCTTTGAAGAGTAAGTGAAGACGAGGGGGAGGGGGACCCCTGGGCGGCGTTGTTGGAGGCTTCTGCAAAAACTCCAGAGTGTGTCCCTTGCTGACCAGATCCAGGACCCACTGATCTGAAGTTATCTTCCGCCATTGGTGGTAAAAGGCAGAGATTTTGGCGCCCACGGGAAGGGAAAGGTGAGTGGCTGACATCCGGCAAAGCTCATTGGCGCTTGTTGGAATCTCGCCCTTGATTGCCTGAGCGTCGTTTCCCTCCTTGCCGAGAGAAAGAACCAGAGGCAGGCTGCCTGTAAGAAGATTGATAGTAAGGTTGTTGTAGGTAGATTGATACTGACGATTTTGTTGGTTGGAATAATTGCCTCTGGAGGAGTAACCACGGCCTCTTGCTCCTCTAAAGGATCCCCTCTTGTATTGCAGGGTACCAAGAGATTTAGCTGTATCAGTATCAGTTTTAATAGCCAGTAAAGCGTCATCAATGTGCTTCCCAAACAGTGAATCGCCATTGAATGCCATGTCCAAGATTTTGGCTTGGACCTCAGGCCTGAAGGTGGTAGCCCTGAGCCAACCTTGACGCCGAAGCACAGCTGCTCCAGCCAATTGCCTGAAATTGGTGTTTGAAATGTCCAGGGCGCAATCAATGATTTCTGAGGCCGCCCTTTCACCCTCTTGTACAATTCTGCGCACCTCCATCTGATGATCCTCAGGGATCAAATCAAGATATTCCGTGAGCTCGGACCACATTTGTCTATCATAACGAGCCAGGATAGCTAATGAATTAGCAGCTTTAATGGAGGCTGCTGCATTTGCTGAAAACTTCTTTCCAATTGCATCAAGTCTTCTGCCCTCCTTGTCAGGTGGTGTTGAAATGGGAGCAGAAGGATTTTTGGATTTTTGCTGCGCAGCCTGGGATATGACAGAATCAGGTCGAGGGTGACCTATTAAACAAGCTGGAGTATCAGATGGTGCTCGATACTTTTTCTCTATCCTTGGAAGGACTGCAGGAATGGAAGCGGGCGTTTTCATTATGTTGAGGCCTTCCTTTCATATATAATCAATAATGGGAATAGCCCTGGTCACTCTGCGATATCCCTCTTTAAAGGCATGTAAAAAGCAGTCCGACTGTTCAACTGTGACATCCAATTCAAATCTATTAGCAGCTCTCTGCATAATATTGTGGAAGCCGCCAATATCTTCAGGTGGAGAATCTGAAGGACGGGGCGCAGGTGGAGAAGGCATAGGAATGACATAATCTTCCCAAGGATCCACTGGTGTTTTATCCGGCAACTCTCCCTCTTCCCTGCTTTCTTCATCATCATTGGAAGACGTGTCCGTATCATTTTGAGGAACTGGACCAGTATTTTGCTTTGGCGACAATGAAGCCCTTGGTGACGGAGGTCTTGGCGCGTCAACTGGAACAGGCGACCCAGCGGGTGCAACCTGAGTTGATGGAAATCTCTGGCGATAATCCGCCAACATAGCCTGCAAATCCTGTATTAAGGAAGTTGGTAAATGAGTAGTGTCCTCAGACCGAGAAGGTCTAGTATGAGGTGACTGATATGGCGTGGAATAAACGTCATGTGTATAATGATCATGGACTTCTTCCTCATCATCCTCCTGATATTTAATATTTAATTGAGAAGGGTGACGGGCAATCCCAAAAGGACCGTCATCCTCTTCCCCTTCATCTGACTCCTCCTCCATGTATGTCTCCAAAATGTGCGATGGCAAAAGCGGAGAAATGTGTGAATAATCCTGCCTTTGATACGTTTTCATCTGAAAATGAGTGTATTGTATCTTTGTTGGAGGTGAACCGTGCAACAGATGAGAAGATGCCACTGCGGAAGCCACTGTTACAGGGATCTCCGTCGACGGTCCAGACAATGACAAAGATTTTGCCATCGACGGGGTCGTCAATGGTGTCTTCGTCGACGAACCTTTCGTCGTCGGGACTGTCGATAGAGTCTTCGTCAACGAGTCCCTCGTCGTCGGGACCGTAGATGGTGTCTTCGTCGACGAGTCCCTCGTCGTCGGGACCGTCGATGGTGTCTTCGTCGACGAGCCCTTCATCGACGTGTCCGTCGATGGTGCCTTCGTCGATGAGTCCTTCGTCGACGAGGCCGTCGATGATGTCTTCGTCGACGAGTCTTTAGTCGACGAGGCCTTCGATGATGTCTTCGTCGACGAGTCTTTAGTCGACGAGGCCGTCGATGGTGACTTCGACGACGAGTCCTTTGTCGACGATGTCTTCGTCGACGATGATGTCGGCTTCGTTGTCGTCGACGGAGCAGAAGATTTAGTCGACGGAGCCGTCGTCGACGGAAACGTCGACAATGGCAACTTGGTTTTAGTCAGCAATGGTTTAACAGACATCAACGATGAGGTAATAGCTGAAGTGGTGACCATAGAAGTAGATGAGGAGGCAGAAGTCAAAGTAGTAGTAGGTACAGACACCAGAGAAACAGTCTTAGCCTGGGTTTTACTCACAGTTGAAGAAGCTGATGCACTCTTAGAGGGTTCTGAAGCTTTCTGAGAGGTTTTAAGTTTTTTCTTTCTCTCAGGAGAAGCACTTTCCTTGGATCTAGCTCTCTTGCTGGAGGTAGAGGCTTTGTCCTCATCATCAGTGGAAGAAGACTTCAACCACAAAAGAACCCTTGCCTCCCTATCCCTGATAGTTTTCTGAGGGAAGGTACGGCAAATTCTACAGTCCTTCACAATATGTGAAGGGTGCAGGCAATAAATACAGTCAGAGTGCTGGTCATCCACATGGACCCTCTTCTTGTAGCAGGTCCCACAAGCTTTGAAAAGAGCCTTCTTTTCAGACATTTTAAGGAAAAAAGATCAAAAACTGAGTAGGCACTCAGGGAGACTCCCTTACACACGAAGTGCGGTGAAAATCTGAGGAGAACTGCCTGAGCTGGGAAGGTTCTAGAGGGTGAGGACAGCTGATTGGCTGAGGCCACTATTTCAGGTCTTTTTACATAATGATGTAGATAGGCTGCTAAGTTTTGAGGCCTAGTTAGGCCTTTAGGCTTTTCCAGTCTACTACAGGAAATTTTTAGGCACTGCTATTGTATATATTTTACCGTGGGACTCCCACCTCGACGACGGGGAATGATTCAGGCATGTGAATCTATGAAAGATACCCTAATACTGGATAAGAGAAATAACATTCATAAAGAAACAGACAGTAGCAATCCTTTGTAATATACTATGTCTCAAGGTCAACTACTCCCTTCTCACATAAACAGGAGAAAGACATGAAGTAGGTCAGTCGCTCATACAATACTTTTTGCAAATAGTCCTGACCATCGCCTTGAAATCTTGAATTAACAGTATTACTCTATACTTCTATCATAGGACACAAGGTAGCATTAATCCATAAGAATTCTAACAAAGAATAAAGTACTTGAAATAACAAGGTGCTCTTAGTTAAGCAAGTTTTCCAATAGAGCCAGAAAGTTACTTGGTATGCTGTACTCGTCGTGGGTCCGTCCGAAGTCTATACCGGAATGTTGCAAAATGTCTCTACAAATCCCTGCATTCCGCGAGGAAAATCAGCAGCCCTTCAAATGAAGAAAACAGTAACGAGAGGAGAAACGCCCGACTATAGCGTCTGAAATGTCAGGATTGTGGTTACGAGCGTGCCACTACCCGCGAAATGCGTACCATTTGGCATCTCACCCAACCGGAACTACATTTCCCAGAGAGCCAAGCGGTTACGCAACGCAAGGACGCTAGCCACGCAATCCCCGGAAATAAAGCAACGAAGCGGGTTGCTGTCGGTGCCGATAATTCTTACCAAGCTGGTGTGGAGGTTTGTAGATAACGGTGAAGCGACACAATCGTGAGTAACAGCATTCTGTGAGGATATTTGCCTGGATTTACCCGGATTGGTGACAGGCTGTGTTAAGAGGTGTCGTTCTGGTGATACACTCGGCTGGGTGTATACGTCTGTTTTCCCTGTTGGGTGAGAAGTGCGGCTGCCTTCTCTTGCGGGGAAAAGAACTTTATGTAAATATTGGATTGTTTGGTTAACTCAGGGGCGGAACGAGAGTATGTGAAATACTCGGGATTTATTTAAACTTGTTCTCCTGTGAAAAGTAGTTTGGGCTCAAACTGCTATATGTGTATAGTCATCTGTGGATTACGAAGGAGTGTCAAAGACTCTTCATTGCACATGAATATTCAACGCATAAATGTATGAGCTGACCTGATACGAGGGTGAAGAAACCTCCCGTGTTTTTCATATCATTTGTCTGTCGACAACATTGTTTTGTTATCTTTTCTTCAGTGCAGGAGAGAACCTACAGGGGGGATATCTAAACAAAGGGAAACGTGCAGCCCAAGGCAGAACACTGAACAAAAGTGGTAGGTGAGGTACTGGACTAATGTGTATGCACCCTGTGAGGAAGATAGGATCACCTTATATTATTCATTGTTCTCTTTCAGTTGGTTGCCATTTCAGATAGTACCCTAGCCTCTCTCTCCTGTTTATAAAGACATCCTATTTTCCTTTTCAGGTAGGAGTGTAGACACACAGGTGTCTTTTGTTATATAACTCATTGTATGCAGGGATAAAGTGAAAGATAGGGAAGAGGGTGTTATTTTAAACGCATTGTTTCTGTCGTTTCAGATCTCCCTCCCCGCTGTCCCCTTCCTTTCCCGCGCTCACGGGACCGTTCTGCTAGTCTGTGGTTACCAAGTCAGGCAGCAGGATTGTTGCGAGGGTGTGGGTATAGGGCTTTCAGCACAGCCCCGAGGAGTAGTGCGACGGAGCCTGACATGAAATACCAGAAGTACTTGGGCACTCACGTGGTAATGGACTGAAAGCGGCTCCTGCCACTTGCCGTGAGCAGTTGTTACAGGGGGGGAAATGCGGCTCCTAGAGAGTGAAAAGAGTTAATCGAGAATTCCGACAGGGGAGCCCATCAACCTATGGAAATGATGCAGGAGTTTCGGCTTCCGGCAATGCGATTGTCCTGCTCACAGCCGATAGATATCCAAGGAGGGAAAGTATGTCGGAGAAGCACACGAATGTTAATTGGCAACAAGTGAGACTGAGTGACGAGAAGAGGCAAGCAGCCTGCTCACTCCTGGAGGCAAAAATAATGTGTAGAATACTTCAAAATTGTCAAGCACCATCCTCTTCCTGGGCAGGACTTATATAGCCGGTTCAGAGGTTGGTCTTCTCTCAATCTTGGTGCCCTGTTCCCAGGATTTCTGGGAGTTGTAGTTCCCAGTGTTAAACAACATTCTTCCCCCAGTCACACGGTTATAGAAAAGAGGGGTGTGAAAACAAAGATGTTTTACACTTGTGCTTACTATCATGAAAAAAAATTGTTTACTTTGGAGTGGGCACAGTAAATGTCACCCTTTTTTGTGTTCAACACCTCCCCCAAGTTGGTATAGATTGGAATGGGAATAGTAAATGTCACCACTTTAGTGTTCAACATAATCCTCAAATTAATATAGATTAGAGTGGGAATAGTAAATGTAACTCTTTTGGTGTCCAAAACCTTTCCCAAATCCGTTTAGATTGGAGTAGGAATAGTAAATGCCATCCCTTTAGTGTCCAACACCTTCCCAAACTGATTTAGATTGGAGAGGGAATAGTAAATGCCACCCCTTTAGTGTCCAACACTTTCTTCAAAGTGATTTATGTAGGAGTGTGATTATTTAATGTAATAATTTTCGTTTGAAACCCTTTGTTTTAATTATATTTGTAAGTTGTAGAAATTATTTACGTTATTTAATTAGTATTGTCGGTGTTTAGAAATGTAACTAAAAAGGTAGTTAGTTGTATGCTTATAATAAATATTATTAATGACATTTTGAATAATAGAAAAACATGTAACACATCTCTCAATTGTTATCTGCGTTCTCAAAGTTTATTTAATGTATATTTTAACATGTTTAAACATATATTTCTACTTAGAATTTTCTTTTAAATATAGATAAAGAAAGCATTTGTAAAAATTTTAATTATTACATAAAAAATGTAAATCATATTTAAATAGTATTAGAACATTGGAATGTTGGGAGAAATCCTCACTAGTGAAAGTGTAAAAAGTAACCAACTGGCAAGGGACCTTCTTTGGGTGTGAAATTCAAATATATCTCAGTTAGAGATTTTCCACCAAATCTCAATGACTTCCCCCTGACCACGCCCAGAAGCTATCCAACAACTAAGGTCCTCTTCGGCCACAGTCGGTTTTCTTGCCCATTTGAGGATTTTTGACTTCCATTTCAACTCTATTGCGGTCTGCCATAGCTTGTGACTAAGTACCAGTCAAATGCAACAAGATGATCTTGGTTGGCACTTAAAGCTTTTTAGTGCTATTTTCACATTTAACATAACTCCAGTTTCCCTTATTGGATTTTTTTTGTTGTGGTGTCAGTTGTCATTTTAATATTAAAATGTACTCTGTTTTTCAAAATTGGGTAGGGCTTTTTTGTGTGTAGTGTTTTGACTTTATTACTGTTTTAGCACTGCACAAATACTTTACACATTGCATGTAAATTAAGCCCATCTGCAGTGTAGTATTGCTACCAGAGGTTTGAGCTCAGGTTAATTTAGTGACTTTAAGGGTTCACCTTGAGAAGGGTTACGGGTATTACTGAGATGAGTGCTCACCCCCTCAATAAATATCCTATAATGTTATGGTCATAGATTTATGGGAAATCAGGATTACAAATGTATATACTAGTTTAGGCGTTATCCGTATTGTTTCCCTCACATTTCTGTTAAATAGATAAAGATGGATTGGATTTTGATTATCCCCGATAGTGCCTCTGATTATAATGTTACTTAGAAACACAGTAAATCTTTGTTATTTGTGCTGAGTGAACTCTAATCCTCCGAAGTAGCGTGTTGTTCGCTGCTGCAGAGTGCTTCAATGCATTGCTAGGGATAGTCTGAACTATATAAATACAAGTTACAGTTGAACCAAATAGCTTGAACAAAAAATTGCATTTATTTTAACAGAACTTTTATAGAAGACATTGGCCCTCTGTGTATATGTAGCATCTCAAACTTGAACACATCTGCTTAAAATCACGCATGTTCCCCGATTTCATTTATTTGGTATTGAAGAGTGCCTCCTACTGATTGAGTCACTCAAGTTGGGCAGCATTTCTGGAGGTGGCGGTTCAGACTAATAAACAACTGCTGAGCTGCCAGGGGTACCTAAAATCCTAGTCAGTGCCAGCATTGGAACTTTGCTATTCAATTCTGTCTCTGAGATAGTTTCAGTGCATCCAGTAATTCTTCTTTCATTTATGATGCAGCTGCACATTTTTCAGCAGACACAATCTTTGAGAAACTTAATAAGTACAATACTGAAATATGCATCTTCCTCTTAAAAATCTGAGCCACAAATTTCAACACGGAGTACTGCGCAGTAAATCATAAAATCTGGTGGAGAGAAATAATCGAAGATACTAAAAACAAAGGAAGAGGTGTCTTATATAAATCCAATATATGCCTCATGACTGTCAGGTTAAACACCACATGAAAACTTACAAAAAGAGACGCACAGGCTGTGAATAACCTGACACAAAAAGCGGCTAAAAAGAGAACACGTTATCTGACATGGTGGAGATTAGCCCTGAGGGGGAGTGGGCCAGGATTTGTAAATCAGATGAGGCATAGTCTCCATACTAATTACTAACCTTTAAAGGAGTCCGCCGCATTCTAGATTATTTTTGCATCAGGTGAAATAACGTGCTGGTTGAATTTCATGTTTCCAGCCGCCTAGAACACAATGTGACAGGTGACCTTGCTGTGGTGAATGATTTTCACTATTCCCTCGATCCAGTTGGAACTGGAAAACATTTACTGAGCGGTGGTGTGGCAAGTCTTTCCCACCTGTTTGTAAGCAATATTCTTATCCCTCCTCAGTGGTGAATCCTCAGCCTCCACCATAGATAACATCACTACTTTGGCTTTTCTGAGTCAACAGGCAGCTCAAAAAAATCATCTTCCACTATATTGCTGCTTCATTGACTACAGCATAGCCTTCGATAAAGTCTCTCGCGACATCCTATGGAGGAAACTGGATAAATGGGGGATTCCACAGAACCTGCTAGGAGCTCTTATCTCTTTGCACAAGAACACCTGGGTGCGAATTAAAACTGGCCCCAAGACAGTCTCCAGAAAAATTGCCACCGGAGACGGCTTGAAGCAGGGCTGTGTTCTCGCCCCGCTTTTGTTCAATCTTTACACTGCTGACTTGGGAACATATCTGAAGAAATGCAATTTTCTCCCGCCAAAGCTGGGTCCCTCAAAATGGGATCTGCATATTTTACAGTACGCGGACGATATTGTTATAATGGACCAGACAAAAACGGGGCTTCAACGAGCATTAAGTAAGCTTCACACATATAATATGGCCAACGCACTAAAAATCAACCAAGAAAAGACCAAGGTGATGATATTCGGAAGATGCAATAACAAGAGAAGTTTAAGGTGGCACATAGGGCCTGCAATGATCAACTCAACAGCAAAGTATAATTATTTGGGAGTATGGTTCTGCGAGACTTCAAGATCAACAGCTCATTTAGCAGCTATGAAAAAGAGAGCAGGTGCAATAACATACTCCCTGACTCGACTGAATCAGTCTCTGAGCAGCCCTTCCGCAGAACCGATCTTGAAAGTGACCAAAGCCACATTACTCCCCGCCTTAAACTATGGGCATCAGGCCTTTCCCGGCGCATGCTCTGTCAGTCTTGACCACGCCCAAGTTTCCAGTTACAAAAAAATCTTTCATCTCCCGAAATTCTTTCAGAGGGCAAGATTACGCCTGGAGCTGGGCCTACAAAGGCAGTCCATCTTCTGCGAGGCAGACACTTTGAAATATTTTATAAGGTCATTAAAAGCAGCAGATACCACTCTAAAATTCCGCCTAAAAGAGATCTTTACCATCCCTGGAGATCCGTGGAATCGTCAGATTACAAAGGCCATCAAATCATTAGAGATTGACAGATCCCTGCTAACTTCAGACACAATTCCATACTCAGTGTGGAAAAAAGTCATCAACAAGCAGGTGAAACTAATCACCCATCGGATTGACCTAAAGGCTTTAAAAACACCAACTGTCTTGCTTCCCTTGAATGCTTCATACCAGCTTGGGGTAGCGCAATTTTACCTATTGGAAAATTTGAACGCAGCTGCACAGAAAAAATATAATCTTTATGCGCCTATTAGGCCTGTGCTCTACGGCCTCCCACAGATGGGCTCCTTCAAAAGAGGGGGGGGCCTGCAGACTATGTTCATACTATAAAGAATCATGGCCGCACCTTCTGTATTGCTGCCCTGCCATGGACGCTCCCAGAAGGCTTTTATTAAAACCTCTATTCTTAAAATGGGGCACTAGGTCATTCTGGGAGGCTACGTCTGTGTGTTTTACCTCCACAGACATTCAAGCACTCGCTAGGGTTGGAAAGTTTGTGAGACTCTTGGCTAATTTCTTAACACCCTCTTCGGCTCCTGCGCTACCTGCCCCTCCCACCCAAAAACTTATCACTGACTTTTTTTGTCCCCTGGTTTAGCACATCTTGTCCTAATCTTTTCATTTTTGGACTTTATTAGTAACTCAACATCGGTAGTAATAAGACCGTTTTTAAGTGTAGATTTTTTTTTTTTTAAATGACAGTGTATTTCTCCAGCTTTGTTACTTGATGTGATAATTGTGCTAATATGGTTTTTTTATAGCAATGGTTTTAATTAACTAAGCTAAATAAATAAACTAAACTAAACTCAGTGGTGAATCCCTTCCACTGCTCCATAGGGTTCCAGGAAATGTGCCCTGGGTCAGATTAAATTGCTAATGAGGTATTTTGCAGCGTAAGCCCCCAGGCTGTCACCAGCGTGACTCCGGTGCAACATGCACTGCACAGTTTAAAAGTTAAAACTATGTACGTTTTTAGTCAGAACGAGGGCTGGTTCCTATCTGCACACATATACACATTATATTGCCATTAAGAATATTAATGGAAAATGCACACCTAAGCAGCTGTAGTGATAACAGTTGAAGAGGAATTCTCAGAGGTGACACTATAGCCAAATTTGGGGGGGGGGGGATAATTCTTCCAGCAATAAGCACTCTGCCTGAGACAAGGGCTGACTCAGCTTCCCGGTCACACACACAGCTGCATCCGAGTACTTCACAGGTCTTTTTCCATTCTGGAGATGAAGGGGTGAAAAAGCAACAAAGCCTTGTTCACACGTAAATGGTCTTTTAAAGACCTGTAAATTACTCAGGTGCGGCTGCGTGTGTGACCGGTAAGCTGACTCAGCCCGAGTTGACACACAAGACAAGGGGGAGGGAGGGGGCGAGGACGCTGAAGCACTTTGAGCCCTATGGGCATTGCGTGCCTGAGAATTCTCCAAAAGGGGGTGGAGACCCCTGCGGGCGAAGACTAAGTAGCTTTTCTCCCCAGATAAAAAGGGGCCCCTCCAGAAGTCAGCATGCTAAGAGCCCTTTAAACACCACCCGAGCTCCTGCACACAAACAGACCACTGTGCACCCTAGCCAAATCAGCAATATTTATCGAGCAACACAGTGAAATAAACAATGGAAAACCCTCAAAAAGAGCCAGTGCAGGCATCTGGGATGTTTCCGTTGCTCTAAACTTCCCCGAGCAACCTTTTCAGTACAGTTCAGCTTTGTACTGCTTTGGCTCCCTCAAATGGCCAAGCATTATAAGAATGTGAAAGATCAGTGACACTCGGTGTCAACCGGGTCAGCTGATTTTTAGGCGGTAGGGTACTGTCTGGCACAATCGGTTTAAACCGAATTCCAGACAGCCTAAATATATTACTTTTCACCCAGTCACTCGTGCTTGCTTGTTTTTTGCTCTCAGAGAGATACGGAGTAGTTTCTGTCCTGTAACTCCAGTTCTGTAGTAGGGGTATCTCTGTTATAGTCATAATCTAGTGAATAGTCCCGCCCATGTGCGTGGACCCCGGCAATCAAAAATAATCTCTTAAGTTGTCAAAATAATGCAGAAACTGCAAAGACACTTAAGAGAGAATTTAAAGACAAATAATGCAGCCTATAACCACAGGCTACACTGTCCAGTACTTCAACTAGAAATTCCACCAAAATTCACCACACACAGTACAGCCTGCTAGTTTCTACCATAGAGAAACCTGCCTCCCCCAGTCAAAGACTCAGGAATGATAGAGAGGAAGGCAGGGACAGACAAGCCCCATAGGCTGCCATTATGTGGCTTAAATAGGATACTGTGCCTTTAAGAGAACTTTCCCGAACTTCTCCCAGTATCCCAGAATGCATAGCAGGTCCCTCTTACTTCAGTTCTTTTTGAAGGCGAAGCACGCCAGACCTGTCGCATTCCTGTATGATGAAAAACATCTCCACCGGGGAGGAGGGCGGGCGCTTATGACTATAACAGAGATACCCCTACTACAGAACTGGAGTTACAGGACAGAAACTACTCCTTCTGTAGTAGGGGATCTCTGTGTATAGTCATAATCTAGTGAATAGAATGGCAAGCCCATCCCCACACCAAAGCGGCGGTGGAGAACAAATACACAATGCCACTACTGTGCGAACAAATTCCGCAGCGAAGCCTGGCCAACCTGAGCGTCTGCCTTGGCGTCAGTGTCCAGGCAGTAATGCTTAGCAAAGGTATGAACCGACTTCCAAGTGGCTGCCTTGCAGATTTCAGCAATCGGCACGTTACGGAGCAGAGCCGTCGTGGCAGCTTTGCCCCTGGTGGAATGAGCCTTAGGCTTACCTCCTAAGGTCTTATTAGCCTTTTGGTAACACAATTGTATGCAGGACACAATCCACCTAGAGATGGACTGCTTAGAGGTCGCAAGACCCGTCCTGACCGATCCATAATTATAAACAACTGGTCAGACCTACGAATATCCTTGGTTTTATCCAGATAAAATTTCAACACCCTCCTAACATCCAGGGAATGGAGAGACCTCTCCGCTGGGGATGAAGGGTCCTGAAAAAACGTAGGCAAAGTTATAGTCTGGTTGACATGAAAATCAGAAATAACCTTGGGAAGAAATTTAGGGTGAGTACGCATAACAACCTTAGCAGCATGAAATACAGTATAAGGTTCATTACAACACAACGCCTGAATTTCACTCACCCTGCGGGCCGATGTAATGGCCACGAGGAACGCCGCCTTCCAGGACAGGTGCTGCAACGAAGCCTTATGAATAGGTTCAAAAGGCTCCTTCATTAATCTGGACAGCACCACATTCAATTCCCATGAAGGCGAGGGAAGCCTGACAGGAGGGAATACTTTCTTCAAGCCTTCCAGAAAGTCTTTGATCACAGGGATCTGGAAAAAGGAAGTCTGTGAAGGGCATTTCCTGTAGGCAGTCAATGCAGCAAGATGAACCTTAATGGAATGGACATTAAGGCCAGACTGCGCCAAATGTAAAAGGTAAGGAAGGATGACATCTTCCTTGCAGGTCGTAGGATCATGGTTCTTAGACTGACACCAGATACAAAACCTCTTCCACTTGTAAGCATATGAAGTCCGAGTGGAAGGTCTCTTAGACTCCTTCAGTATGTCCATGCAATCATCGGGCAGATTCAGATGGCCATATTGCACTATCTCAGGAGCCATGCCGCCAAACTCAAAGACGAGAGGTTGGGGTGTAACATCCGTCCCTCGAACTTCGTGAGAAGGTCCGGCCTGCACGGCAACCGAATGTGAGGAAGGAGAGACCGGTGAAGTAGGTCCGTGAACCACCACTGCCTGGGCCACTCCGGGGCGATGAGTATCATCCGAGCTCTGGACCGGACCAGCTTGATGAGCACCGCCGGAAACAGGGGAATGGGAGGAAAGGCGAACAGAAAGTTGTTCGTCCAGTTGATCCATAACGCATTCCCCAGAGTCCCTTGTTGGAAGTATCTGGAGGCGAAGTCTCTGCACTTGCTGTTTTCGGCGGTGGCGAACAAATCTACGTCTGGAGTTCCCCACCTTGCGAAGACTTCTCCTAGTACTTCGTCGTTTATGACCCATTCGTGGTTTTCCTGCAGCTGTCTGCTCAGTGCGTCTGCCTGAACATTCTGCACACCTGGTAGATGGGTGGCCGTTATCGTCAGTCCTCTGGCCAGGAGCCAGTGCCAGATCGTCTGCGCCTCCTGCGACAGGGTGCGCGATCTCGAGCCCCCCAGCTTGTTGAGGTAATACATCGTGGTGGTATTGTCCGTCTGTACAAGCAGAGAGTTGGTCTGGAAGGACGGAAGAAAGGCCTTCAGCGCCAAGTGAACAGCCCTGAGTTCCAGGAAATTGATGTGATACGTGGTCTCCATTGGTGCCCACGTGCCCTGAATCTGTAGAGTCCCGGAGTGCGCCCCCCATCCCAGAAGAGACGCATCCGTCACGACAGTCTGCGTGGGAATGTCCTTGTGAAAGGGAACCCCTCTGAGGAGATTCTCCGCCGAACACCACCACTTCAGAGACTGAAGAGCATGCAGCGACAGTCGAATCTTGTCGTCCCAAGATCCTTTCCTCTGATCCCACTGGTCCTCCAAGCACTCCTGCAACGGTCTCATGTGCAGCCGTGCGTGTGGCGTCAGGAAGATACAAGAGGCCATCGATCCCAGTAGAGAAGACACCGTCCTCACTGTTGTAGATGGAGTCGTCATAAGAGCCTGAGCCTTCCGAAGGAGTGATAATCGTCGCTCTTCCGAAGGAGACACGCTTGCTGACAGCGTATCGATGGAGGCTCCCAAGTACTGTATGCATTGGACCGGAGTCGGGACAGACTTGGCCATGTTGATGTGCAGCCCCAGCTTGTTCAGGAGAACGCACGTCTTCTGGAAGTGCGCTCGCGCTTCCGAGAAGGAGGATGCCTTGATCAACCAATCGTCCAGGTAGGGGTAGACGAACACCTTGTTCTTCCTCAGGTGCGCTGCTACCACCGCCATGCACTTTGAGAATGTTCTCGGCGCAGACTTCAGTCCGAATGGGAGCACTGTGTATTGATAATGATTGGTGCCGACTTGGAACCGCAGGAACTTCCTGTGTTTGTGTGCAATGGGCACATGGAAGTAAGCATCCTGTAGGTCTATAGCGCAAAGCCAGTCTCCCTGTTGCAACTGAGGATAAATCTGATGCAACGACAGCATGCAGAACTTTTCTCTGCGAATCCATTTGTTTGCCTGTCGCAAATCCAGAATGGGCCTGAACTCGTTCTTGTCCTTGCGAACCAGAAAGAACTGGGAGTACAGACCTCTTCCTCTTTGAGACAGAGGTACATCTTCTATCGCCCTTTTCCTTAACAGGACATCCGCTTCCGCCTGAAGCTCGCGCAGCTGAAACTGCGAGCCGACCGGGGGAATAGCCGGAGGAGGGCTGGTGAACCGAAGACTGTATCCATTGCAAACAATATTCAGCACCCACTTGTCCTGAGTAATTTTTCTCCACTCTGCCAGAAAAAGTTGTATGCTTCCCCCTACCGGAGTGGGTAACGGATCCGGGGGAAGTAAGTTCCTAGGGCCTAGACCCCGCCTGGCCCTTGGGCGCTGGAGCCGACTGCTGGCCTCCCCTGCCCTTCTGCCGCTTCTGGAACGGCTTACGGAACGGCTGCTGCTGTTGTGAGTGCCCCGAAGCCTGTCCTCGTCCACGGCCTTGTCCGCCGAACCGCCGTTGGAAGGGGCGGTACTGCTTCTTGGTCTCTTTGGGCTTCTCCAGGCCCACAGCCGTCAGGGTTTCTGCCTCCGCCTTCATGCGGGCCATTTCATCATCCGCATGCTTCCCGAAGAGGGTCTCACCGGAGAACGGTAGATTGGCCACCCTCTGCTGTGCATCCGGTTTCAGGGACGTAAGCCGGAGCCAAGCGTGGCGCCGCTGGTTGATCCCGTGGCAAAATCCGTGAGCCGCCAACAGGGAAGAGTCCGCCGCCGCGCTGATTATCTGGTTGGCCACCAGCATCCCCTCACTCAGGACTTCCATGAAGTCTTCACGCTGCTCCCGGGGCAGATGCTCCGCGAAGCGCTCAAGGGAGTCCCAGAGGGCGCGGTCGTAGCGTCCCAACAAAGCCGCGGCACTTGCCGCCTTCATGGAGGTAGCGGAAGTTCCACAGACTTTCCTCCCCGCCGAATCCATCCACCGAGATTCCTTGTCCGGGGGGACCGTGGAGGTCGGAGTGGTGGCATGCTGCTTGCGGGCCGCCGTGACGATGACGGAGTCAGGCGGGGGCTCAGCTCTCAAAAAGGCCGGATCCGAGTCGGGAGCCCGGTACTTTTTCAGTAATCTCGACGGAGCCGCCCTCGTCACCGCCGGGGTGAGAAACAGAGCCATAGCCGGTTCTTCCAGGCCCGGCACCAGGGGCAGGAGAGGACGAGACAGATGCTTCTGATGTAGAGTCTCGAAAATGACCGATGTCTTCGGCGTAGGCACTGTCAGGGATATGCCCAGCTTCGCCGCGCCCCTCAACAGGACGTCCTGAAAGGCAACCAGGTCATCTATCGGGGACACTCTGGTGTCCGGCGACCCCGATAGGGTAGGGGAATAATCCCTAGTCCCAGAGGACCTCGTGTGCGAGCGCGATTCGCGCCTCCCTTGGCGGTGCCGCGATCGCGTGGATGATCTGTGCCGCGATCTCTCCTTCCGCCCAGAGCGAGAGCGTGACCTGCCAGCTCGTGGGCGCTCCTTTGGTTTACGTGGGGGGGTCTTCCGTGGTTCCTCACGGGGTTTCTTCAGTTCCTCCCGGGGTTTTGGTTTCGGAGTCCCCTTAGGAGGAACAGGCAGGGACGGCAGGGAAGTGGACCTCGGCGGAGGAACCTTCGGCTGCGGTGCGGGCCCATGCGGAGGGATCGGAGGTGGAGAGGGATCTCCCGAAGGCAGCGGTGGTTTGGGTGGAGGGTCCTCCTTAGGCACGGGGGGAGGAGTAGGAGTCCTGGGCCGAGACGGAGTGTACACTTCCTCGTACACCGAGCCCGGTGACCCCTTAGGCGAGGGGTGCGGAGAGCCATCCCCATCAGCCGGCGACCTCTTCCGTTTGCGACCTCCACTGGAAGCAGCGTGACTCCTGGGACTAGAGTCCCTCTTCCGCCGTTTAGGAGAGGGTGACCTACTCCTCGACGCTGACCGCTGTCTGCTGGACGCAGAGCGACGCTTCTCCGGCGTCGAATGACGTCTCCTGGACTCCGGCGTCGAACGCCGTCTCCTCGGCGTCGACCCTCTTCTCGGCGTCGAACGCCGACTCCTCGACGTCGACCTCCTCTTCCGCGACATCTCCCGCCGTCCTCTCGACGACGAGCGCCGCCGTCGTCTTGATGTTCCCGACGTCGAGGAGCCCCTCGACGTCGATCGGCGGTGCCGCCTCGACGGCGATCGACGGTGTCGCCTCGACGACGACCGACGGCGTCGCCTCGACGGCGAGCGTCGGCGCCGCTTCGACGGCGAGCGTCGATACACGTCACTGTGTCTTCGTCGACGGTAGGAAGATCTTGACGTCGACGAAGATGATGACGTCGACGGCGGCTTCGACGTCGGCTTCTCCTTCGCCGTCGAGCCATCCCGCCGTCTCGACCCGGAGCCCCGGGGAGAAGGGGAGCACGCCGCCGTCATCCCTCTCGACGTCGTCGTCGATGCCATCGACGCCGACGGAGAATGGGACCGATTGCTGGACTTCCTGCCCCCGGGGAGCCCCCCAGGGGCCTCAGCAGAGGCAGAGGGAACCTTCCCAGGCTGCCTAGACCCACCTGCAGCCCGCAGTCGCCTATCCTCCAGGCCAGCCAGCCTGATCTTCAATCTGTCCCTCAAGGTCCGAGCAGAAAGCTGCTGGCAGATTACACACTCCTCAGGGACATGATCTTCCGGAAGGCACACGATGCAGACCTCATGGGGATCGCCCTTGGCCTTCTTCCTCTCACATGCTGGGCACTTCACAAAAAGGCCAGGCATTTTGGAGCCCCAAAACACCTAAAAACAGCACAAAAGGGAGAGGAGAGCACCAAGAAATAAACTGGTAACACTTTTAAAAGACAAAAGTGCAAAAACAATTCCAATAAACCCTTGAGAAAGGGAGAGCTCAATGCCAGGGTCCTGTAAGCAGGAGCCGGAAAAAAGAACTGAAGTAAGAGGGACCTGCTATGCATTCTGGGATACTGGGAGAAGTTCTGGAAAGTTCTCTTAAAGGCACAGTATCCTATTTAAGCCACATAATGGCAGCCTATGGGGCTTGTCTGTCCCTGCCTTCCTCTCTATCATTCCTGAGTCTTTGACTGGGGGAGGCAGGTTTCTCTATGGTAGAAACTAGCAGGCTGTACTGTGTGTGGTGAATTTTGGTGGAATTTCTAGTTGAAGTACTGGACAGTGTAGCCTGTGGTTATAGGCTGCATTATTTGTCTTTAAATTCTCTCTTAAGTGTCTTTGCAGTTTCTGCATTATTTTGACAACTTAAGAGATTATTTTTGATTGCCGGGGTCCACGCACATGGGCGGGACTATTCACTAGATTATGACTATACACAGAGATCCCCTACTACAGAAAGAGAAGAAATAGTCGAACATGTTTACAATAAGAATATCAGTCATATAAGTCATCAGCGGATGACTCTCAGGTGGAGCCCTTCACTGCCCCCGGCCTGTCAGCCCGCCTTGGTGAACTAAAGAAAGAAACCTTTGTAGGAACGACTTCTGACCTCAAAGCTCTCCTCCTTCAAAGACAATTTCAAATGTAATTCACACCCTCTCTATTATCTGAAGGAAGACCCTCCATGATAGAGAAACCTTTTCTCCATGATTATGGAAGTGCCTTCCCAGTGTGTTCTGCCAGTCATTGCAGTGTTATCCTTCTACCTGTGTCTGGTACTCTTTTGTAACATGCACACGTCACTTTTCTCTTGTAACACACTGTTTGCTACCTCCTTCATTTTGTTTGCTTTAGATACTTGCACAAGTGCCACCCTTGCCTACATAACGTTTGTTCTTGCGCTTGAGTGTCTACCATATATTGCAGTATTACACCTCTACTTGTACTTAGTAGACCTTTGTGACCTGCACACGTGTCACTTTTTCCTCCTGTAATGCACCATTTGCTACCTCTTGTATTTTGTTTGCTCACAATTGTCAATTTTGCCTCATGTAACTTAACGTTTGCTTTTGTAATTTGTTCACTTGTAATGTTCTCCTCATTTATCATTACTGTTCCTATTGTGAAGCGCTCTGACACCTTCGGGTAAGCGGGGCTCTCCTGAAGAGAGAGAGCCCGCAAGCACCGCCGCAGGAGAAGAGACCGGGGAAGGAGAAACTGCCCCCAGAGCTGGTGATTGAGGGCTCAAGGGGACTGGGTGGTTCTGATCAAAGGACAGATTCCGAGCGGGCCCGCTACGAGAGCGGGCCGCTCCACCGTTGGTTAACCCCCGCTTACCCAGGCCCCGAGGAGCCCATTCTTTCATAGTGTATTGGGGCGTAGTTGGTGACAGAGCCCCCGGAGGCTTCAACGTGGGGTACAATCGCTTTTCGAGCCCAAGTGTCACCAACGATGGCACTATTATCTTATGGCTGGCCCAGAGGGGCCCATGATTTTCTCCCGTAATTGCCCCAGCTCGGGCATACTTCATTTTAAAAAGCGCTAGTGCACTCCACGTTCTTGGGGGCATAATTTGTTCTACAGAGCCCAGGTGGCTCCAACGTTTGCAACATTAGTGTCATAGCCAGATGGCTCCAGCGTTTTAATAATTATTTACTGAGCCCCGAGTGGCTCCAACAAAGGGAGACACATTTGTCTTGAGGGCCAGTGAGAGCCCATGCTGCATTTTCACTTTCACAGCTGCCCAGCAATTAGTGGGCAGCTGCATCGTTTAGGTTCTTCTTTATTTCAGGGGACATGTCTTTTTACTCCAGGAGTGAGACACACTCTTTTGCCATCCCTACCTTGGCCTGCACAGCTGCGCGGCACGTAGTGCCAGCTGCAACGTTAAGGCCCTTCATTGAAGATTCCCAGCTGTCCAGCTAGTAGTGGGCAGCTGCCAAGTTTAGGTTTGCGCCAAGTGCGCCCCCGTGACCGTCGCTGCATTGGCAGCGTGCCCTGACTTTTTGGACAGAGGGCATTTGAGCCCCTTATAGTTGGCCCAGGGGACTATCAGGTTTGTAGGGCGCAAGGCCCTAGTGTACTTTCTATAGGCGCTAGGAAATGTAATGTTTGTAGTGTGATTTATGCACCTTGATTTATGCTTATAGATGTGCTTTTATGCTTACTAGGTTGTTCCTACTGTCTTATGTTTTCTACTGTGGTCTAGGTTTGATATATTCCCTACTGCAGGTTATGTAACTAAGTTTAAGTTTATTTCCTAGTGCAAGTAATGTTTAGGAGTTGTGGTCTACTAGATTTAGGATTTATCAAAAGAGAAACAGACACTTGTAACACCTTAGGCAATTAAACAAACACTACTTCCGGGGGCAGAGTCAGCACAAGACGAGGTTGCAATCTAACGCGGCTCTGAGCCCAGAGGGTTCCCCCGACGCAAGCGAGTACTCCTCAGTTACAAGAAACTGGAGGAGTCGATATCCCTGGAAATGTATACAGGTTCTTATCTAAATACAACACAAATGGTGTGAGTAATACGTACCTTGTTTGTTTAATTGTTAGTCCTGACGAATGCTCTATAGACCCCTGTGGGCCGACGGAGCAGAAACATGTCGACGTTTGTGTGATAACTGTACCTAACTACCACGATCTGGTAACTCGATCAATTGGGTAGTACCGATTTATTTTTAATTAATCTGAAAATCACACCAATAATTAAAATGATCCAGGGTGATTTTTCAGTTTTTAAACCTTTTTTCCTTTTTTTGAGATTCTAATTTCTGCACACTTCTTTCCTTTCTCTGGACACTGCACTACAAGCCAGAGGTGCCTCGGGTTGAGGCTGGCAACACCACAAATTTGGAGTAACCAATGATAACGGCCAACAACCCATATGCGGGGCGGATGAACCAAATATACCGCAACAACCATATTGGCATAGGGTTTTTGAGGTTACTCTAAAAACTTTTGTTACCAATGGCCTAAGGTGTTACAAGTGTCTGTCTCTCTTTTGATAAATCCTACTTACCCTGGGGAATGAAACAGACATTCAAATCCCTAATCCCCCCCTATTGATTAATTAGTCTACTAGATTTAGGCTTATGAGGTTGGAGCAGAATAGAGTTCTTGCCTTATGCTCTACTGTGCCTGTTCTTTGATGTAATTATGTACGTGAGGAGCTTGTATGCTTGATGGGGCTGCAGAACGGGAGGGCTCCCTGATTATTGCAGCATGACTCTGGAGACTCCACGCCAGACCTGCCACTCACCCCCTCTGAAGACATGCAGACACTGGCCCTGTCCTCCTGCCGCTTCACAGCATAGATTACACCCCCTATGCTTTGGGAATTTTGGGGACTGACTAAACTTAACACCAAGGTCTCAACCCCCCTGCCTGACCTCAAAGTGGCAGCCTCAGTCGGTCTCTCCACGTTGCTCTAATGCTCCCGGACAATAGAACTGGTCAGCGTCCTGAGCTTAACCACATCCCTCACCTGACCTTGATCCTGCTCTCCCTCCTTGACATGTACTCTGAACCTTCCCTCGACCGTAGAGACCCTGCTATTTGTCCGATGTCCGGTGGAGCTACCTGTTAGCTGAATAGGAGATGGGTTGTTGATTCCCCCTCGGTCATCACCTACCCAGCCGGATTTTGGGCAGACTTTCCTTTGTCTCTCTGTCGTTTCCCCCTCCTACCCTTTCACCCCACCCCCTTCCCCCTCTACGCTCCCTTCTTCTCGCCCTCTTCCCCTTTAATGTTTTTCTGTTAAGACCTAGCCATTTGATCAATGCCCGGTGGACCTACCTGATAGCTGAAGAGGAGATGGACCGAGGATTCCCCCTCGGCCATCACCTACCCAGCCGGACCTTGGATTACCCCTTTTGCCCTCACCCCCTTTCCATTCCTCACCCCGTTTTCCTTTTCTTCTATGCTTCTAAAAAGTTTTTTCTGGTATCTTTTGTAACTATTTTTTCCTCGTCTCTACGTCCTGTCTTCCTCCTACCCATTTACCCTATACCCTTACCCTTCCTCCTCCATTCACCTTGTTCCCCTATGTTCTTTAAATACTTTTGTAACTTTTAAATGATGTAATTTGCAACATTATTGTCCCTCTTGTAAAGCGCTCTGATTCCATCAGGTCTAGCCAGTGCTATATAATAACTCATTAATTAAATTTGTTCCCATTTAGTACTCTTTCTCCCTCTGTCTACCTCCCTAGCTCCTATCCTCTCTCCCCTGAATCTCTCACCTTACCTGCTAGTCTGCCTAGCCCCCTGTCCTTTGTGCCCTTTGACTAAGCACTCCTTCTCCCCTTGTTGGGGAAAGATCCAATATTTATACTCTGGAGTCTCGGCGTACCTGCTGAGAGAGTCCACTGCGCCAAGGGAGCCACTCACAGCTGAGTTATGGTATGGCACCCCTTGCCAAAGCACTCCCTCTCCCCTTTTTGGGGAAGGATCCAGTATGTAGGCCTGGAGTCTCAGAGACCCCTCTGAGAGAGTCCACTGCGTGAAGGGAGCCTCCCGCAACAGAGATAGGGAAGTGATACCACTTCCCCTGGGATCACAGCTTACTGGACTTTGGACGTTGTTTTTACTCGTCTATCGGTTTGTGTCCCCGTCGCCCTTCCCCTCCTCTTTCCTTGCGATGTGCTTCACCCTCTCCTCCTCTTTCCCGCCTTCATTACCTATCTACTTCCCCAGCTCCTTCCCCCTCCCCTGAATCTTTCCCCTAGCTTGCTTCTCCCCTTTCGTATTTGTGTTTATTTTTTATCTTGACCTTACAAGTAACTATGTTGCCATGCTCTAATAACTGTGTAACCTTTGTAACGATGTAACCTGTAACTACGATTGATGCTCATGTAAAGCGCTCTGATACCTCCGGGACTAGCCAGCGCTATATAAAACCTTTAAAATAAAGAAAGAAATAAAAAATAAGTGCGTACTCCTAAGATGCCTGGCTATATGTATCTAAGTGTAACTAGCATGTGAGTAGATGCTAAAGAACCTAAGCCTAGGAGCCAAGAATCCCGCTAGGCTTTAGTCAAACCCCCATACCTGAATAGTGAGAGTGTGGGACTTCGTCCTGGACTTGAGTTGGACACCCAGCAAGGGATCATCAGACAACTGTCAGCTGGAGCGATGTCATGTCGGAGCCGTAACGTCTCTGGTCAGTGTGTCAGCCTTGAAGTCTAGGGTCCCTTCTGCTTTCTGATAGCAAGAGGTGCTGTATTTATACAGTCTATGTGCGTATGTTCCCCATTGTTTAGTATGAGGATAACGTCGGGGATTACACCTTGTGCGTCGATGAGAGAGGTGAAGTGGACCTCCTGTAGAGTGTACTCATAAATTATTCATATGTGCTAAGGATGATGTCTTAGCAATATCGATTGGGCAGAACCCACCCTCGTAATGAACTAAGTGAAAGGTTTAGTCCATAAAAGGCTGCAGACCTTATAATGCGTTATGTCCATACAAGGCAGTCTGTCGTTATTTGGAGTTAAGTCCTTATATGGCTTGTTCATATAAAATTACAGGGATATGATGTAGGGAAAGTGTACGATATTCCCTGGACCTATATCAGGGTACCGATATGAAATATAACACCCACTCCACCTTATACTTAACAATGATAATACACATTTTTGAAATACACATTGATAACAGTGTCAGTGTATACAATTATCAAGTAGTCATTTAAAATATTTCTAAAAATGTTAAAAAATCATTTAAATAATGTATAAAAAATGAGGAAAAGTTTATTTGGTAATGTTTGATATCGTTGTAAAGTTCCGCAAATCACTGCTTTAAATGAGTTTGATACACAAGTTGAACTACTTAAGCGTATTTAGAAGGCCATGCTCTGAGATAGAAAGTGTCAATTTGAAAAAATCTTTTGAGAGAAAATGAAGGGAAAGGAAAAACGTCCATATTTGTTCCCAGCACATGGTGAGCCAGATTTAGATTAAATGTCCTGGCTGAGACATAACATTGTCGCTGCCTGCTGTCGAAGGGGACAAACATTGTAGTACCTCGCATAGCATGTCAAGTGTGCATAGATGAAATTCCTCATTGCTGCCAACAGTTGTTGGTGAGGCAGCCGGTTCTGTATTCGATACCTCGGTGCCAAGGTTGGAGCTGAAATCCAACTCACTCAAGGGCACCTGCGGAAATGTGTGCGTTAAGATGGGAATACGCTGGGGACAGAGTCAAGCATGGGACCACAGTGGTTCCAGCCTGGAGTCTAAGTGCACTCTCGTCTCTGTTAGAGGTGGCAGACAGATGTTGAACTCGCATTCTCCTCCGCAGAACAGGCATCGGAACACAGATACAATGCAGTCGTCATAGACTGGTCTAAAGGACAGGAACCAAGACGCACTTATTTCTCGAATGTGAAGCACACTCAAATGTTGTACCATGTGTTCAAGGTAATATATTTCCAGGAGAGCTTTTGCAATCTCGCTGGCGGATGGCCTGTCCATTGCGAAGCAGGTAAGCGACAATCAGGATTCCAGCTACAGCAAGCAGTATCAGAGGTAGACCCCCGAAAATGCTTCCAAACACGGAGTGCATGAAGTTAGGAATAACTCTGAGGATTGTTTGGAAAGTGCTAAGGAATGCGGACACTATGGTCTTAAATAGGTGTACAATGCCGCTCGTATCAGACATGTTAAAGATACGACCCACCATTTCTACGAAATGTAAGAGGCAGTTGGTGTGAATTAGTGCCTTTATCACTGTCAAAGTCCTTTCAACATGCAGTTCAAAGGTTTCTCGGGCGGAGGTTAACGGCACAGTTTGCTGTAAAAGCATGGCTTTCATTCTGCTCAAGGCATCAAACTGTATCAACAAAACATTCAGTGAAGGTCATACTAGCGCCTACCTGACTGAATTTGTCAGAGGAAACAATAATTGCATACAGCAAGTAACCCTGGTGTTCACAGTGACCAGATATGCAATGCCCGAAAGCATGTAACAACAACCTTGATCGTTCAGCATCAAGTAACCCCCATTGGAAAGCAACTCAAACACTGGCGATATAACGGCAGCTGATGTTCCTTTCATGTGGCAAGACAGATTCAAAATTGAACCATTGCAGGCTCTGTGCATAACAATGTCTTGTAATATGAGAGGACCACTTAAAGCGTTCTTGCAGTTGGTACCACTAAAAAACACTTCTTGATCCCCATCCTGGCATCGAAATTTACATGGTAAATCCCAGGATTTCTTAATGTATTCTTTAACCAACCTTTCATATCTGCCTGCCTGCCTGCCTTTGCTCTAGGCAATAGTGAAACTGAAAGGTAGTGACCAGGTGAGTGATTTGGCCGCGAATATATGAAACGTTTCGGATGTTGTTTCTTAGGTCCTAGTAAAAAGTCCCAAGATCCATGTCCTGTGTGAGTGTTGTTTCACTTCTGCAAGTGTTGAGGTCTCTAGCCATTGTAGGCACAACTTCCCAACACTACAGGATGTCACTACTCCTGGATGTTCTCTCTGTATATTTTGTGGATCTGGCCTATGTACACTAAGTCCCTTGGTGATATGTAGGAACCGTTTATGGCATGTGTTTGTGTCTAAGGGCCAAACCACCCACTCCTTCCAGATTGGGTCTGATCTACTGTACTTTAGAATGTCATCAATCGTTGCCCCTTCCTTTGAAGAAGAATTCTGCCACCCGTGACGGTTTAGGGAGTTTTGGTGGGTTCAGGTTCCTAATCTTGGCTACCCCAAGACAGGATGTCTGTTGCACAGTATCATTTAAAAAGATCATCTGCTGGGGAATGAGGCATGCTCTAAATAGTGCCTCTGTACCCTGGACTTGGCAGTCCTTTGTACGCCAAATCGGTTTAGTGTAAATTCCAATTCCATTCAAATAAACTTTATTCGGTTTCACAAGAATAAACCACAAAAGTTGCATAAAAACCATAATACATTAAAACAACAGTTCATTAAATAACACGCTTTATAAAATATGAAGAGAACCTATTGCACAACCTCCCATTATAATCGAAAACAGTTAAAAACATGGTATCGTAAAAGCATCTCCCTCTGTTAGATTTAACCTGCGAGGATAAGCTGGCCCTCCTCCGCCTCTAAGGCCTTAATAAATTATTAACCCAGTGGCTACATATCCAAGCAGGCCCTGGTTTTCACTGTGGATTTTTTTTGTAAATTTTTTTATTTAGTATTTGCAGGAAAGAAAAGAAGAAAGGAAAGCAGAAGAAAAAAATACAGGCGACAATCCGCAAGTAACCCCACACAGGGGGTGCTGGAGAACGTTCCCTCAAGGGCGGCAAGGATAGATAGCATAGCGTAACATTGAAGTGCAGGTTCTAGAGTCACTGTTCATCTGGAGCAAAGGGAAATTAAGGCTCAAATCCCTTTCTGGTCCACCGACCTGCAAAAGTCCTGCTGTAAGGAGCGGCAACCCCAGTCGGGGGACAGCGCTACTTAACCCTTTCAATGCTCATGACGAGCTCAGCTTGTCATGAGGCACAGTTGAGCTGTGCTTATGACGAGCTGAGCTCGTCATGAAATCATAGTATAATGGCAGTTTCAGCACAGGAGGGGAAAACCCCTAGCAGCCAAGGTGTTAAGACTCAATCAGCTGTTCTTCGCCGTAGGCTAAGCGGTGTCGCAACAAGAAATAACCAACAACCCCAACTATTGTCCCCCTCCCTATCCACCCTTCTCCCCCCCCCCCTCCCCCCCCCCCCCCCCCCCCCCCCCCCGGTGGCGGCGACCATCCCCACAGGCACTCCAGGTCCACAGTCAAACCATCCGATTAAATCTGGAATAGGTGAAGAGCACGAAGCGCGGATGGACATACCGCAGAAGGCAGGCCTCGAGATAGAAAGCGGACCAGAGGGCCCCATCGGAACAAGAAATATTTAAAATCGCCCAAAAATATATCCGACATTCTCTCCAAGCTCAGTAATCGCCATAGTCTCGCGTGCCACAATGATATAGCCGGGGCAGTCGGTTTCTTCCTGGCCGCCGCCAGGGTTAACTTGGCAGCTCCAAGGCAGAGCCAGAGGATACGTTTGTCCGCCTTAGTTTGATGTTCCAACATCGGATCGCGGAGCCCCAACAGGACAAAATCCATTGACTCTGGAATCGGATACCCCAGAATGTCCTTGATGTGGGACAAAATCTCAGTCCAGAATGGGCGGATTGCCGGCCAGTCCCACCAAATATGGCGGAAGTCCCCCAACAAACCGCAACCTCTCCAGCACTTGTCCGAGGATGCGGGAAACATCCGGTGTAGCTTGGACGGGTAGAGGTACCAATCAAATATAATTTTCAGGTGGGCTTCTCTAAGGTCCACTGAGTGATTATGCGCCGCTATATCCCGCCAAAGGCTTTTCCATTCACTGTCAGCAATATCTCTGCCTATAAGGGCCTCCCAATGTTCCATATAGCGGGGACGTGGGGACACCGCCGTGTCCAGCAACAGCCCATACAAGAAGGAAATCATCCCCTTCATAGTAGAAGTGCGGAGAATAAAGGCCTCAAACGGTGTCAAAGGCCTTGTGGCGGCGTCCACCACTCCCGCCGAGGTTGCCCAGTGCAGGAGTTGGTTGTGGCGGAAGCGTTCAGTGGCAGGGAGCCCATAGTCTCGCATACAATTGTGAAATGTGAGAGGCGCAGTGCCGTGGAACAGGTGCGTGAGGGCTCTACATCCTCCCTCTCTCCAAATGCTAAAGGGTCCCTCTCGTAGAGCTGGTGGGAAGGCCGGGTTAAAATGGATGGGCGTAAAGGGGGACGGAAACGTGGTCCAACGGTCATCACCGCTGACCGTGTCCCACACCTTCAGAGCCGTGCTGGTAGGCGTGCTGATGTAAGCATTCCTGGGCCGGTCCGCCTTCGGCCTCCAGGCCAAGTCCCATATTGACCTCCCAGCCACACTTCTGTCCATATGCAGCCAGTGCTTCTCTGAGAGCTGCTGGGACCATTCCACCAGAACCCGCAATTGCGCGGCCTTATAGTACAGGTGCATGTCCAGAAGTCCCACTCCTCCCTCCTTCTGCGGCCGCCTCAGGGACGCGAAGGAAAAGCGCGCCCTGCCTCCCTGCCACACAAACTTCAGCATCAGGGTCTTAAGGCGCCGAAAAAAATCCAACTCCACCGGTATGGGCAGAGCCTGGAAGAGGTATAAGAATTTAGGGAGTAGGACCATCTTGAGAGCATGGATCCTACCCAGCCATGAGATGTATTTTAGTTTCCACCTCTCTAGGTCAGCGCGGACCGCCGATAGCATTGGGGGGAAGTTAGCCGAGAACAATGAACACAGTGCAGGCGTCAGCCGGATGCCCAGGTACAACAGGGATCCAGATGCCCACGATAAGGGCGTGAGCGAGCGTATCCGGTCCACTTCCGCCGTGGGAAGAGTGAGGTTCAGTATTTACGATTTGTCAAAGTTGACCTTAAACCCTGCCACCGCCTCAAAGTCAGAGAGCACCGTTTGAATATGGGGCAATGATTTGGCCGGGTCCCCCACCGACAATAGCACATCGTCAGCAAAAAGAGATATTTTGTGCTGCTCACCCGTGAATGGAAGACCCTTAATCGGTTCCTTCTCCCGAATCGCGAGGACCAAAGGCTCGATACTCAAAGCAAAGAGGAGAGGGGAGAGAGGGCAGCCCTGCCTCGTCCCACGTGAGTGGTTGAAGCAAGGAGACCGATGTCCATTGATCATTACCCTAGAGGTGGGACTACTGTAATTGGCACGGATCATTTTTATGAATTGTTGTGAAAAGCCAAAGGAGCCCAGGGTGCGGAACAAGAAGCCCCAATCCACGCGGTCAAAGGCTTTTTCCGCGTCGAGCCCCACCAGAATCGCTGGTATACGGAACCTGTTGGCCTTCTCTATCAGATGTATTACCCGCCTCAGGTTGTAATGTGTCTGTCGCCCCTTTATGAACCCGGACTGGTCCGGGTGAATGAGGGCCGGCATCAAGTCCTGAATTCTACTCGCGATGATAGAGGAGTACAATTTAGCATCTACATTGAGGAGAGCTATCGGGCGATATGACGAGCACCTGGTAAGATCTTTCCCAGGTTGGGGGAGCACGGTAATCATGGCCTCAGCCATAGTCCCAGAGGTCATCCCGGTGGCCGCCATTTCATTAAAGAGGGAGACTAGACAATCACACAGTTCCGTCGCAAACGTTTTATAAAACAGGGCAGTGTAGCCGTCCGGGCCCGGAGCTTTGTGAAGCTTTAAGGCCTTGATCGCGTCCAGTACCTCCGTATCAGAGATAGGGGCAGATAGCAATTCATTCCACTCTTTGGAGACCTGCGGTATGGGAAGGCCAGCCAGAAACCCAGTTTGAGCATCTTGATCCAGAGTGTCGCCCTTATAAAGCTTGGCATAGAAGCGGCCAAAGATATCCGCCTTGTCCGCGTCTCAGTGCTGCATGGACCCCGCTGAGTCCTGTATCCCTCCAATGTAGTCCCTCTCTCGGTTATCCCGAAGCTGTCGGGCCAAGTGTCGTCCCACCTTATTCCCCTGTGAGTAGGAAGCCCGCCGCAGTCGCAAAAGAGTGAATTCTGCTCGATTGTTATAATGGGCTTTCAGTTTCCCCCGTACCACTGTCAGAGGTCGGAGGGTCACTCTGGATGGATTCGATTTGTGCGCCTGTTCCAGTCTCGCCAGTTCTGCCTCTAGGTCCTCACGCTCCTTCCTCCTCAGTTTATTGAGACCCGCATTGAGGCCTAGGCAAGTGCCCCTCAACGCAGCCTTACAAGCATCCCACGTGTTAAACACCGAAGTGTCCGACGGCGGGTTAAGAGTCAAGAACTCCCTAATGGCCTTCCGGACCAGTGGTGCCGGAAAATACCACTTCCGCCAGCCATCCCCTCCCACCGGCCAATGCAGCCCGAGAACCAGCAGGCTATGATCAGACACTGAGAGTGGAAAAACGCTGGAGTCACTGAGATCCCCCCCTAAGGCCCTGGCTCACAAATATATGGTCTAAGCGAGAGTAGGAGTGGTGGACGTGGGAGAAGAAAGTGTAATCCCAGGTCTGGGGGTGCAGGAAGCGCCAGCTGTCAATCAGTCCCAAGTCACCCACCTGTCGCGGCGAATCGGCGGAGAAGACCCCAGCCCCCGCCCTCTGTGTTGTGGAGCTATCCAGGTCCTTGTCCCACACCATGTTGAAATCCCCCAATAAGAACAAGTGCCCTTCCAGAAAGTCCCCCACCTTATCCAACAAGCCCTGAAAAAAGCTATTCTGTTCTGCATTGGGATCATACACCACCACAAAAGTGCACAATCGGCCATACAACAACCCTTTCACCATCAGCCAACGGCCATCCTTATCACTACACACCCCTATAGGCTGGAAATGAAGGGACGCCCAAAAGAGAAGAGCTACCCCCCTGTGTTTGGTGGAGGCAGAGTACCTGTAGATGAGAGGAAAGTGTTTGTGCCGGAGCCGAAGTTCGTCTCTTCTAGCCTGGTGGGTCTCCTGGAGGCCCACCACATCCAGATGATGGTCAGACAAATATTTCCACACTTTCTGGCGCTTCTGTGGGGAGTTGAGACCTTTCACATTCCATGTGCCAATACTAAGAGGCATGAGGTGTCAACAGGCCCCAACGCTGTACACTTGGTAAGATGACTTGACACCCCCCCCCCCCCTCGGGCAAACAGACATTCTCCCAAAATCCATTCATCCCCCTGAGCTCCCACCTGGGACTCCCATCCCCCTCTCCCATCTCCAGTCCCAAGCTCCGAAGGTTTCCAAAGTCCAATCGTACAGCAATAGGAAGAGGGCCCCAGTCATAACAAAGATCATTGACAGCAACTGCCCCTGAAGACCGCCTCCCAGGGCCCACATTTCGCTCTGCCTGTGAGGACAACACGCACCACAATCATCCATTGGTCGCCACCACCCCCCTGCCCACCCCCACCCCAACCCCGAACTACCCCCCGTGCAGTCCACCCCCACATTCCCCCATCCCCCACCCCCCCAACAAGCCAGCAAACAAGAAAGGAATACTTAACAGTCCCAGATTGGTGCAGATCGCAGAACAGTCACTGGGAAGGGGACGGGAAACCACCGAGGGGTCTCCCAAGGCCTCGGTCCGGGGTGTTTTCTCAAAAAGTACAACCATATCCACGGTACCTGAGTGCACAGGCCCCTCCGGCGCCGTCTGGCCATCAGCCCGCAAATCAGGCCGCCCCGGAGCTCTGCTGCGAAGACATCAATGTGGCTGAAGCAACTGAGGCCACCGCGTCCCCCCTCTCCTGCAAGCTAGTCGCGCGGTCAGGCCGCCCGCGATCTGTCTCCGACCCCACTCTGTGCCAAGACGAGGATCGTCGCCGCCTCCTCGATGAAGGGCTGCCAGCCCCAGAAGCAGGGGTCGTGTCCTCGATGCCCAGAAGTTCTTTCGCCACCTGAAGAGAGCGGATCTGCACCAGTTTATTTTGCCACCGGAAGACTATGCGGAAGGGGTGACCCCACGAGTAGGGAATGTTATGGTCTCTCAAAAAGGCCGTCACCGGTCGAAACTCCCGCCTCTTCTGAAGGGTCGTTGCCGCCAAGTCCTGATAAAGCTGAGGGCGGTGCTCACGGAACTGCAGGGATGGAATGTCCCGTGCCTTCCTGAGGATCCGCTCCTTCAACTGGAAGTCTTGCACGCAGACTAGTATATCAGGGGACGGCCCTCCACCTCGCCGTGGTAGGCCCACTCTGTGGACTCTGTCCATCCTGATCTCATGCAAATCCTCCTCGCCCAGGACCTGCAGGAAAAGCGCCTGCACATATCCACGTAGGTCGCCCGCTTCGCCATCCCACGGCACCGCCCGTATGCGGATGTTGTTCCTACGGGAACGGTTCTCCAGATCTTCCGCGTGGGACTGCAGGTCCAAGTTCTGCTCCGTGAGCCTAAGCACGTCCTGCTGCAATTGGTGGACATCATTTGCCATGCTGAGATCATGATCTTCTAAAGTGGCCACTCGCTCCCCGATTCCGTCCACGTCCCTACGCACCTCGCGGAGATCGGACGCCAGTTGCGCTCGGAGTTCAGAGATATCCTCCTATATAGACTTAAAGAGATCTGTCATGAAAGCCTTGGTCGCAGGGGCTTCATCATTAGACTTCCTGGGCGAAGCGCTAGAGCCAGGGGATGCCGGCTGTTGGGTGCTCTTGGGTTGGCCATCCTTGCCGGGCTTCCCTTTGCGCGACACGTTGGACATCGTGGCCCCCCTCGTTCGTCTGGAAGACACTGCGGAGGATCTCTTTTTTACGTCTGAATGGAACTTCGTCGATGCAGCTGCACCACTCCCCTGACCCGGATGTTGCCCACAGGTTATTTCACCAGCCCTTCACTGGAGGCTTAGTTAGTCCGGGCCCGGTGGAGGTGGCCCCCCTGTCTCCGGTCAATATCCCAGTTCCCAGTGGTGCAATTGTTCCCGCGACAGCAAAGTGCAGGGGCAATGAAGAGGCAAAGTGTCCAGAGAGTCTCCACTCCACCCGGGGTCACCAGCTCAGGATCTCTCCACTACCCAACAAAGGGCCCGACTCCTGTGGCCTCACAGCCACACACCACAGCCCGGCCCCGCTCGCCTCCTCCGAATAGCAGCGTCCCAGCTCCAAATCCGGCTCTCCGTCTTCAGAGGGGGGGGACCAAGCTCGCCCCAGGGCCCCGTCCGTGCCACCAGCCGTCCCCACATGGATCAGGGGCCCCTCCGCGAGGCACCCGCGTTACCTGCTTCACCTCCACGTGCTCAGCGTCGTCCGGCGCCCGCTCCCCACTGCAGCACTACACAGTCACCGGGGGCCCAGGCGCTCGAACAGCCGCAGCACTCGCTCCTCCTTCCGCGTGGCAGCCAGGCCTGACTTTGTGCACCTGTGCGGGCCGCAAAGCTGGATGTCGTGGCCCTCACCACAGTCGCCGCGCCTCACTCCCTCCTCCAGGGATCACCGGAGCCTCCCCTGTGGGTCTCCTCAGTGCCAGGCAGTAGCCAGTGTCCCAGCCCAGCAGCGCGGACCCCTGATGCAGCTCCTCCCACCTTCTGCACTAGGCCACAAGACTCGGTGTTGCGTAGATCGCAGTCCGAACGACAACGCCTGTGGACTGCGGGCAGCAGGCCCCACCACCTTTCCGATGCCAGAGGCCGCAGCCGCCTCCGGGGCCTCCGCTTCGTCCGTCGGGCCCCCGCTGCTCCTTCAGGCCGCCTCAGATCACTTTTTCTCCGCTAGCCTCCACGAGGCCCTGGGGCGCACAGCGCTGCCGGCCAGATCCGCAACACGCCACTCCAGACCGGTCCGCGTCTCGGGTTCGCAGTTCTCGGGTGCCGCCCCTGCTGGACTGCGGCCGACAGCTGGACACTGCCCCCAGGGGGTGCAGGAGCGCCCAGAGGCCCGCAGATATGCCCGGGGTCAGGTGCTAAGCAAAGCTATGTAGGGCCCGGCGCCGGAGGGACTCAAAACACGTCCTACTCCGCCGCCATCTTCTTCACTGTGGATTTTAAACAACCCAAGATAAAAGAAATACAATCCTACTTTAAAATTTGAAGACACAGGAGGGCGGGACGAGCCTGAGTAAAATTCATCCTTTTTAAAATAGGGACTAAAAATATCTCTGGGGGATCGCAAAAAAGTTTACCGAAAAGCATGAAAGTGTAGCAGAACCACAGGGTGCTAACACTCCTCTGCTGCATCCTTTAGGCCTGGCTAGCAGAAGGTGAAAAAGATTCATGATGAACCTCATCAGTAAAAAACGCTCATGTAAGGATAAAGACCCCAAAAGATAAGGCTTGGTATAAGGAGTTGCTTTGAGTATTAAAAAAAGTGTGAACACTTGGTTTAAGAAGTTCCCACTTGTCCCTTTCCATTTTCCTGAGTGTGAGGAAGGATTCCCTGATTAACACCACATCCTTTTTATCAATAGTTTCGGGATCAGAGTATAAGTTAGCACGCCCCAGTCCTTCAAAGCCACTCCTAATTTACTTAAGCTACGGTATACAAGATGCATTATCTAGGGACATACACTCTTTTAGAATCATATGATTAAGTGTTAACTCCTGGTTCAACCAACAATTCAACCAGAACACAAGTGGGATTGGTACCAGGGCATCGCTTAAAAAAGGGACCCCAATTCCTCATGGGCCGCCAGATTCGACAGTCCACGCGGCGCACACATCAAGTGCTTAAAAAATTTATTCTCAGTCACCTGAAGAGGCCACTGCAACATACCCCCAGATTTTGCTTCCATAACTAGCAATGGCCACACTTTTCGCTTGGTAAACCTTCAGCAAAGCTGCAATTGGTCTCTCCCCTAGTTTAGATGCAAAGTTAAAAATAGCTGCATTCACCTGGGCCAAGTCCCCCCTTTTTGTAGTGATTAGAGGCCCCCATTGAATTTGATCATCCAAAAGGACCCCAAGATAGGAGAAGAGCTTAGCATGGGGGCCTCTAGCAGGGCCAACTCAAAATTCAAAACTTTTTTGGGGACGAGACCCCACCAGCATTATATATGATGTTGAGTTGTTAATTGATAGTTCCAGGTCCACCATGAAGTTAGAGAATGCGTCTAACAGGGATTGCAAGCCAATAGCTGTCCTAGATAAGAGGACGGCATCGTCCGCATAAAGTAGCACGGGAATACCACGCCGCCCTACAAATGGATAGTCTACCCCGGTAGCTCTTAAAACTCTGTCCACTTCATTAATATAGAAGTTAAACATGGAGCCAGGATACAGCCTTGCCATAATGCCCTCTTTATCTCAAAATCCCTACAGACATGGAGGCCCTGGGAAAATATAACATTGGCCTTGGTTGACTTGTGAAGGTCCTCTAAAAAATTAACAATGTTGTTCTTCACCCCCATTGCCCTCATGGACTGCCACAGTTTGACCCTATTCACGCAATCGAATGCGGAGGACAAGTCTATGAAGGCAAGATAGATAGTACCTGGGCGCGCAATTGTGTATTTGCTCATTAACATGGTTAGATTGAGACATTGAGCCACAGTTGATCTCCCTGGGCAAAATCCGAACCGGACATTAAACAAGATCTTTTGCTCCTCCGCCCAGGAGGATAGTCTATCTAGGAGAATACGGCCCACGACCTTAACTACTGAATCAAGATTTTGTGTCAATATTGTATTTCCATAGGTTGAAATCCTGTTCAGACAATTGGGCCAAAAAGGAAACAGAGTAAATCTGTTTAGTATTAGTTAACATAATTTTCATTGATGATGATGGTGCAAACTTATAACAAAATGAGGCTGGATCTGTGGTGTCAAACCCTGAAAAGTAAGCACATTTTTGTGCAAACATTTGTGAACTACTTTTTGGTGGTGTGGGGCAATGTTCCCGCTGATTGTATTCAAATACATTCCTAGGTGAAATGGATTTGTGCAGAAAATGATGACCAAAATGTTGATAAAAGTACAATTTGTCAAAGTCCGATGAATCCTCTAACATTTCAGTATTAGAAAATGCAGCAGTTTTTTCTAGATCAGATAACATGTTATTAACTGTTTCAGTGTCCCAACCATTTGAAAATGTACTGGAGGTAATGAAATCACTTAATGGGATTTTAAATACATGATTAATTTTTAAAAGTTTGGTCGGGTCGAATATGTTAAAATCAACCTTGTCCCACACTATACACTGAGCTATAGGAACGGCTGTGATGTTCACTGATGACAAGTCTCTTTGTTCACAATGTGACGATGTGTGTGGCTTTAGGAGGATGTTGACCTTTCTGGCTGTGGAATCTTGTTGAAGATAATGTCCATTATGTCCATTAATAAGCATGCTAAACGTCAATTCTAACCCTAGCCAGAAAAGAAGAAACATTATCCCAGAAATTACCTAAAGTTCAATCCAAGGTGATACCAGGTAAGTCTTTTGAAGAAAGAGAAGAAAGGGGCATTTTATCAGGAAACAGCGTTAACATTATCACCGCTTTATCACCCTTGTGAATTCCCATAGAAGCCCATGTTCTGGTGTGAACATGGGCTTCTATGGGAATTCTCGACGGCGTATTATCAAGCCCATTATCGCCGCTTTAGCTGCAGTTTTCTGGCGGCTAAAGCGGCGATAATGTTAACACCGTGCTTGATAATATGCCCCAAAGTTCTTTAATTTTTGCTTGAATGGTGTTTTGGCTGGCGTCGTTTCTGGCTCGTTTGGATCCAGTGAAAATGTATCAAAGTTAATGAAATAGCAAGAAGCTGTTCGATCAATTGGTTGAACTGTTATTTTCCTCTCGATGAGGCGTGTTGATGTACACATCTGAGTTAGGTCTAATTGCAACTTGTGAATTATTTTGATTTTCATGATGAATTTTAATGTTCGGTTCAAGTGGAACAAGTTCCATAGCAATGTTGCTTGTTCCTTCATTCCTTACAAGTGGCTCTTAAAACGTGAAGAGTCTTTCTGTTTGAACTTCTTGGATTGTAACTAGAGGAGGACGTCTGCTACATCAGAGTCCACTGGGCCTACTGTTTAGTATCGGCCACATAGTGTGGTTTGATTAAGTCAATTGAGACAAATGTTTTCTCTTTTTTTCTGGCAAGAGGCGGCAGCAGCACAGTTCTTGTTCCGTGTACTGCAAGGACTGGTATAGGTTTTCTGTAAGAAGGCTCAAATGTAAGCATGAGCGAATTTTGCGGATCTCGCGTTCGCGAATTTTGCGGATTTGCGGATTCGCAATCCGCAAAATCCGCGAATTCCCGCGAATTTGCGGATTTTTTTTTGTGTTCGCCCGTGTTTCTGCCAGTTCGCGAGGGTTTTGTACACTTTCGCAAATTGCGAACTTACCTGTCGGGTCGCAAGTTTCGCGAACTTGTTGTTTCTACGTGTCCAGCCTGTTTGGGACACTCTTCTTCATCACTGCCACTCTCTGTCACCACTGCCACTCTCTGACTACTCATGCCACCCTCTGGCCCACCCATGCCACCCTCTGTTTCATCACCACACCCTCTGGTTGTCCAGTGTACATTATTTTCCGCAAAGCAAATCACACCTTCCCTGCCTCAAGTGACCTGAATTAATTTGGGGCTGATTAATGTGTCACAGAATATTTTTTTAGCTGGCACCTGCTTCCTTAGTGCGCCCTGATTAGTGATCTTTTGCACTTGCTAAGTGCTTTCATTGTTGCAAAATTAGTTACAACACCTGCCCTGCCCCAACTGACAATAATGAATTAGGGGCTGATTAATGGATTTTAACTTCCAGCCTGGCTCCTGCTTGTCTCCCTTAGCTGTAATTCAGGACCTTTGTGGCATATGTGTAACTATTCTGAGGTTCAGAGCAGGGTCACATAATAGTTTCAACTGGCAACTGAACTCTGGAGGGGCCCCTCAGGAAGCACTACAGGAAATGGCTACTAATGATGAGCCTGAACTTTTGAACCTGGTAAGTAGTTACTTTCAGTTTTGCTAAGATCGTATTTCTGCAATTTTGCACTTATTCGCGGGGCGCGAACTCACGCGAACTCACGCGAACTCACGCGAACAGTGCGAGCAGTGCGAGCAAAATCCGCTGCTCGCGGATTTGCGGATTTTGCGGGAGATTCGCAAATCTCGCGGATTGCGGATTTCCCGAAAATCCGCAAAATCCGCGAGCGGAACGGATTTTCCGCCCATGCCTACTCAAATGTCTTTTTGTCACCAACTTTCTCTCTGACCAGATCCATTTCTGATAGCAGGAGGTGCTGTATTTATACAGTCTATGTGTGTATGTTCCCCATTGTTTAGTATGAGGATGAAGTTGGGGATTAAACCTTGTGCGTCGATGGGAGAGGTGAAGTGGACCTCCTGTAGAGTGTACTCATAAATTAATCATATGTGCTAAGGATGACGTCTTAGCAATATCGATCGGGCAGAACCCACCCTCGTCATGAACTAGGTGAAAGGTTTAGTCTATAAAAGGCTGCAGACCTTATAAGGCATTATGTCCATACAAGGCAGTGTCCTTATTTGGTGTTATGTCCTTATAAGGCTTGTTCATATGAAATGACAGGGAGATGATATAGGGAAAGTGTACGATGTTCCCTGTACCTATATCAGGGAACCGTTATGAAATATAACAGGCCAACTTTGAAGTTGGGGAACCAGATTCGAGTCTGGCAGGATGGCCAAACATCCTGTGATTCTGGGCGAATCACTTCATCTCCACGTGCCTAAAAATGAACGTGTCCGTCTGTAATGCAACTGGTGCTTGTGCAAAGCGATCTGATACCTTTGGGTTGAGTTTGTGCTATATAAAATTGCAAAAAAAAGAGATCCAGTGAGCCAAGGGACTTCTAACCCAGTAGGGAAGAACCCCAAAGTTGGCACTAGTAAGGCCTTTCCTCTCCCTCAAGAAGTCCTGAAGTGTCATCAAACTGTTCATCAGCAGAAATGACAGAAGGAGGAGTGGAAGTAGGGTGTCTGCCACATGAAGTGATAGCCCCCCACTCGGAAAAAGAAGAAGGGCTCCAAACACCCAACAATGTACCCTATGGGAGCACATCCACCTGTCAGTGGAGAGCTAAGGGTGTGGTTCTGGGCTCTGACTGTTGTCAGTAGCCTCTGTTGGTGTTGGCCTTTACGGCAGCACTGTCTCTAGCAATGAGGTCAGACACCAAGACAAGACGTAAGGTAGGCCCCCAGACCCTGTTGGTCATGGTGGGGTTACTGTACTACTGCATAACCTCTTTGGGTAGGCTAGATGTTGGCCTAGCCAAGATTGTGTTAGGGGAGGAAGGTGCCTGTTAGACCTGGCACCATTGGAGTGGGTCTCCCTTCCATTTTTGCTGTTGCTTCATGTGTTTTTCTGGTGTTAGATGCTTTGGGCACTGTGCCACTGCTGTCCAGTGCCACAGTGCGAGTGCCCCCTACTTTAAATTGATGGATTGATTAGTGGTTCCATGATTAGATATTTGGTTTACTTTTCAGACCCTAGTACAGTGCACTGAGTGTGCCCAGGGTGTGTAAATCCAAATGTTGCTAGTGGGCTTGCAGCACTGGTTGTGCCACCCGCAGAAGCAGCCTTGTAAAATGTGTCTAAGGTCTGCCATTGCAGAGCCTGCGTGCAGTCTGGTACTGTCATGCTGACTGGGCAAGTGCACCCACTTGCCAGTCCCTAAACCTTCCCTTGTCTTCATATTAGTCACCCCTATGGTAGGCCCAAGGGCTTGGTGGATTGTAAGTATAAGGTAGGACAAGCCCTGATGTGTGTGGCATGTTCTAATAGTGAATTACAGCCATTTTCGTTTTTCACTATTGCAAGGCAATAGGATAGAATGGGCTGCTGGATTGTTACATGTTTATAATCCTAGGAGACCTAGAGAACATGGTAGAAATTCGAGTTTAGTATGCCTGGACTCAGAATAATAAAATACATCTTTTTAGTAAAGTTTATTTTAATATTCTGTGTTTGCAAATACCACTTTTAGAAAGTAGGTATTTGCTTGCCTAGCCATTTGAGCCCGCCTCTGCTAGGTTGTGGATTCCTTGTCTGGGTTTGTGTTTGACAGGACTGGGGAATTCCAGGAGACAGGCTGAGGCTGCCCAGTGGTGAATAGGGACATCTGCATCCAAGATGGGAGGGAGGAGTTGCACCTGGGACCTGAATAGGGCTGGGCCTTCCCTCTACAATGCTGGCTCAACCCCCTGTGGTGTGTCGGATGTCTCTGCCCTGCACACTGAAAGAAGAGAAGGAAGACTGTCAACAAAGTGCTCCTGTCCTGTACTTGCCTTCCACAATGCTGGCTCCATCTCCTGTGGGGCGTCTGATGTGCCTGCCCTGTGCTGTGAAAGGAAAGGAGAAGTCTGGTAAACAGAGTGCTTCAGAACTGGCTTGAACTGGGCACAGGCCCCTCTCCCCTCAGAGAACAAAGGATTTTGGGGTATAATTATTGGGACCCTGAGCCTATGAAATTAGATCACTCATGGAACTGACAAGAGGAAACCTCTGCTGAGGAGAAGGAACCTGAAAAAACTGAGGAGAGACTATTCCAAAGCTGACGTGCTGCTTGGGGGATTGGCCTGCAGTGGTTGCCTGGCTGCCTAGAGAGTAGAAAGGACTTTGTGGATGTTACCTTTGCCTTTCAACTTGTGCTAAAAAGATCTCCAAGGGCTTAGAAGAGAGCTTGCCCTCTGACCGAAGTCCCAGGACCAGTGGACTTCACCAGCCTTTGTGAATTGCTACTATTCCAGTGGCTACAGAGGCAGGGAGCTGTGACCGACTCTCACGACCGGCTCGGTGCCCTGTTTTCACAGCACTGAGCAACGTCCGCCTCGAACAACACAAGCTCTGCGCTCACCGACTCCGTCATGACACCGTCCACGAGCTGTAGCCTGCACCGCGACTGGAAGGACACCGCAACGTGCAACGCCTCACTACACCAAATCGAACAAGTCTGAACGACGTGGTCACTGCTGCTGACTTCAAGTCCTGTGACCGCACCGGAGTCAAGCACCGCCTCGCACACTTCGCAACGCACCGCACGACTTGCACCGCTGTCCGGACTGACCGACGCCAGCTCCCGAACTCCGGCTCGAAGGCCGCACCGTAAAGCTGTAAGCACCGGAACGAGCAACGACCGCCCGACCAACGCAAGCTCTGAGCTCACCGACACCGTCAACGAGCCGTAGCCTGCACCGGAAGAGACACCGTGACCTGCAACTCTTTCTTTTCCTGCACCGCGACGATCACCAGAACCGGCTCGCACATCCGTGCCGGCCGCCCCAAGGAAAAAGTACTATGTTTGAGTCTGTCGACATTTGAGTGGGCCCGGACCGCCGAGGTCCGCTGGATTTGTTAGACTCTGTGTTCTTTCAGCACGCTGTAGCCGGACAAGGCTACCGACTCGCACAGAACTTTGATTTACACCGTTTTAACCAGAACTCTTGAAATTTGATAGTACTGTGGATTCTTTTTGTCATGTATTGGTCTTGTGGTAACTCTATGTACAGTATAACTTATCTTTGATACAAAACCTTGTGTGGTGTCCATTTGTAGTGTTGTCACTGGGTTACTCTATGTAGTCACAAATGCTTAACTTACATCGCCTCTGAACTAGCCTTGACTGCTCGCGCCACACCACCTAGAGGGTGAGCAGGGGTTATTTTAAGAGGGTAATTCCCTTGCCCTGACTTGAGGAGAGGGTCCCTGCTTGGTACAAGTACCTACCTGTGCCAACCAGAGACCCCCATGACCTGGAACTTCTTGAATGTAATATGAATGCAAACAATGCCAGATGTCCAACATTCCATGGAAGGAATAGCCAATCCTTTATTGACCATATCATCGTATCCTGTTCTGTAACCTAAATTAATGTCTGGGTAATTGAACAAATGGTCAGTGACCACAACAGTGTATCTGTCGAATTACTGGGCTGGGGGTCAAAAATGAACTCCTATGGTCAACCCATTCAGGACATCTCCGTAGAAAGGCCAAACGGGACAAGGGTGAAATGGACAAAAGCCGACCCTGCTAAAATTGTCACTAATGTAATCACAAACTGCTATGGAGAGGTGGAGTACTGTCTATCCCCAACACCATGCCCAGAAATCTTGCTGTCTAAATTTCTAATTATTACGCAAGCCATCGAGAAATCATTGACACGCAAAACAAGGGAGCCAAGAAAAGTTAAGACAGCGTGGTTTGATGACAATTGTGCCCAGTCATTAAAAAGGTTAAAAATTTCGCTTGATGCCAAACCAAGAGACCCTTGTAAGATCAGGGAAGAGCGTTATAACTACAAAATTGCACTAGCCACTCGGAAGAGAGAACTACAGGATGAGGCATGGGCTAAATTAGATCAGGCTGCAGAAACAAAAGATCATAAACTTTTCTGGGACACTGTAAACAGCCCGTTCTTAAAGAACGACAACATTCCCGAACTAACCTCGCATGTCAGTTGCCAAGCCTGGATTGTACACTTCACTGGGATTTTTAACTCTGATTGTACCTTTGATTCTATTCCGGCTCCAGATCTTAATGTTTTAACTGTAATGCCAACCTGTTTTAAATGGGAGAAATTATTGTTTTCGGTATCTTTAAATGAGGTGCGGGACGAAAAGCAAGGGGGGAAAGCCCCGGGCCCAGATGGGGTCCCTGTGGACTTTTTTAAATCCAAGATTGATTTATGGGCCCCTATTTTAACACGCTACTTTAATGCTGCTATTGAGGACGAGCTACCTACCTCATGGGGTCAATCTATTTTGGTGCCACTTTTTAAAAAAGGTTCAAGGGCTGAAGCACGAAACTATCGCCCAATTTCCCTCTTGGACCCGTCACTAAAGATACTGAGTCGCGTGCTTCTGGGAAGATTAGAGTCCTGGGTCGAGGACAAAAATGTCCTGTCACCAATTCAGTACGGGTTCCGTAGGGGCATAGGAACCATGGAGCAGTGTGTGAACCTTGAGCTTATCATCGGCAAGTACACAAAAGCCAAGGAAGGGAATTTGTTCATGTGCTTTGCCGATCTAAGCTCAGCGTTCGATCTAGTGGAACACACACTGCTCTGGCCAACATTATTTGCTATGGGCGCACCCCCTGAAATTATTCATTTGCTGGCCAGAATGTATAGCAGCTTATCAAGTAAAGTCAGATTCGGACCGAATGGAGAATGCACCCCCTTTTTTAAAATTGGCAGAGGGATTAGGCAAGGGTGTGTTCTCGCCCCCTTGTTGTTCTCCCTTTTTATAAACCAGGTCGACCAGTCCCTACAAGAATCTTTTGCTGACGCCCCCATGATTAATGGTAAACAAATACCCGTCCTCTTATATGCGGACGACGCGGTCCTGATTTCCAGGACCGCGAATGGGCTCCAAAAGCTAATTGACAAATTTAATATTTTTATTAAGGGCAGAAAGCTTAAAATTAACAAGGGTAAGACTATGACCATGACCTGTGGAAAGAAATTAAAGAAAAGTAAGTCATTCTTCCTTGATGGGGATAAACTTGAGTCTGTGCAACACTTCTGTTATTTAGGTATTACTTTCTCAGGGGATGGGAGATGGGTAAACGAGCAATCCTGTGTAGGCATGAAGATGACTAGAAATACAAACTGTATCTTCAGATTCGCTTCCAAACTGGGGGGGCGTAGAATAAGAGAGATGATCTCATCTATAATTCCAGGTGCATGTCCTCTGCTCTATACGGAGCAGGGATATGGGGATATAACTCGCAGATTGCCCTATCCATTCAGCAGGAAGAAAACAAGTACCTTAAACGCTTATTATGTCTTCCTGCTTCAGCATCAAACGAGATCACCCATAGGGAGCTGGGCATACATCATGCCACAGATTTGATTGCACTACGTCCCCTTTCCCTCTGGCGATCCATTTGGGCTAAAGATGAAACCAAGTTTACTCAGGAAGTAATTTTAGACTGTATTAAATTGGATCAGCACTCAAAAATCCCTTGACTAAAACACATTTTCCATTGGTACAATACCCTTTTTGGTCAGGATATTTTTAAAGATATCCCAACAGAATTCGTTTTAACGAAGCGTGACCTCAAAACCACCTATATGGATCATGCAAAAGGGATTAGAATGAAGGGGTATGCTACACAAAGTACATTTAAATTGTACCTGGAATATAATCTAAGCACAGGATTCCCATCTTATCTTACATTTGTCAATATTAACTCCCATCGCTTCGTTCTGGCACGCCTGAGGCTGGGCATAGTTCACCATTTGGTGGCTTTCCCTACTGTAAAAAAGCCCGGGTCTTGCCCGTGCCCATGCGACGGGAAATCTAAACAGAGTATCTGCCACTTTTTACTATTTTGTAATTTTTATACTGGTTTTAGAAAGTTTTATTTAAAGCAATTATTTTTAGAATACAGTACGCGTAATATAAGAGCTGCAATGCAACTGTTGTTTGACCTGTCGTCCCCGAATGTGTGTTACCGCGTAGCCATCTATGTTCTTAAATGCATCGGGCACAGGAAATCAATCATTATATGATCCCCGTTGGTAAAGACACCTATTGATCAACTGTGAGCTACTGTTAAACCACATGCATTTCTCTTATACATGACCTTTGGTTATTTTGTACTTTATATTTTGTATCCGGGTAATGATTGTCCCCCGGCTCTGTACCCTTTTGGACTAACGCCTTTTTAAATTTCTTGTATACAAATTGCTGCTAAAATACGTAAGAGATTATATAGACATTGCACTTTAGTCATATCACTGCATATTTTGCACATACTATTGCACTTTATGCCCAGCGCAGGCCTTTCTCTGATTTGTACTACCTCACTTGGCATGTTTTGCACTAAATTTCTAAATTGCTGCTAAATACAATGTTCAATTTTTGCATATTTTGCACATACTATTGCACTTTATGCCCAGCATAGGCCTTTTTGTTTAGTACCATTCCACTTGGCATGCTTTGCACCAAACGTTTAAATTGCTGCTACATATAGAGATTATTTTCTACTGTATACAAATGTGATATATATTGCAGGTTTTAACTTGATTGGCTTGGATCAATGTAATTGTTTTTAGAAAAGTTTCATTATTCTTCCCCCTTTTACAAATGTGACTTCAACTGCATTCATGAATGTTGCTATATGGTTGTACTTGTACAAACCGAATAAAGCATTTTGAAATGAAATGAAATGATAGTACTGTGGATTCTTTTTGTCATGTATTGGTCTTGTGGTAACTCTATGTAAAGTATAACTTATCTTTGATACAAAACCTTGTGTGGTGTCCATTTGTAGTGTTGTCACTGGGTTACTCTATGTAGTCACAAATGCTTAACTTACATCGCCTCTGAACTAGCCTTGACTGCTCGCGCCACACCACCTAGAGGGTGAGCAGGGGTTATTTTAAGAGGGTAATTCCCTTGCCCTGACTTGAGGAGAGGGTCCCTGCTTGGTACAAGTACCTACCTGTGCCAACCAGAGACCCCCAATTCTATCATTGGAAGCAGCGGAAGGATGCCACATTTGTGACGCATGTACAGTGATTGGTGAACACTACTTAGTGAGTGCAGACCATAACGCAACCACGTACTTCTGACACTTGTTTGTGCCAGAATCTCCATTTTTTTTTAAATCATGCCTGGTTCAGTCAGAATAGAAAAGGCAGCGTCCATTGCATCTGTTGACTGTGATTGGGAGAAAGAGAGACTAGAAAGCTACACCAACAACCAGCTCAAGAGCTTCTGCAAAAAGTTTAAAATTTCAGCAGCTGCAATCACCAAAAAGGAGCAATACCACAAGGCGCTGAGGGCCTGGGTGGAAGCAAGGAATACCCCTGGTTATTTGGGAGATTACGAGGATGCAGAGCAGCAGCTTGGTGACCCACTAGGTCTTGAGAGGAGGGGTGCGCCCTCCCCAGTGAGTAGCAGTTTGTCTGCCCGAGGGCTGTCCCCATAAGCGTTGGCAGACAGAAAAGAAAACAGGATGCACAAAATAGAGATGGCCGAGCTCAAATTAAATGGGCAACTGGAGCTAGAAAGCAAGAAAACGGCTCTAGAAGTGGAGCTATAGAGCAATAAATTGGCTCTGAAAGAAAATATTGCAATTGGAGCATGACCAAGTTTTGAGGGAGTTGGATCTGAAAGCCATGAGCCTAGAGAGCACTTCCTCTGGAAGCAGCACACCGCCAGCGCATGGGGAAGGTAGAGTGTACATCCCCAAAGACGTGGTAAAGGAGTTTTTTAAGAATGATGATATTGGGCAGTGGTTCAGAGCCTATGAGGTAGCCATGTCTTCCCACCTGGTCCCTGGGAGAGATTGGGGAGCAGGGTTGTGGGGAAGGTTCCTTAGTTTGGGGCGGGACACACTGTTGGACTTGCCTTCTGAAGTCCATAACTCCTATAGCCACATGAAAGAGGAACTCATGACTAGGTTTGGTTTGACCCCTGAACTCTATATGCAGAGGTTCAGGAAGTGCAAGAAGATAGAAAGTAGTACCTGGGTAGAGTATATCACTTTCTTTTTCAGAGCATTGGATGGTTGGGTAAAGGGCAGCAAAGTTAATGATTTTCAAGGTCTCTTGGATTTGATTGCATGGGAGCACTTGTCTGATAATTGTTTTCCCCAGCTGTGCCAGCACCGGATTGATAGCAAGCTGACTAACCCTAGGAAGCTTGCTGAGGAGGCGGACCGCTGGGTCAGTTCCAGGGTCCACAAAGGTCACATGGGAGACTCAGCCAAAGGTGGGCAGGGTCCCGAGCAGAAGAGTGGGGGGGGGACAAGGGTAAACAGAGGGAGTTCCGCAGAGGGCCCCAAAGTAATTCCCAAGGGAAACAAGGGAAGGGTTCCCAGCCTTCCCCTGAGAGAACGCCAGTGGTCCCGACAGGTAATCCTGTTCCACAGGGACCCGTGAAATGTTACCAATGTGGGGACCTGAGTCATAAGGCGACTGATCCCAGGTGCCGCCTGTTGGGTAAACCAGCAACCACTGGTGCTCCGCCCCGGCAGATGGCTAGTGTAGCCTTTGGGGAAGAGGTAGAAGTCCAAGGTGGGTGGGGGCTCGCAGAGATGTCCCTTGTCTCTTTAAGAGACTGTGAGGTGGTCCCAGAAAAACAACTGCCCAACAACACTAAGAAATATGGGCAGTGGGTGACCATCAATGGCCAAAAGGTGGAGGCTCTTAGAGACACAGGAGCCAGTGTGACAGCTGTCAGGTGTCACCTGGTATCTCAAGAGCAGGTTGGCCCACATGTATTCTGCCGAGTTGTTAACGCCGGCAACACAGAGAGTCATTGTCCAATGGCTCAGGTTCCCTTTGAGTGGGGGGGGTCTCTGGTATTCTTCAGGTAGCTGTGAGGCCCGCCATGCCTGTTGACTATTTGTTTGGGAACGATTTGGAGAGCTCACCTTGGAAGAAGATGGAGAAGAGTACTCACCTGAGGATGGTGGGTCTGCCTGACTGGACGTGCGTGACCACCCGGTCAATGGCAGCCAGTAGGGGTGCTCAAGAGGACCTGGAACCTGAGAGGGAGGCCCAGGAACCTGCCTTAGAGAGAAGTGGCAGTGGGCGCAGGAAACCGGCCCCTGAAGTTCCCACGGCCCAGGAGGAGGTAGACCCTGAGGGGGATGCCCTGGAGCCTACCGGGGAACAAGTAGCTGAACTGGGAGACCTGCCTGAGCTGACCCATTGGCAGCAAGAAAGAGGCCCCTCCAGAGAGGAATTCTGCAGGGAGCAGAGAGAATGCCCTTCTCTTGAGGGCTTGCGGCAGCAGACTGCAAGCCAGGCAGCAGGTGATCAGTCTGGGTCATATTGGATCTATTGGGAGAATGGCCTCCTGTATAGTTGCCTAAGGTTGCAGAGCCTGGGTCAGCCCGTGTGCTGGTGGTACCCCAGAGCTACAGAGCCTTACTACTGGGGCTGTCTCAGGATGTGCCATTGGCAGGACATTTGGGGCAGGACAATACATTTTAGAGGTTTGTCACCCACTTTCATTGGCCCGAAATGTGCAAGAGTTCAGACACTCATTGCAGGACCTGTCAGACTTGCCAGGCAATTGGAAAGAGTGGGAGGAAGCAGAAGGCTCCTCTCCAGGCATTCCCTATGGTCAGTACCACCTTTGAGCGGGTGAGGATTGAAATTGTGGGGCAACTGGGCCCCAAGACAGCCATGGGCAACAGGTACATCCTGGTCTTGGTGGACCATGCCACCCGGTACCCAGAAGCCATACCTCTGAGGACAGTGACGGACCCCAAGGTGGGACGAGCACAGATGGGAATTTTCTCACGAGTAGGATTCCCTGGAGAGGTTGTGTCTGACCGGGGCACCAACTTCATTTCTAAGTATATGAAGTCCCTGTGGCAGGAGTGTGGGGTAACCTACAAGTTCACCACTCCTTACCACCCCCAAGGAAATGGGTTGGTTGAAAGGTTCAACCGAACCCTGAAGGGCATGATTATGGGTCTTGAGGAACCCATGAGGCGTAAGTGGAACATCCTCTTACAATGCCTGTTGTTTGCATACCAGGAGGTGCCTCAGAAATCTCTAGGGTCAGTCCCTTTGAGCTTCTCTATGGACACCCAGTCAGAGGATCTCTGAGTCTGGTCAAGGAAGGCTGGGAGCAATCTCCCAGGAAACCTCCCAAGGGTGTATATAGCTACATGCTGGCCTTCAGGAACCAGAGTAGGCGTTTCAGTCACCTTGCTAAGGCGAATCTGGAAGCCAGCCAGGAGGAGATGAAGCGGTGGTACGACCAGAATGCCACTCTGGTGGAGCTTCAACCTGGCCAGAAAGTGTGGGTCATGGCCCCAGTGGAGCCCTGCGCGCCCCAAGATAAGTGGACCGGACCATTTGAGGTTGTGGAGCGCAAGACTCCAGTTACCTACTTGGTTGTCTTGCGGTCTCCCAGGAACCCCTTGAGGGTCCTGCATGTCAACCACCTTAAGCCCCACTTAGAGAGGTCTGAAGTGGGCATGCTCTTGGCGACAGATGCTGGAATGGAAGAGGAGACTGAGCCTCTTCCTGACCTCCTGTCAGCCTCAGAGCAAGATGGGTCAGTGGATGGTGTTAACCTATCTTCCACCCTGAACCCTGAGCATCAGAATGACTGCCGCCAGTTGCTGGGACGGTTTTCTGATCGGTTCTCCCTGGTTCCTAGTATCACAGATTGGTGCGTCCATGATGTGGATACAGGAGACAGCTTACCTGTGAAGCACACGTCTTACAGGGTAATCTGACAGGGTAAGGTCTTGCATCAAAGAGGAGGTCTCAAAGATGCTTGCACTTGGGGTGATTGAGTCCTCCAGCAGTCCTTGGGCCAGCCCAGTGGTCTTGGTCCTGAAGGCAGCACCGCCGGGTGCCACACCCGAACTCCGGTTCTGTGTGGACTACCGAAGACTCAATTCGGTCACGAAGACCAACGCGCACCCCATCCCCAGAGCTGATGAGCTCATTGATCGGTTAGGGGATGCACAGTACCTCAGCACGTTTGACTTGATGTCTGGGTATTGGCAGATCGCCTTGACTGATGGAGCAAAGGAGAGGTCAGCATTCTCCACACCAGATGGGCATTTCCAGTTCCGTGTTATGCCCTTTGGGATGAAGAATTCCCATGCCACCTTTCAGAGGTTGGTCAACCAGGTGTTGGTTGGACTGGGTGAGTTCAGTGCCGCCTACCTGGATGACATTGCAGTGTTCAGTGCCACTTGGGAAGAACATTTACGCCACCTCTGGGAAGTGTTGTTGGTACTGCGGAAGGCAGGCCTCACAATCAAGACGAGTAAGTGCCAGATCGGGCAGGGTTCTGTGGTGTACTTGGGACACCAAGTTGGAAGCAGCCAGGTGGCGCCCCTACATCGGAAGATTGAAACCATCCTGGCTTGGGAACCCCCCAAAACCCAGACAGAGGTGAGGGCCTTCTTAGGACTCACTGGGTACTACAGGAGGTTTGTCAAGGGGTATGGCAACATGGTTGCACCCTTGACAGAGCTGACTTTCAAGAAGCAGCCCAAGAAAGTGATTTGGACTGACATCTGTCAGAAAGCTTTTGAGGCCCTGAAAGCTGCCATGTGCATGGCGCCCGTGCTCCTGGCACCCAACTTCTCCAAAGAGTTCATCGTTCAAACAGATGCTTCAGAGCATGGTGTGGGGGCTGTTTTGTCACAGATTAATGAGGAGTGCCTAGATCAACCTGTAGCCTTCATCAGTAGGAGGTTACTTCCACGGGAACAGAGGTGGAGTGCTATTGAGCGTGAGGCATTTGCTGTGGTCTGGGCACTGAAGAAGCTGAGACCATACCTGTTTGGAACTCACTTACGGGTTCAGACAGACCCAGGCCCCTCAGATGGTTGATGCAGATGAGGGGTGAGAATCCAAAGCTGTTGAGGTGGTCCATTTCCCTACAGGGTATGGACTCAACAGTGGAACACCGCCCTGGTACATAATACGCAAACGCTGATGGTCTGTCCAGATTTTTCCGCCTTAGTGATGAGAACTCCCAGGAGGTAGGGTAGTTCTCCCCTCATTTTAGCTGGAGGGGACACGTGTTAGACCTGGCACCATTGGCGTGGGTCTCCCTTCCATTTTTGCTGTTGCCTCATGTGTTTTTCTGGTGTTAGATGCTTTGGGCACTGTGCCACTGCTGTCCAGTGCCACAGTGTGAGTGCTCCCTACTGTAAATTGATGGATTGATTAGTGGTTCCATGATTGGATATTTGGTTTACTTGTCAGCCCCTAGTACAGTGCACTGAGTGTGCCCAGGGCATGTAAATCCAAATGCTGCCAGTGGGCTTGCAGCACTGGTTGTGCCACCCACAGAAGCAGCCTTGTAAAATGTTTCTAAGGTCTGCCATTGCAGAGCCTGCGTGCAGTCTGGTACTGTCATGCTGACTGGGCAAGTGCACCCACTTGCCAGTCCCTAAACCTTCCCTTGTCTTCATATTAGTCACCCCTATGGTAGGCCCAAGGGCAGGGTGCATTGTAAGTATAAAGGTAGGACAAGCCCTGATGTGTGTGGCATGTCCTAATAGTGAATTACAGCCATTTTCGTTTTTCACTATTGCAAGGCTACCTGTTCCCCATAGGATAGAATGGGCTGCTGGATTGTTACATGTTTATAATCCTAGCAGACCCAGAGAACATGGTAGAATTTCGAGTTTAGTATGTCTGGACTCAGGATAATAAAATACATATTTTAGTAAAGTTTATTTTAATATTCTGTTTGCAAATACCACTTTTACAAAGTAGGTATTTGCTTGCCTAACGATTTGCTCTACATCTCAAATATTTTAAATTAATTTACATTAATATTTAACAATAAAATATGTTTACTAGTTTATTTTGTACATTTAGTAAACGTTTGAACTTTTCCCAATCCATTAACATAGGGAGATCTCCGCCCCAGTGGCAGAGACCTCAGCCTATGTGTGAAAGTTACAGGTAGTAACTTTACCCTTGCAAATTAGGCCCAAATCCCTGAATTAAGGAGATGGAGACATGTAAGCCTATACTTTTGAATAACTTTACACGAATACAAGGTGTACAGCCAAAAGTAGTAAAGCCATTCAAAAGTGTAAGATCTACTCATCTATAATTTTACCATTGTGAATATATCCCCCATCATGTTTAATTGGAGAATTTAATGGAGTGAAAGGCCTACAGACTTTTAGAGGCACTGATAACTCTACAAACCGGTCTACTTCTGTATTTAGGCCAGTATCTTTCGCCTGGTTCAAAGTGTTCACTCTTAGAAAAACAATGCTTCAGCGTCATATCTGAAAATGGCACAATATGAGAATTCATGCAAAATGCTGAACAATAACTGAATACTGAAAAATGAAAAACAAAATAAAAGACACAGACAGCAAAATATATTTGTACATGTTTATTGACCATAATCTAGTCAGTCTGGTTCAGGCCTACCGCTAAGAATGCAGTAGTTGTTACAAATAAACAATATTTTGTTATATGTACAATATATTAATCTCTCATTTACAGTAAACAAATATGTGGCGTCACAATTTTATACAAAAAGAAATCCTTAGACATGACGAAGGTGATGGAAGGATACAGAGGCAGTAGTACCCTGGACCACCCACAAGATGAGAGCTTGGTTGGGAAATTCATCATGCAATAAGCAGCACAAATGATATTCTGGTGGCACATGTGAATGCAAATATATTATCTCTAAGTCTCATAATAATCTGCAAGTCAGATTTGTACCATCGCTTGTCCAGCCACAGACACATGATCTAAAACCTGTGGAAAGATATTCTGCTAGGGAAGAATTCTTTAATAAGGTGTTAAACACATAAATACACCCAAGGGCAAAGCAGGTGAGCGGCTGGCAGAAAAATCATGTTGGCTGCAGGTAAACATTTAATGGCATTGGATTAGTTGTATATGGGGCCTAGAAAGACAGAAATAGTGCATTGCAGGTCAGAGACGCCTTTGTGCATGTGCAATGGCGTTGCAGGAGTATCAAGAGCCCTACGGCAAGTCAGAAAATGGGCCTCTCTGACCCTGGAGTGAAAGTATAAGTGAACGATAACTGTGCAATGGACGCCACACACTTCATGCACTGATTCCACTGCGCCTGCCACACTAACAAAGAATAGAGCTGTGTGTGTGCTGTCCATAAAGAATATGAGTGAAGCCGCCAGGGTGGAGCTATACGGGCATAACTCTACCCTCCTTGTACCAACCACAAGGTTAGCATTGTGTTGCAGAAGAAGTAGGAAGTAAATGTAAGAAATAAACAGTCCCTGGCCAAATTTCCAGCGATTGACAGTTGGGGAAAAAACACAGCCTAACCCAGGTTCTCCTTCCGCACTTGGGAGTTCCACCTCCCCGGCCAGGAAGAGAATTGTCGGAATTCTTGAGGACTTGAATCAAGGCCCTGTGTCGATAAAATATGTACAAGTGTACCTAAAGCAACCTTGTGTGCTCGTCGTCAATATGTGCTAAGGATCAGTTCCTCATAGTACGCCTTCCACCAGTGTTCCGAAAAAACACTTAGAGAAGAGACTTGTAGAGAAAAAAGCTTTGGAAGGCAACCCCCTCCCAAGAACCGATCCTCAAAAAGAACTACAGACTCGGCTACGCTGGGAGACATGTATGAAACCGGGAAAATACATCAGCAGCAGAACTAACCACATCAAAAGTCTTTGATCCCACAATTAAAAAACGTTTTAAAATATTTGATATTCAGCTTTGCTGGCAGTTGACTGAATGTCTGTAGGCGAAAACGGAAAGTTAGTATGGTCAAATTTCCTAATAATTAAAAGTGTGAAAAAATCGTGTAATTTTTACATATTTGATGTTTCCAGCTAACCAGAAAAGTAAGCAGACATGTTTGAACATTAACACTCGGCATTTCTCAACAATGAATAATTGTGACAAGTCAAGCTTCTGATTTTGACTTGGGAATTGTTTCCTGAAGCTGCAAACGGACGTTCCACTTAAGTGGTAAAGTGCATTGACGCGTAATGTGGTTTTTTTTAACGTTTGCCACAAAAATTGTTGGAAAAGCGAACATTCTGCATTTATCGGTCAGGTCTGAAGAATAACTAAATAACCTTTTTTTGGAAAGAATGAGCTGGTCGCTGCGGGGACGCACACTGGAGAGCAATGTCAGTGGGACAAACATAACTTAAAACATATTACAAAACGGCGGGTATTCAGAGGGTTTCAGAGGAAGAGACAGTAAATACTAAAATGTCACAAAGGGTTAAAAGGTGTCAAACGCGTCTTTGGGAGCATAGTTCCAACTTCCGACGCCCCGGTGGTTGCTGGGTCACCCAGCCCAGGCGCAGCAGACGTTACGTGGCGACATCACAGCCCCGACCCTCAGCTCTGGAGGCTCAGGGCGCTCAGGTGGCGCAGGGCATCCGTCTCTCCCTGGGCCTCGCACTGGCACTCTTCAACCAGTGGCACCACCTCCTCCCGCACCAGCACCTCATTCTCGCAATGCAGGGGGACGGTGATTCTGCGGATGCGGCTGGGGGCGCAGCCGGAGCACGGCCGAGATGCGCCCGTCAGAGTGCCCGGGACGTAGAAGGAGCTGCACTGGCCGAAGCAGAATCTGTTCTGGATCTTGGCGGGGGCACAGCTCTCTCTGGAGATTGTCTGTTTAGGGAAAAAAGATACCGACATGAAGTGTGCATGTGGAGACACATAGAAGCTCTAACTATATGGCGAAGAGAGCCAGGGTGATAACGTTTCAACCTTCTAAGCATTCATATCCAAAGTTCTTTACATTATACTTTTAGATCTAGATATTATAGGACAATCACACTCGCAAACAAGCATCGACACTCACATCTGTGACCCCCAAGATCTGATCAGAAAGTAGCGCTGTCGCTCTACCCAACTGGCATACACAGAGCTAGAAAGATACCCCGGGCACCCCACTAATTGTGCTTTGGCCGTGCGCGGTGAAACATCCAGGCACCTAAGTCCCCCACCCCCACCAATGCCAGGCACGTGCTGGTGAACCAGCTCTGTCTGTTTCTTTACATTCTGGTTCTTGTTCGCTTTCACAAGTTGAAGGCTGCACGTATCAAAAAACAAGACTAGATGCGCACCTGGCACCTGACATGGATCACTGGGGTGAGCCACCCACACCTGTCAAGGCAGGGCTTCAAATGTTTGTCAGGGTGAGCATCTCGCACCCACGTGGGACAGCTTAAGATCGGCTGGGGTCTGAGAAATAATCACACCTGACACATCGAGTTCCGTGGATAAGATCTTCACACCTGACGAGCGACGGTGTGAGATATGTGTACTGCGAGAGCCACTCACACTTACTTGACATGAATCGGACTGCACTATCTAGGAACGGTGAACTGCTCGACCCTGACAGAGTACAGCCTGGCATCCCTGGATGGGATCAGCTACTCACACCCGGCACCGCCTGACATGCCTGGATGGGATCAGCTACTCACACCCGGCACCGCCTGACATGCCTGGATGGGACCGGCGGCCATACACACTGACACAGAAAAGCTTAAGAAATGTGAACTGAGTGAACTATTTACACACTGGTGTGAGATAGATTGGCGTCTCCGGAGTGACTCAGTTTCAAAAACCCATCACGGGGCAGCTTGAGATCCACAAACTGTTTGCGCTACCCTCATCCCACAGGGGACAGCATTATCTGTGGACAGGGTAAATTACTCCCACCTGGTACATTGTGTTTCTGCTCTGATCTCTTGACAGATTGAATTACTCACACCTAGAGCTTCAGATCTCTAATCAAAGAGAAACATACTTGTCACTGTCAAAGGATGCAGTGAGAGCGCTCAGGTACCGCGCGCAGCCCTGGCTGCCCCACTTGCGTGTCCGAGCGCCAGTCCATGGTTCGGACTCCTTCAGGCAGGGGTGTTAGCAGGCTTGTGCAGTCCTGAGAACGCGACCGGCCTGCGTGCTCGGATTCATGAGCGCATAGGTGCTCAGGCTCAGCCCTGCTCTGCAGCTGCGCTTGTTACTCCGCCGCTGGTACCCTCAAACACCATACCCTGTTCAGGTCAATCCTGTCCTGCAACACTATTTGCTGTTCGCGTGTATGCCACGAACGCAGCTCATTCTGCACGTGCACCTGAAACATAACTCCTGCCCCCTCCCCCTCCCCCCTGCTATTCTGCGCTGCCTACGCGCACCGTGAATTCTGCCAGTGCACCTCTATCCCGACGACATCTGCTCTTTTAGTGCTGGGCCTGTATGGCCAGCACGGGCGTATTACGTGGCTGTGTCAAGGATGGGAGTGCTCATCCATTACGTTGCCCCCTGCAGCGCCTCTCTCAGTGTATAATTAGTCAATGAAGCATCTCAGAGGGAGCTCTGAGATGGAAGCGTTATCGGGGAACAGCCGGTCATTCCGTTTTCTAAAATGTTTAAATATTGAAGGGGGCAGTACGACAAACCTCTGTTACTCTCGGTTACTGCTCTTCCAACCCAAACCTAACACTGGCAGGCACCAGAAGTGTTATGGGAACCACAAGTCAATAACAACTTTCATACAAAGAAAAGCATATGAGTGACGAACGAAAGCCTAACCAAAGAAGGTCCTGAAGGAGACTGGGGGAGGCAGAGAAGAGAGCAGGAGCCCGCAGACACACATTCATTTATTTCACTTTTTAGACAGTCCGGCTTTAAACCCGTTCCAGTCATTCCAGGAACTACCAGGACAGAGTTACTGATGGCTGAGTTGAAATATGTTAGAAAAAAGAAAAAAACACTATAGCTTTGAGATGATACGTGTAATCAGACGGCAACAGAAAAGCGTGGTAGGGAGTAGTAGGAGCAAAGAACTAGGGTACATAATACAAATTGAGGCTTGTGTGGAAAGTTGGGTCTGCTTCAAAAGGCTCCATGCATTGCACGATATGACAGGACAGTGAGAATTTAAAGGCAACATTTGAAGAGTATGACAAAAGAAAACCATAGACCAGGGTTTTAATTTAACAAGGGAGTTCAACCTAGAAGTAAATCATAATTGGATGAAATGAGCAGGAGAAAAAAGATGAGAAAGTGAAGGTAGGTCAAATAATGGGAGACCTGCTTGAAACAACTTTAATATGACCGGGTTTGACTAGATAGGGAGATTTCAGAGGGCTGAGGTCACAAGGACCAAAAACAACAAAACAAAGAGTGGGGAAATCAGAGGACTGGTAAAAAAAAGAATAAGCAGTGACGATGATACCTCGTTTAAGAGCCCAACTACCACTGGGCCGGTGCTTTCCTCACTCACCTGTGTGAAGGGTATGGCCTTGCAGGAGGATTTGGAGATGTCGCTTTGGGTAAGAGGCAGCACTGTCTGTGCGCGGTTGCCTTTTTGGATGACCCTCCGCCACAGGTCCGGGGCATTCTTCTGCTCCCTTTGCAGCTCTTCTACCCTCGCAGGAGAATGGAGTCTACCGATCGCCCCCAGGGCGTGGCCCGGTGCAGCCGCCCTGCTCGGGATAATGAACGGTGACCGGAAGGCTGTACCCTGAGCCGCTCGATGCAGGACAGAAGGGAGCCCCAGCGATGGTGAGGGGAGGTCGGCCCTGGCCCTTCTGAAGAGCAGGGACTCTGCAAAGGCCCCAGGCAGCACCCGCACCACGCGCACATTCCCCCGCACTGGCTCCACGTTCTCCGCTTCTGCTTCGATGTCCACCCCCAAGGTAGACGTGGACGCTTCCTCTTCTTCGTACTCAGTCAGGGGGATCCCAGGGAACCCCAAAACCGTGAGGTATGAGAACGCCAGCAGAACCGCAGCCCGAAACATCAGCATCTCTATCGAAAGCGCCAAATTAGCCTGCGTCGAGGTTTCAGCTTAATTTTATCGAAAATATATTATAGTCCAAGGTTATGACCTGATAACCCTGCAGTCAGCTGTGCTTTGAGTGCGTGAAGCTACCTATATATATACTACTGCGCTTCCATGGCTAATATTGATGGGAGGGGGCTACCCAAGGTATTAGCACATCTTTAGCGACTGCCCGGCTTCTGAAAGAGGGGTGTGAAAGACCCTAATTAAATCTACATTCCAAAGGCCAAAGGACAACAGCTGAAGAGGATGCTAATGATGTCTGGAGGCTGGCAGGCTAGACTGGGATGTGTATTGGACCTGGCTGGGAAGAAAGGGCCCATTTTACGGGGCCCGAGTCAATGACTTGTTTACAAATCCCATGTTTGAAGTGTTGTCTGAGCGGCCGCGCATCTTTGGCACTAAAGGAGCAGCGACTTTACAATGCAGGACATCTGTAGTCAGCAGCAAACTCTACTGATAGTGCTGTAACCCACACAAGGCCCTGTCTGCGCTTTGGAATCGACCCCTGTCCTGCTGAACCCAGTATTAACCCAGTACTGTTAACCATACACAGCTCTATCAAAGCACTTACATTCTTTCTAAGGAATTTCAGTAGCAGGACCAACCAGTGTCGTCTTAAGAATCTTTGGGGCCCAGGGCCAGACAGTTCTTGAGGGACCTGTTCAGAACAACTATATGTGTGTGTGTGTGCGTTAATGTATATGTATATATATATATATATATTTTTTTCCAATGAAAAAAAACAAATGTTAAAGCTCAGTTATAATAAAACCTTTTTTCCCCCTATATAAACCAAACTCCAAAAATTCTAAAGTAATAGCTATAGCTTTCATTTGCAACTTATCCAGCACCTTCAAATTAATATAAGTAGAGCACCTCATGACAAGAACTGTTCAACTCGCAGAAATACAACAGTAACTCGCAATAGATATCAATAAGTTTAAATGACTTATAACTCAAATAAATACTTACCCTACTTAACTGCAATACCCAAAAAGGATCATCTGCACTCCATAATGTATAATCCTATCAAATTTCAAGGAAATTCATTCAGCCGTTTTTGTGCTACATCAAATACATCAGTCTATCGAAAATGCATTGATGGAAAACACGTTTTGGGACCCCCTTTTATCTTTATACCCCTTTAACGACTCACCACGAAAATACACATAATCACAAAACGAACGTAGAAAATGCTACAGGTCTGAAAAGGTGTGTAGTAATTCGTGAAACTGGTGGAAATGTATTAGGGAGGAAAAATCCAAGGAATTCCTACTTATGGGAATCATTTCTAAAACTACAGAGGGGCAACCCTACTTAATGGGATTTCTTTCTTTTTATCTATTGTATTTATGTATTTGTTTACTGATTTACATAATCATGCGACCATAAATGTGTCTTTTAGTTGTTCATTTAGTAATTCAGAAACTTTACATATACAGCCTAGTTTTTTTTGGGGCTCCCTACCTACTTTTAATAGGATTGTGCTACATATCAAACCAAAAGTGAATAAAGTTATACAAATCAAGATAATTATTTTTTTCCTAGTGACTAATTATTATATTCTCTATTTAGTAGTTCCTGTAGCTCACCTGTCCATTTTATTGCAAAGGAAAGCATAAGGAAGATTGACTTTGTTTGGCTTGTTGGGCAAAGTTTTATTTTGCAGAGCTGCCAAGTATTCAGAATGCTTATGCATGTCATTTCCATGGTTTCAGTGTACTTATGAGTGACATCCAACGACCACATTTGTGACACTTAGAGTGACACTTTCCAGTGAGTAAAATCAAGCAACAAAGTGCTTGGAAGGTGAGAGGTAGCAGAAATTGCACGCTTTTGAGCAATGCTAAGCTCTATATATATTTTGAAACTGCTGCAAAACACCTGCAATGAAAAGTCACTAACCTACTACCCCTTAACGTCTTGGCTGGAACAAAAATTAGCAAAATCTCCATAAACTGGTGTACCCCCTGCCTGTACATACTTTTACAGTAAATATAAGGAGAGATCTCTTTATAATGTGTTCTGGGGCTGCCTATATGATCATAAACTGATAATTAAAGTAAACAAAGACAGAAAAGCTAGGCTAAAAATGAATTCAGATTGGTATATGTAAAGTTCTATTTAAGGCTCATGTCCACTCCTTTACAGAATCTTGAAACATGAAGAAATCACTAGTATTTTTCCCAGGGAAAGATGTCAGCTTTTTTCTCCGCCACATTTAACTCAGGGTAGGGCCACATTATTGTCTTTATGGGGAAGGGGAGGGGGAATATCCTTAGTACAGATATGGCCTATTTACCCACATGAACAATAAGTACTGTGATTCTGTAATCTGGACAAGGTGCTTCACAATTGTGAAAAGCAGCAACATACTTGGTACAGTTAACAGAAAATCAGAAGCTCTTTCATAAAATGTTGTGGCTGTTATTACAGTCAGCTTTTCCTATAACCCTCACACATGCCCGTCCCGTGGAGACATCTCCCCGCCCTCCCTACCGCCCGTCTGCCCTCCCTCTTGTAAAGATAGCCAACAATGCGTGTCCATGTGGTGTTTGTTGTTGGCCGCAGTTTTATTAAAATATTAAAATTACACATGCTGGTTATGCTTTGGTCATTAGCGAACTGAATAATATTGATCATAAATCATACATGTAATAAAATATAACAGGATGGTGTTAATCATCAGTTCGTAAATGGTACCAACAACCAGCTCCCTTGTTAGTCCTTGGTGGTCCTCTCTTTAGGTTATTTCCGGGATCACCATTCGTTGGTCACCCACGCCTTTTGCGTGTGGTGGAGGGGAGCTTTTCCTTCTGGAGTTAGGTCCCCCAGCTCGCTACCTTTTGCGCCCGGCCGGGTCTGGGCCGCGAGTGCCGTCTCCTCCTGCTACTCCCCTCCTTGGTGCGGCCACCTCACCCTGCCGTGCGGCATCCAAAAGTGAGTGGCCCTCCTCCTACACAGCGCCCTCCGGTGTGTTTCCTTATCCAACCATTGTATCACTTTCCACAATCACCCTGCCACTTGCTCAGCCCTGCGACACTGCTGTTCCTTAGGTGTGGGTGGGTGGGTCTGAAAACTGTCCGTTGGTGCGCCGCTCTCCCTGCTCCCGCCAAAGTTGCTGAGCTGCCCTGGAGAGCGGTGCCTTATATTGCCAATTTTGTCCATGAGGTTGCAGGTGAGCCCCCCTGATTGGGGGGTTCAAAGGTTGCGCCGCGTACCCATTGGCTGCCTATTTGGCGCCACTGGGCACTGTCCACTTCCGGGCGGCTTAGGTGCGAGTTTCTCCTCCCTTTGGCTTCTGGGCGCCTTGAAGCGCCCAGAACCGGTTCTCCACGTAGGGACGGCGTGGGTTATGGCACCGGCCCTTCAGCCCCCCCCCCTTCGGGGGGGGGGGGGTGCGGCGGCCTCTGCAAGAACGAAGACTGGCAGACATTCCCTTAAGTTATTATTCAAAACTAAGGGGTCCATTACGATGTCGGGCGGATTGCCTCCGCCAGGCTGGCGGTGGCCACCGCCGGCCTGGCGGAGGCAATCCGCCCGACATCGCAAGCACAAATGCCCCCGCCATATTAGGATGGCGGGGGGATGGCGGAGGTGAAAAACACCGCCCGCCTGTTTTCCGCCCCGGTCGCCTTGCGACCGCGGCGGAAAGGGAATAATATGGTGGCGGTGTCCAATGGACATCGCCAGCCATATTACGATGCACAGCTATAGGTGCCTTTCCGTGCCACGGAAAGGCAGGCGGTGTTTGCTGCAGGGGCCCCCTGCGGGCCCCCCTTGTGTAGGCAGAGGTGGGGGAGGACAGGGGTTACATATGGTACCCCCCCCCACATTTGCATATGCAAAGCGGCAGGCACCGCGCGGTGCCTGCCGCTTTGCATATGCAAATGTGAAAAAGCACTTTTAGCATTGTGGCGGGCGGTGCAGAGTGCACCGCCCGCCACAATGCTAAAACTACAGGATGTGCCCACCACTGTGGCGGGCACATCCTAATTGCCCCCACTGGACCCCTGCCCTTATGGCGGGCGGTCCCGTTCTCCGATAGGGTGGAGGACGGACAATGTCCGCCCGTCATCCTAATGGGGCCCTTAATGTTTTGTAGGTTTGCAAAGGTGTTTGAATACAACACCCATAAAAAGCTGAAATTATTAAAACTGAATTAATGGAAAACAACAACATGCAATGCCCTGTTCCCGGATCCATGCGAGGGGCCAATCTCTGCCGACAGGTCCGGATTGTTTCTTTTCAGCACTGATAAGAGACCACATGACACTGGCAGATTGTTTCAGCACTGATAGAGACCATGTGGTACGCTCATTTTTGCTGGGCGGGGCAGCTCAACTTCAACTGCCTAGTAAATGGCAGATAATTGGTTTTTCGACCTGCGGCATTGTACGTTGCCTAAATAATACAATCTAGTGAAAATTAATAAATTAAGATTACTGTGTGCTCACTGTTTTAATGCATGCCACAGGGTGGTCTCTGGGGCGCTATAAGTGTGTGACTAATGTATTTTAATGTGGTGATACCCCTAATGTATGGTACTTAGCTGGGCTGACTCTGTCAGCCAGAGAGAATAAAAATAAAACTTAATGTAGAATAAAATGGTTTCTATTTATTATGCATTTGTTTATATGTTTCCATTAGCATGTGATCATAATTGCTCTTTTTGTTGTTCATGTAGTAAATTTGAAAGTTTACATAAACAGTCTAGTTTATGTTTTGGGCTTCTTTGCTACTTTTAGTAGTATTGTGCCACACAGATACCACTAAGGAGCCAATTACAAGTTTGGTGGTCCATAGATCTTCATGCCGGTGGTGGTGTAGTGACGGCAGTTTGTCCGGCGGTTCCGACCGCCTTATTACGAGTCACCACAAATGGCTGCTGAGGACCGCTGACAGCACCGGCTGTCACAACTTGTATTGTTCTTACCAGCTCTGGCGTGTTGGAGAGGTTCTAGACTTCGGTTCTTGAGGTTTCTGGTCTGTCCGAGGTAAGGGCAACCCTTTTTGGTAGCCACAGTGCTGTCAACAATGAAAAGCCAGAGCAGACTGTGCCCTCCAAAAGGAGTACCAAGAGGAAAAAACCCTGTAGGGAAAAACCTCTGTTGAGGGTGGAGACTCCAGGAATGGTAAAGAAGTAAAGAAACCACATATAAGAGCAAAAACAAGCAAGGAGTGGAGAATAGAAGGCAAGAATTCAAATTAGGAGTAGAAGGCTTCAAGGAATCCAAACTGGAACAGGAAGCGCAAATCGGAGACAAAAGTACGCCAACAGGAAGCAAAAATACACCAAGCAGGAGCAAAGGTCACCAAGAGCCAGGACACACCAGAAGCAAGGAGTGTTGCAACACAAGGAAATGAAGGATTCAGCCCCTTAAATACCCATAGGCAGGAAGTGACTTAGCAGGAAATAAGCAGTTGCCATCTTGGATAGGGAAAGCAAACGTAAAGAATAGGAAAGGTCGCCATCTTGGAAAGGATAAAACAAAAAACCTTCCCAAGGTCCTCTGGGGAACAGGACTAAGGACTCTTGGGAAGAAGTAACAAGATGTCATCAGGAAAAATACTGGAAGCGCAGAGAAATGTGCAAAACAAAAGGTGAGTGAAAATATGCCCCATAGAAGTACTGGAAGATGCTGCTCCAAAACTGGAGCTGTGGTGTTCCTACTGTGTTTTAATTAGAATTAACAGTCTGCCGCGTGGTGCTGCATCGTGCCCGTCTAGATATAAGCATCGTGGAGTGTAACGGCAATGCTGGGACAGCGGGCCGCCGTGCAGCACCGCAACACACCCTAGAAGAAGGAGGCGCCCCGGGTAGCGTCGATGGCTGCATTTCGGCTGGCAGTGGTGAAGCGGGCAGCGCTGCATGCTGAACTATGGCTCGCGGGGGGCGGAGCTAGCCAGCGTCGATGGCGGACGTGTGAGCTTTCGGCTCCTCGCCTAAGCCCCTAAAATATCCTGATAAACTATCCTACTGCATGCCGGAGTAGCTGTGTTCGGTACCTGGAGACCACTGGTACCCCCAGACCCGATTGAGTGAACCGGAGCGGCCGATAGCAGCGGAGAAAACTCGGAGAAGATCTGCGAAGGAGAGTGGTGGCGGACCAGGCCTGAAGCCGCGACCTGCCCTGCGGAGTAGACCGCACGACGTCACCCGACGTGCGGCCCCGAACACTGGTGGAGACGGGGCGAGCGGTGCTGGGATCAGCGCCCTGACACCTGGACGCACGGGAGGCCCCCTCCCAACCACACCGCACCTCCCCAGGGCTAACGCAACGACACCCCCTCTCAGCCACAACTCAACGAAGCGGACGAGCACGGTGACGAACGAACACGGGCTGCGGGGGCTTGGGAGACGCGCCGGCCGCGTGTGCACCTTAGTTCACCTGGGCGCCCACGCACCGCGGCATCACCGCTGAAAGGACACTGTCGTCAGCAAAACCGGAGGGGTCAGCATAAAAACCGCAGACTGCGGCGGCCTACACAAGAAGCTCGCCAGAGGTGACGCTCTCGACATAGCCGCCATTTTGGCCCACCCGCTCCACCAACGCTGGTGCGGCAGCCAGGAGTGGTGACGGAGTGTGCGGAGCACTACTCTCGCGGCCCTGCCTAGACTGCGACGAGGAGGTTTGTCAGAGACAGAGCCCCCCCTTGTACTGGGAGGACATCATGGGGAAAAACGATGCAGCGCAGGCCAAACTTTTGTTTGAATGCCGAAGACCGAAGGGGTCTGAGCCACCAGCACCGGAGGCCTCCCCTAAAGGGGCTGCGGCGACAACGGCACCTGCGGAACTTCGAGACCTGCTGGCGGCGATGGAGAAGGGCATCCAGAACAGCATCGAGGCGGTGGGCTCCAAGATAGACGCTTTGTCGTACCGCATGGACCGCATGGCGGAGCGAGTAGACAAGCATGCGGAGCGCCTAGATATGGCGGAACGGCGCCTCACGGAGGCAGAGGAGGCGCAGGCCGAGTGGGACAAGGACCGTCGGCAATTCGGCAGACTGCTCCAAGTGATCCGTGACAAGGCCGAGGACTTAGAAGCGCGCTCCCGCAGATCGAACATTCGCATAACGGGAGTAGCGGAATCGACTCGGACTGGTAAGATGGAGCTCTACGTAGAGAACATGCTGAAAGTGCTGCTTGGGGAGGAGGCCTTCTCCCCAATGTTCATCGTGGAGAGGGCGCATCGCACTCTGGGCCCTCAACCTCAACCTGGCGCGCCTCCCCGACCCATCATAGCAAAGCTACTGAACTACAGGGACAGGGACACGGCCTTGCGGCTGGCTAGGGAAAAAGGACGGCTCCAGATGGAAGGCATGAACATATCGCTGTACCCCGACTTCACGGCCAAAGTGCAGGAGGAGCGCCGTCAATTTATACCGCATAAGAAACAGCTCCGCGAGTTGGGACTTGACTATGCGATGCTTTACCCGGCCAAACTGAGGATGAACACTGGTGGGAAATCGTACTTCTTCACAGACCCTAAGGAGCTGCAGAAGTCGCTGAAAACGTGGGCCAGAGAACGGAAGGAACACCGACAGCAGCACGGAGAGGACTCGGGGGCAGCATCGACCTTGGAGGAACAGGACTAAGGCGGAGCACCCGGTATGTATTGCTCCCCTCGGCGGGTAGTGCCGTTTGACACGCTGCCACAAGGACAATGTGCGACCCCATAAGGTGAGCTGTACATCGGATTCATTTTGGGACACTTGATGTGAGAAGGGAGGAGTATCCGCACCGCGGTGCGCGCTGCCCGGTTTTTGCAGGGACAGACTACAAGTGCCGGAGAGGCGTTCACAGTATTGACATCAGGGACGGGTTAGGGGGGAACGGGGGGGATGGGTGAGCTCAGTGTTAGGCATTGGACCGCTTTGGGGCTAGGCAGAGGTGCAGAACTGGAGATAAACTTTGAAACCGTTAGTGGTTCTATGCAGTCTTGGCACGCTTTGCCCCTGTGCTTTTGGTCGAGACACTCCCCAGGGAGTTGGGACTTGTGTTGCCTAACACTTTGAGGTTCTTGAGTTGATGGGGATTTGTGGGGGGTTCTGTCTGGCCGGGTTGGGGGTGGTCAGCTGTGGGTGGGGAGGGGACAGGGGGGCGAGTTCTGGAACCTGGTTTGGGGGGTTCGTTATTGTTCTGAAGTTGAAGGGTCCGTGGTTTGCTATGAGAATCTGGCTTGGAATGAGTGCATGTGAATGGAGTGAATGTCTGCCCGCCTTGGGTACGGGTGCCCTGGGCTGGGGCATGCCACCCGCCTCTGGCGTCACTATGACACGTTGTGATCTGCGATGTCTGCTGCTGTAATGTCTGAGCACCCACAGGCCCGGCGCACGCTAACCCTGCTGACCTGGAATGTACGAGGGCTAAACGACCACCGCAAGCTGAGGAAGGTTATGAGCTTTCTCCACAGACATCACGTGGATGTGGCCCTGCTGCAGGAAACACACCTACCTGTCCATAGTAAGATGTTGCAGACTAGAGGGTTGGCGGGAAATATAGTGGCAGCGGGCTTCACCACTCACGCGCGTGGCGTGATTACCTGGGCTAACCCCTCCTCGAGATTGAAACTGACCCCGATATATGTAGACACAGAGGGTAGATATGTAGTGGCTAGGTGTGCGGGGAGGGGGCTAGACCTGTTATTAGTGAACGTTTATGGTCCCAATCATGATAATCCGGAGTTTTATGCAGCCCTGTCGGCCACCTGTAGGGCACACACACACTCCAAAATGCTATGGGGGGGGGACTTCAACTTTGTATTTGACCCTGACAGGGATCGTTCCGCGGGCCCTGCTCGAAGGCCAGTGGCATCTGCTGTCTATATGAGAGCGGAAATGACAAAGCTGGACCTAGTGGATGTATGGCGGGAAAAACACCCTATGCAGGGCGGATTCACGCATTACTCGGCCTATCACAACATACACACTAGGATAGACTACTGGCTAGCCTCCTCTTCAGTGCTTGGCGGCATCAGCTCGTGTACAGTTCTCCCACGCACGCTATCGGACCATTCCCCAGTCCTGATCAATCTTTCCACCGCCAGAAAGGGGATCCCGCCTTACACTTGGCGTTTCCCGCCCTATGCGCTGCTAGACGACGTCTTCCGAGGGGAGATGGCGGAAGACATAGAACGCTACTTCGCCACCAATATTAATTCGGTTGATAGCTTCTTCACTGTGTGGGAAGCCTTCAAAGTATATATTAGAGGAATGGCCATGTCCAAACACTCCAGCGTCCTGCGCTCCATTAGGAGGGAACTCTCCGACTTGGAAAACAAACTGGCAGCCTTGGAGAGGCGACAGCTGGCGGACTCTGAAGGCGACGCAGGACAGGCGCTCCAGCCCCTGCTGGCGGACTACAACGCGCTTGCGGACAGAGAAGTCCTTTACATGGGAAAGTACGCCACTGCCCGAGCTTACGGGGAGGGAGAGAGGCCGGGGGCGTTGCTGGCCCGCATGGTCAAGGGCTCCCGGAGACCCTTAGTGATAGAAGAACTGCAGACCCCGGAGGGCGACAGGGTAGTTGAGGAAGACCAGATACTGGAGACGTTCCGGCGTTATTACACGGAACTCTATCGTTCCAAGGCGGGGGGTGCAGAAACGGAAATTGACGATTACCTGGACTACATCTCAATGCCGTTCCTCAAGAACTCAGACAGGGAATTTCTTATGGCCCCCTTCCACGAAGACGAGATTTTAGATGCACTGGGCAGCATCCGGTCGGGGGGCGCCCCGGGCTCTGACGGTCTCACGGTAGGCTTTTACAAAGCATTTAAAGACCTCCTGCTCCCGCACCTGATCGCACTCTTTGACACCATCTGCGAAGATGGAGAGATGCCACCCTCCATGCGGGAAGCCTTGCTGGTTACGATCCCGAAACCGGGGAAATCTCCGGATCTCTGTGGATCATACAGGCCGCTAAGCTTGCTGAACGTAGACGCGAAGCTGTATGCTAAGGTGCTGGCCAACAGGCTGGCGCTACTGGTCCCGGAACTGGTGGCACCGGAGCAATCTGGTTTCGTGCCTAGTCGGAACCTGACTTATAACATCCGCACGGTCCTGGGTACGATTCAGCATGTTAAACAGGAGAATCCCGCGTTGGCGATTTTCCTAGATATGGAAAAGGCGTTCGACTCCGTCGAATGGCCGTTCATGATCAGGGTGTTGCGAAAATTAGGACTGGGAGAACCGTTTTTGCAGAGGATAGGGGCACTCTACCACCACCCCTCGGCCCGTCTGCGCCTGGGTGACAGGGTTTCGGACCCGATACACATCAGTAGGGGAACCCGACAGGGATGCCCCTTGTCACCCCTGCTGTACGCGCTGGTGGCGGAACCACTAGCATGTGCCATGCGGGAATACCATAGCCTGGAAGGAGTCAGTTTCCCCACCTACAAGATTGGCATCTCGACATATGCAGATGACACCTTACTGTATGTCCGGGACCCAGAAACCAATTTGACCTCGATACTCAGGGAAGTGGTCCGATTTGGAACGCTTTCTGGACTCAAAGTGAACTGGGACAAGTCCATTGCTTTCCCCCTGACCCCAGTCACGAAGCCGTTCGAGATGGAATATCCCCTACAGTGGACTGACGACTCGGTGCGATACCTGGGCATCCGCCTCCACACGGACCCTGAGATCCTGATCCGAGACAACTACGGGGTCGCATTCAACAAACTGGTGGATGATGTGGAGAGCTGGATCAGACTCCCCCTCTCCTTGTTGGGCAGGATTGCCCTCATGAAAATGATAGTGCTTCCCCGGTTCCTCTTCCTCTTTGTTAACATTCCGGTTGTACTGTCGAGGGTCTTCTTTAAGCGATTAACACAGGTCCTAGTCAGGCTCGCCTGGGGCGGGAAACAACCTCGAGTCAAATGGGCGACGCTGACACTCCCTTGCGAAATGGGGGGACTGGGGGCGCCAGACTTGGAGCGCTACTATCGAGTGGCACAGGCGATACACTTACACTCATGGATCCATGGAGATGCACGTACACCACATCTCATCCTAGAGCGGCTGTTCGCTGACCCACTTCCCCTGCCGGCCACGATCTGTCTCCCATCGGACAGAGCGGTCGGACAGATGGACTCGCTCAAAGCGACCAACCATGCATGGCACGCACTGATGAGAGAGCGGGGATGTGACTTGATGTACTCCCCACAGCTGCCGGTGGCCTGGGCCCTATGGCTAGACCCGCTCAATGAGAAGGGGGTAACAGAGGCCCTAAAAGCCCTTGGCGTACAGAATATGGAGGACTTGTTCTTGGACGGTACCCTGAAAACCTGGGAACAACTCCCCCCTATCACCCCGGCTCTCTCGCTGCTACAAAGGTTCCAGTATCACAGGATCCGGTCAGCCTGCCGAGAAATTCTGGGCCCCTCGCTACAGGAGCCTGAGGAGGTCCCTGAATTGACATATATTATTAAGACCAAAACTCCTACAAAACTGGTCTCTATGGTCAACAAACTAGGTACCTCGCACCAAACGTTACCTACCTCTGCTCCTAGAGCGGCGTGGGAATCGGATCTTCAAGCCCCCATCGATGACGCTATGTGGCGCTATTGCTGCGCCAACTCCCGTAAAGTTTCTCTTAACGGCAGGCACCGATTAGTGCACTTTAAATTTCTGCAGAGGGTATATTATACCCCTGAGCGTCTACACCGCTATGCCCTACGTGGCTCCTCGGAGTGTGAGCGCTGTCGGGCACGGATCGCTGATTTCTTTCATTTGGCCTGGCTATGCCCGGGGGTGAGCTCCTTCTGGGAGGAGGTCTTTGCGGAGCTGGGCAGGATTTTGGGGGAGCCACTGCAGAGATCCCCATCGCTCGCACTGCTGGGCTTCTCAAAACCGCTGGCCCCTTCGTTGCGCAGGATAGTGGATGTAGCGTTGCTGTTGGCCAGAAGGGTCGTGGCGACGTGCTGGATGCGCGGGCCACTCCCCACCAAAACGAGATGGCTTAGGGACCTCCGATACTGCTGCACCCAAACGGAATTGTACAGCGAGCTGCTGCCGCCCAAAAGCAGGCCGAAGTCCTTCTGGGACCTCTACAAGGAACACCTACTAAAGGGGGAGGGGGACGACACTGACTCGTCGGAGGTAGACGAACTTCAGGCTGAGGAGTTGGAGAATGATTTGGAACTGGGACAACCCCCACAGGAGGAGCACTGAAGCTTTTTTTTTAGGGAGCGGGACAAGGGAGGGCGCAGACGGTACACGGGGAGGGTGGGTTGGGTGCAATACGAACTAGAGGACAGCTTGGGTGGGGGGTGGGGGCTGCACACACTTAAGACACAAATGACATCATTCACATAGGATGCATTACAGAGACTCCATCAATGTACTCGATAGCAAACGGGGAGGGCCTTGGGGTTGTTTAGGGGTAGTTTCTTTCTCGTTTTTTCCCTTTCTTTCCTTCCCCTTTCTTGTTGTTGCAAGACCGCACTACTACACTTGCATTGTATGATTGCCGACTGTCTCACTGCTCAGCTGCAGCCTTTCAGGGTACGATAAGACTGGCATATATTGATTTGTTCCATCACCTTGCGCCGCCGGGCCTCCGGGATGCCGGTACTCAGGCTGTGTATAATGCTCTACAGAACTGCCCACTGGGCCTTCGCGAATTTTTGTGAACTGTACACTTGAAATGCAATGTCAATTTATGCTGACGGTTGGCGATATCAACAATAAAGGTCTTTTAAAAAAAAAAAACTATGGCTCGCAACATACCAGTAAATCCCCCTCCTGAAGCCCCAGGTTTTTTGGGAAAAAGCCAAAAAAATCTGCGGACAAGAACAGGAGCGTGCACTGAGTCAGCATACTCTCAAGACCCTGTGAGGAGGAGCTTCGCACTCAACCAAGATGGTCGCGTGAGCACAGGGCTCCCGAAACCCACGTAACCTCCCTAAGATATCCTGTCACTGATCCTGTTCGCTGTTGACGTCTTCGTGTGGATGAACCACAGGAGAAGCGAAAACTGAAATTTATTTCCCGATCGGACCACGGAGACAGGAGTTGTGGCGCTGGAAAGTTTGCGGCCTTCGCCTCTTGGATCCCCGGCGCCCGAGTTGGCACGGTGCCCAGGGCGCAGTTGAACAACAAAGGTCTAAGGCAACTGAGGCAGTCGGTCTGATTCCACTTTCGCTTTCGTTTTTGTCATCTGGGTTGGATCCCGGGCCTTAGGACGCCTCAATCGCTTCGAAAGCTTGTATCCTGAGCGGTACTTGGGCGTGCCGAATAATATTTGGAGTTTTGGCCTTGGACTGCACCATAAATTGTCTTTTTGTCCATTTTTGTTCCTTCGCCTGATAGCCATTTTAGACTTTCGCTTTCTCGACTCCATGCTGCTCTAGCATCTTGATCGAAATCCCTTACAGTTGGGTGCTGTCTACCTCTTTCTGGTTGGCCTGCTTGTGTCCCCCCCCTGCTCTTGATCTGGATAATACCTGGGATTATCCCGAAATGGCGAATAAATCGGAGGGGGACAAACAGAGGTTGAAAACCACCAGACGAGGTGGCTATACCCAAACCAACGTGATGGATCGCTACGCTCACGTTAAGGGGTCGCCCAGTGGACCTAGCCAATCGCTGGAGGAAGCGGGGGGTTCATCGACTCCAGCAACGGAACCGACTTTGCAGGATGTGATGGCCGCCATCGATGGTATCAAGTCTTCCCTCGGAAAGCAAATGGAGACCCTTGCTCATAAGTTGGATACAGTGGCGATCGACGTTAAGCTGATCCGTACGGACCTTACAAAAACCAATGAAAAGGTCAAATCTTTGGACATAAAAATTTCGAGCTTAACCGCTGATGTCGTCGATCTGCAGACCGAGGTCCGTACCCTGAAATCCTCCAATGACTTTGCTATCCGTCGCCTGGAGGAATTTGAAGGGAGGGCTCGGCGGAACAATGTCCGCATAATTGGTGTTCCGGAACAGGCGGAGGAACAAGCGGCTGATCTTTTTGTTGAGGACCTTATCATCAAACATCTAGCTCCCAAGGGACTGAGCAAGTTTTTTACTGTGGAACGGGCCCATAGGATCCCGGGTGGCAGACTGAAGGTTGAAGCCCCGCCGAGGCCTATGATAGCACAGATTTTCAATTTTCGGGACAGAGATGCTATCCTACAGGCTTCGAGGGCGGGTGGACCCTTGAAGTTTGAGAACTCTTCTATCAGCTTCTACCCGGACTTCACGCAGGCGGTCCAGAAACAGAGGCTCAGTTTTCTGGGAGTAAAAAGAAGACTACGAGATATGGGACTCAAATATGCCATGCTTTTCCCGGCCAAGCTGAGGATCGAATATAATGAACGGGTTCACTTCTTTGATAAGCCCAAGGTGGTAGCCTACTGGTTGGACACTCTGCCGGCCCAACAGGAACCAGAGAGTCAGCCTGGTGGAGCAGAGGGAGGACTTGGGATGCAGGAATGAGTGCCATTTGTCGGGTTTCTGGGGACATTTGTGGGATTGCTACTGTGATGGATCCTATTAATGATGTGTATCTGACTGTGGTTTGAACGGGGGGTTGCGGGAATATCGGTGGGTCTTTCTCCTCCTCAGCTTCACTTCTTGTAGTTTAGTTTAGATGTAGGGGCGACAGGCACACTGCGAGTTGGGGTGGCTCTCTAGTCGTATGCAGGGGTGCAGGGTGGGGGGTGTTGTAATGGGTTGTTTTAGTGGGGGTGGGGGGGTGTTTGTTTTTTTGGTTGCTGTTTTTGCAAGGCGCTCTATTGCTGGACTTTTTTATTGATGTGCTGGACTCTGCTTGGGGCTGGATCCTCTTTCTCTTTCATGATGGGGGCTAGGGGGTTGAGGTTGATGAGTTGGAATGTTAACGGGCTGGGGGATAAGATTAAGCGTGGGGTAGTACTGCAGCTCCTGAAACGTCACTCCCCTGATATTGTTCTCCTGCAGGAGACCCACTTGGTAGGGAATACCTGTCATGCCATGAACAGGAAGGGTTATCGTCTAGTTGCCCATGCCGGGTTCTCCTCTGGGTCCAGGGGTGTTGGAATTCTTATTAAGAACGCTTTCCCACTTGAGATAGACTCCACGGTCCTTGATGATAGGGGACGCTATGCGGCTATTTCGGGATGGTGGGAGGGCCTCACGCTTTCCCTGGTCTCTGTCTATGTCCCTCCTGGCCTACAATCCACTACCTCTGCTGATTTGGGACAGGTTTTGCTTGATCTCCCCAGGGGGGTCTCTGATACTTGGTGGGGATTTCAACGCTGTGGTTTCTGGCTTGCTCGATAGACACCCCCCTAGGGATCTATGGGGGGCACTTGGATGGCTACCTGACTTCATAGACACTCTAGGAATGGTGGACTGCTGGAGATTGCTTCACTCTGATCAGCGGCAGTATACGTTTCACTCGGGCGCCCATTGTAGCCTCTCTAGGATTGATTATGTGTTGGTGCCGGCTGCACAGGCGTTTGGTATTAAAGAGATCAGGCATATGGCCCGGGGTATTTCCGATCACTCCCCGCTGTGGCTTCGGTTGGAATTAACATCGGGTGCCGAGGGGCAGGTGGCCCCGATTAACCCTTGGTATCTTCGCAATCCCAAGACCCGCAGTGAACTTGTAAAGGCTTTGGATCACTATTTTCGGGAGAATGAAGGTTCGGTTTCCTCCGCGGTCTCCTTATGGGAAGCATTTAAGGCTGTTATTAGGGGTCAAGCCCTATCATTGATTGCTGGAGTCAAGAAGCAGAAAGAGGAAGAAGTGGTAAAGATAGAGACTGAGATCGCTGACTTGGAACTTGCGCTAGAACGGGAGGTGACCCGTTTTGGATTGCATGTTCTGCAATTGAAGCAGCTGGAATATAAGATGTTGGTGACGGAGGCTGCGAAAGCTCTTAGTCGGGAACAACAGGGGCGTCTTTATGATGTTGGAGACAAGGCAGGCAAGTTGATAGCATGGTTGGATAGAAAGGATAGAGCGAGTCGTGTGGTACCGGAGATTGTGACAGAGTGGAGCTATTGTGACCGACCCTCAAGAGACAGTGGCGTGTTTTGCGGATCATTTTCATACTGTGTACTCTTTCGTGTCTGATAGGCCGGAGGAGGACTCGTGCTTATTGTTACGAGATATTGCCCTACCGTGTCTCTCTGTGGAAGACAGGGAACTTATGGATGGTGTTGGACCCGGCCCTTTTGGCAGGTTCCCCCAGAGACTTTTTCCTTTTTCCTAGCCTGTTTCTGTGACCTGGTGTTGGTGATTTTAGGCCTCTGCGCTCTTTTTCACTGTGGTACAGTGTAAAGTGCTTGAGCTCTCTGTGTATGTGTGGTGAGTGACCTGCCTTTCCATAGGAATGAATGGGGAATATGTATGCCATGGTAGTTCCTGATGTGTGGGGAGTGCAGGGTCGAGTTTGATATGTACGAACTCGTGAGATTGAATGCTGCGAAATGATATATGCGGCATGACTGTGTCTAGTGTAGAAGTGCCACTTTTAGAAGTTGGCATATTTGTGTAATTTGTGTCTGGCGTGTGATTGGCTGGTGAGCATGGTCCAGGAGTGCCTGGGCCTGCTTGTTGATTGACTGTCTGGTTTGAGGGTGACAGGGGCTGGGGAGCCCCAGGACGTTGTCTGAGTCAGCCCGTGGATGAAAGGCTGCATCTGCTGCCAGGGAAGTGGGAGGAGATGGCACCTGGGAGTGACTAGGGCTGTGCCTGCCTGACCACAATGCTGGCTCCACCTCCCGCTGGGCGACTGTCACCTCTGTCCCTGACACTAAAGAGAGTTCCTTAAAACCAGTTCTAGCTGCTTCTCACACTGCTGGCACAAAGACTTCAAATACTTTTCTCTGTATAAGAAGGGGCTGTGTCCCCTTCCAATTTGTTCTTGTTTCTGACTTGAATATACCAGGGGCGGGCGCTGCCCAGCCCCTGGATGCCTGGAGGACTTCTGGGGGACCCCTCTGCCTTGCCTGGGCTGATGGGGGGGACTTTGCTTTGCCCTGGGATCCTTTGGACCTCCTTCCTATCCCCCCATGACTTTGCTGGACTTTTCCTGATCCCCCCTAGCGCCTGGGAGCGCTTTATTTTTATTTGGACCTTCTTTTTGTCTGCTAGCGCTTGGGAGCGCTTGACTCGTAGTTTCTAGCTCCTGAATGCGCTTGCACGTTGTCCCTAGTGTTTAGGAGCGCTTGATTTGTCTTTATAACGCTGGGGAGCGCTTTTTGCTTCGTTTCCGCGCTTCCCCGCCCCGCATTTTGCGTGGGGAATGGCAGGTGCCCACCCTGCGTTGTGCGGCTCTTAGTCCTTTGATCCGCGAAGCCGGTGCCCACCCGGCATTTGCCCCGCGGCCATGCCGCTGGTCTTGAATTTTTGATTCACCTCGAGGGTGGCCACCCCTCGGTGAAGTGATTCCCCGCCTGCCTGCCTAAGCGGGGCCGCTGCGCTGCCCGCAGCGACCCGGAAGTGGTTGGCCGGCCGGCCAATTGCAGCGCGGCCGGCCGGAAGTCCCGCCCCCGCAACCCGAGGGAGAGGAAGGGCGGCTGGGAGAAGAGGCGGAGAGGAGGGATGGCCGCCCGGGGCTCCCGTGACCTGGAGGGTGCCCCGGGAAGAGAAGAGGTAGCGCGGCCTGTTGCGGGGCTCCCTTATGCTGAGGGAGCCCCGGGTTGAGGAGGAGAACCCGTGTCCGCGAGAGGAGGCCGGCGGCGAAGAAGAGACCGGCGCGACAAAACTCCCGGTGAGTGGGGCTCCCTTGAGATGGCCGAGGGGGGGCGTCGGGGCACATTGCCGGTGCCCGCCCCCTCCTCCAGCAGTGTGAGCAGCCATGTGGGGGCTGGGCAGAATGGGACAGATCTGTTTTCGCTCCCCGTGTGAGCAGAAGAAGCCCAGGGGTGCCGGTTGAGAGGCAGAGTCAGGGCGGCCCCGATTGGCAGCGGGTCGCCCCAACATTGTAGAGCCCAGAGAGGCTCCCTGAGGGAAGGTGTGTTTCCCGAGCCCAGATGGCTCCAACAACGGGCCATAGTTGTTTAAGAGCCTGTGTGGCTCCAACGATCGGGAGCAGTTGTGCGAAACCCTCGAGGAGCATTTGTAGTCTGAGCCTGAGGGCTCCATGGGGCATATTTGTTTCAGAGCCTGTGTGGCTCCAACGTTTGCGACATGGGTGGTGTCCAGAGCCTGTGTGGCTCCTGCAGTTGGCCGCAGTGTGGGGCAAGAGCCTGTGTGGCTCCCACAGTTGGCTCAGTTTGCGCCTAAGGGTCAGTGAGGACCCTGTTGCAGTTTGGATTCACAGCTGCCCAGCAATTAGTGGGCAGCTGCAGCGTTTAGGCCCTTGTGAGTGTTCCCAGGTGCCCAGCAAGTAGGGGGCACCTGCTACATTTAGGTTTTGCGCCAGTGGCGCACCCCTGACTGGCGCTGCATGGCAGCGGGCCCTGACATTCTGGACACAGGGCTCTTTTAGTCCCTTTATTAGATGGGGGCTGGTGTGTGATTTCTGCGCAATGTGATTTCTATGTTTTTAATAGTAATTGCCTACTGTGTGTTTTTGCGCTATTGTGTTGTTCTGGCACCTCTGAATGTTTTTAGGCATCATGTGTCTTCCTTTTCCCTGAGCTGCACCTCTGAATGTTTTAGGCATCATGTGTCTTCTTGCGCTGCACCTCTGAATGCATTTTATTGCATCATGTGCTTTGTTCTGAACACCGCTGAATGTGTAGGTTTATGCATCATGTGTTTCCCTTGTCTTACACCTCTGAATGTTTTTAGGCATCATGTGTTTCTCCTTTATTACTCCTCTGAATGTGTTTCATGCATCATGGGTAATGTGTTCTTGTTTATACCCCTAGGTGCTGTGTGATACTTAGGTGGTTGTTCTTTTTAGTACAGGTGGTCCTAGTGAAGGCCTGTTTCCTGTTACCAGTGGTTACTGGTTGTGTGCCTATAGTTGCTAATTTGTGCTACTATGATTTTTATTCTTTATTATTTATTCTAGAAGTGCTATTTCTGATTCTGACAGTGGCCCACGTGGCCCTGTCTTGTGTACATAATCCCTTGTGAATATTGCCCGTGCCAGTTGGCACCATGTGGTTTGTGTGATACTATCTGATGTGTTTTTTACAATACGAAAGTTGTTTTATAATAACCTTGTGTGGAGTTCCTTTTGTGGTGTGCCTAGTATGTTGTTGCTGTTGTGTGCTGGCGCAACTGCTTTACACATTGCCTCCGAGTTTAGCCTTACTGCTCGTGCCAAGCTGCCAGGGGGTGAGCAGGGGTTATCTTGGCGTGTGACTCCCTTGCCCTGATTAGAATGGTGGTTTCTGCCTAGCTTTGGCGTCAGCCTTACAATTACTGCCGATGAGGTGGCGTTAGCTATACATTCCCTACGTTCCGGTAAAGCAATGGGTCCCAATGGTCTACCGATAGAATTGTACAAGCTCCAACCTGACAAGATTGCTCTATATTTAAGGGACATGTTCCTAGAGTCCCGGGACCGTGGTTTTCTCCCACGCGACCAGAGGGTAGCGACGATAGTTGTAATACACAAGGAAGGGAAACCGAGGAATAGGTGTGCCTCGAACAGACCAATTTCTCTGTTAAATGCCAAACCTAAAATTCTTGCCAAGCTACTGGCTAATAGATTGATCAAAACCATTAGTGCTCTAATCCATCGGGATCAGTCTGGTTTAATCCCGCATAGAAACAAAGCGTTGAACCTTCGGCGTCTGCACGGAGTTCTCGTGAGGGCCGCGACGTTGCGTGAGCCGGCCATTTTGGCGTCTTTGGACGCCACTATGGCGTTCGATACTGTGGAATGGCCGTATTTGTGGGCGGTGCTTGCTAAATTGGGTTTTGGATCGGATTTTATCAGCTGGGTTTGGCTTCTTTATGCGGACCCCTCGCACAGATTGTGGTTAATGGTCCTGTTTCAGCTCTGTTTTGTCTCGATTGGGGTACCCGTCAGGGTTGCCCGCTCTCCCCCCTTTTGTTTGCACTGGCCCTGGAGCCCCTCGCTGCCTGGATCCGTTGGGAGCCCTCCATGAGGGGTATTTACTGGTCACCGGAGTACGAAGATCGCATCTCCCTATATGCAGACGATATCCTGCTTTACTTGACTTCCCCTAGGAAGTCTTTGATAGTTTTGTGTGACGTTTTGACTTCCTTCGGTAAAAACTCGGGCCTGATTATCAACGGGGCTAAATCCTATCTCTACGTCCTCTGTGGTGACATTCCTGTTTTGCCGCATAACTGTCCCATTCAGATAGTGCAAGAGGGGTTTAAATATCTTGGCATTTATGTTTCGATGGACCCCCGGGTTCGATATGAGCAAAACCTTCTCCCTCCCTTGAATTTGTTGAAGCGAGATGTTGCGAGCTGGCGGAAGCTTCCGTTTTCCTTGCTTGGGCGAGCTGCCCTTTTTAAGATGATGTCTCTTCCTCGTTTTTTGTATGCCCTTCAGAACACGCTTGACATAGTTCCTGCTAGTTACTTTCGGATAGTTGAGGGTTTACAGAGGAAACTATTGTGGGATGGCAGGCCCCGTATCGCGATTGTCAAATTGACACTTCCGTGGTACGACGGGGGTATTGCTCTTCCCGACATCAAAAGGTACTATTGGGCATCGCAGTTAGGGGCCATCAGCCATGGTATGTATGGCCCCGAGTTAAACCCTGGTTTCGCCATGGATCGGTGGTTACTTCCCGGGGGCAACTATTATAGGGCGCTATATACTAAATCGGTGGTGAGGTTTTTGTCAGATCCGACGAGGGCAGCCGTTCGGGTCTGGCAGGATGCCACTAGTGCGTTAGGCTGGAAAGATCGCTTGACCTTGGCGACCCCGCTTTTCGGATCTGATAGGTTTGGCAAATTGTGGAACACAAGGGGGTTCGACAAGTGGGATCTTATTGGCATTATTAAGGTGGGAGACCTCTGGGCCAAGGGACAGGTAAACTCGTTTGCGGCCCTGCAGGTTGAGTTTGAATTGGGTGGGTCTGAGTATTTCCGTTATGCTCAGGTTCGTCATGCATTGATTTCGGTCTTCCTGGTTGGGGAGGAGATACCGGAATCTACCCCACTGGAGGACCGAGTGTTGGATGGTCATATACCGGACAGTACCATCTCCCTGGTGTATAAAAAATTGATCAATCATAGGGCAGACCTACTGTTGAAATTGCGAGATCAGTGGACCCGTGACGGCCTTGAGCTTGATGATGAGGACTGGCAGTCGGCGATCTCCCCCAAGGAGGTCGCGATTCCGGCACGACTCAGATTAGTTCAACTCAAAATATTACACAGAGTATATGTCACGGGTCCCCGTCTGGTTCGCATGGGTTTTCTGAAGAGGGTCTGTGCCAACGGGGTTGCGGGCAGCTGGGTACGTTTCTCCACATTATCTGGGAATGCAGGGAAGTTGCTGTTTATTGGAGGAAGGTTCACAAGGTCATTCAGGAGGTCTCGGGGTGGCTCTCTCGCCAGAAGCCAGGCGCTGCTTGCTAAATGTCTGGGAGCCCATCAACAATAACGTGGCTCAAACTCAATGGATGACCCTAGGGGCTATGATCTCCAAACGTAATATTCCACAGTTATGGGGATCCCAGAGGCCCCCTACCCTCGAGGTGTGGATGGAAAACATGGATTGGTGTATGTTTAGGGAAAAAACTGTATACCTGGCTCGGGGTCGTCCCCGGAAGTGGCACAAAGTATGGGGTCCTTGGAACCGGTATAGAGGTGACATATGTGTACCACCAGCGACGCTTGTCCTTGATGTCCCCCTTTCCCCCTGACCCCGCATTACTTCTTGATTGCTTTAAGGCTTTTGATGCTCCCTCCTCTCCTCCCCCGTCAATGTGTCAATTATTCCATTGTCGATATAATAATGTTCCGCCTTTGCGCAGTCTAAGCACTTCATGTAATTTGTTGCTGCTTTGCTTGTTTTTTTTCTAATAAAAAGAAATATTTAAAAAAAAGACCTATCACTGGGAGGATAATCTTTCCAATGGATTAGGAACTGCTAGTGGTTCCTAAAGACCCGGGAATCACAAGGTTCCTGGACCTCATATTCAGGAACATTATTAACCAAAACAGGAGGCGGTCGAGAAAAAACCCTCTTGCAGGGATCTATAACATACGGTTTTAGTTGTGAAGTATGGAAAACAGGGTGTATTTTCCAAGAACATGATTGTGGTAGATCAAAAGACACTGGGTTCACCACTTGAGTGATTTTAAAGGGTCCGTAAATGCGTCCATAAAAGCATGGCTTGAATTTACAAAGGGACAAGTGGTGAGGTAAAAATGTTGAGGAAAGCTAAACTTCACAATTAACCTGATATAATGGAGACTGATGTCAGAGGACGTCAGCGGTGTCTTTCATTTTCTTTTTGGCTTCCTGAAGATTAATGTGTACTTTTTATCTGACCACTCGGAGATGTTGGATAAAGAGGCTGCTTCTGAAACTGTAGTGTCTTGTAAAACTGATGGAAATGTCCTAGGATGGTAACCAGATAGGATGAAAAATGGGGTAGTCTTGGCGGCACTTAGGACAGTGTTGTTATAGGAATATTCTGCTAAGGATACATATGAGGATCAGTAGCTTTGGGTAAAGTTGCAAAAGAAACAAAGGTATTTTTCTAGTCCCTATTTTAAACGTTCAGTTTGAACATTTGTCTAGGGTTAAAAACCCTGAAGATAAGGTTACTTCAATATGAAGGAATTTGCAAAAGTGTTTCTAAAAACGGGATATATACTGAGGGCCATGGAAGACCATGAGGGCGGTTAATCTCCTGTATGAAGATTTTCCCAAATTCTTTTGCAGTAGTTCCTCAAAGCAGTCAAATTTGCCACCTTGGAAAAGGAGTCCACTGTCACCATAATGACTTGGGTGCAGAAGGGTCGTTCCAGGCTGTGACGGTTTTATGTTCTCTTTCTCATTAGTGCTCCATAACATGTACAAAACGCGACATTGTTATTATTGCCTGTTGTAACTCGATTTTTTTTTTCCGGCTGGTGGGATGCAGGCTTCGCACAGTGCCTGAGATTCAAAATACTTCTGTAATACCTAAAAATGAGTAGCAAGCCGCTCATAGGAGAGGACTTTGCTGGGCGTTCTTCTGCCGTTTTGTGCCGCTGCTGAGGACTACAAGGTCCAGGAGCACGGGGAGTGCAAACACCTGTGCCCGCCCGCCCACAACTGCTATATTACTCCTCGCGGCCCCCGCTTTGCGGGAGCCGCTCGTAGGAGAGGACTTTGCTGGGCTTTCTTCAGCCGTTTTGTGCCGCTGCTGAGGACTACACGGTCCAGGAGCACGGGAAGTGCGAACACCTGTGCCCGCCCGCCCACAACTGCTATATTACTCCTCGCGGCCCCCGCTTTGCGGGACGCGCGCGGGCCGCGCCGGGCGAAGCCCTGCCCAAGGGTGGGCCTGTTTGAGCCCGTTGGAACCTGGGGGAGGCTGGGCTGGGCCCTCCCTCTAACGACTATTTTACGATCATATCGGCTGTTCTTTCTGTAAGTGTTGAAAGCAACTACTTATCGGATCCATTTTTTTGCTTGTGAAATGTCTGGGCCAGATGGAAAGGTGAAGAAAGCTGCTGAGGGTGATTATGTAGCGGGGACCCTGGACCAATTTATAATGAGAGCTACATCGGTCCTGGCGCACAAGATTGCCATCACTGAGCGCCGTCTTTCCCTGGTCCCTGCCTTTGCTAAACGTTCGTCCCTGGGGTGCCTGGTAAACTCACGTTCCCCGGAAAAAGGCTTACAGATTGCCCCTGTTGTTGGGTCTCCGAGTCAGAGCCCTCGCCAATCATTACAAGATACAGGGGACATATATCCGGCCTGTACAGATTCTACGCAAGTTAAGGAGCCCACGCAGGGGGCGACCTCTAAGAGGAAACGAAGGGGTGCCGCCATGAGGGGGAAAAAGCCTAAGATACCGAAACTTAATAAGGCTACTGACCAGGGAAAGAATGAACATTTTATTATTTAAGCTCCACAGGAGAGTATGTCAGCCTTAAACAGCACGAGCATGGATGATTCTGTTGCCTTATTTCCTCAGTTTGAAGAAGTCTACTGGCAAAAAATAGGAGGCCTCATAACATCGTACCTCCAGTCCTTACTACAAAGACTCCTATTAATAGAGAATAGGCTGGAAAAATTTGAAGAACAGATGGTGTCAACCTTGGGATCCTCTAATAACAAAATGGTGAACTCTGGACAGACCCTTGAACTGGTAAGGGATGGATTACAGGGTCTTACGTTCTCCACCGCCCCTAATGTTCCATCGACCTTAGGCATTGAAGCACATCAACCTAACTCTATAACGCCTAGGGTTGAAGTAAAGAGTACGAGCAATACAGATGGCGTAGAGGCCCGGCGTAATAGTGTGCATAACTGTGAGGGAAGAGAAGCAAAACAACTGCTGGGAGAGGATCAGCAGCAAAATGTAAAAACTGCTCCCAAGGGGAACTGCCATGGCAATAATGTAAAAAAGTTATTGCCCCATTTCGACCTAACCCCTGATTGTGCACCTTATGTTGTGGTTTTGACTGGTGTTCCAGAATTGGGAAATGGCAAAGTTAAATATTATGAGGAACTAAAAAACAAAACGATTTACTGGTTAAATAAAAATAGACCACTCCAACTAGAAGCCCAATGCCAGATCCTGTTCGTACGTAGAGTGAGTTGGGTAGCATGTAGACTCAAAAACACTTTAGGCAATTCTATTGTCATTAGTTTCAATGATTGCAGGGCAGTGGAATACGTCTGTGGGGGTCCCACGAATAATTTGAGATCCACTATCCAGATCCGGGACCTAAGTTACTTTTATACTCCCACAGACCGAATGTCTAATTTTGGCCATCAAGGAATGACCATGGGTAGGCCCAGCAGGACTGTACTGCATACTGATAGAGAAAGGTGGGGGAGTAGAGAGTTGTTATCAACTGTACCCCTCAGTAACAGATTTAGTGTGTTGGATATGGTGGACTGACTGACATCCACAGCTACTAGTTTCCCTGTAACCCATAAACAACCGTATGTTGAAACAGGAGAGCTGGGGCTATAACATCTATTGTTACAATAGTGCCCATGCAAATGTGCGGTTCTACAAGCGTGCTAGGGTGCGAGGCTATAAACCACCATCTAGGGCACAGTGATGGAATGGGGGATGTATCTGATGGTAATCGATGTATAGTTAATGCAGCAGAGGAGGTGGGGAATCCCATTGTTCGAAACCTGGAGAGGGAGTCTAATAATGATCGATGCTCATGTATTGGGGCTATCACTAAGGGAACTCTTCAAGACCTTGAAGATCTGACGAGTAGAGAATCACTAAGTGTAGTACCATTTAAACAGCAAAAATTAAATAGCTACCCAGAACCACAGAGTGAGATTGACCCACCCTCTATAGCAACCATGGTAACTATTCGCCTGGAAAGACAAACAGTGAAATTAGAGAACCTGTTGACTTTCTATCTGTAGTTGAAGATTGTGGGGAAAATCTGTTACAGGCGATGGCACCCATTGCTTTGTAAGACAAAATGCATGAGACAGCCTGTCAATCAGCCTTATTGTTAGGTGTGGTTAGAATTGCCTCCTGGAATATTTGTGGCCTTGCTTCAAAGGTTACGGATGAAACATGGGGCGATTTTATCCATAACTTTGACATATTCTGTCTCCAAGAGACGTGTTCAATAAACAAGATACATCTGGAGGGATATAAAACATTCCATATCCCTCCAGATGTAAACAGACACAAGGGGGACATCTGTGTATACATATCTAACATGCTGAGGGTAATGGATATTAAGATGGTGAAAAGTACTGCTTATTATGAAATGGATACCATCTATTTGCCCTCATTGGTAAAGCTGCTGGTAGTAAATTTCTACAATAACATTGATAAAGTTAACTTTGTGAATGTCATGAACAGTTTTAATGTGGATCTAAATAGCCAGAGTCTTTCTAAAGGGAGTGATATGATTTTGATATGGGGGGGGGGTACTTTAATACTAGTGTTTGTAATAACACTGATTGTGGCTATGAGGACAACGAACGAGAAGAAAACGGCCACTCAAAGCACTTTATCCACACTGTTAGAGGGGAAAAGTTTTATGAAATCATGGCCATATATGACCTGGGCTTTGCAAATTTGATGTGCTCCCCAATGGTGAACTTTGATCCCACATATATAGGAATAGGATTTAAATCAGTGATCGATTTTATTATAATTCCTACACGATATGCAGATAGGGTGACAAACTTTATGATTCATCCAAATGGCCTAAGTGATCATCTCCCACTTAGTATGAACTTAATAGTATTTGATGAAAACGCCCCTACCACTATAGAGAGCCTGGTATGGACTCAAAAGATAGTGTTGGCCCGCCAAAATGGCTATTCCTTACGGTGGGGGAAAAAAGATCCAAGAGTTTTAAATAGTAAAATCATATCCAGGGCCCTAACCCCGATCTTAACGTGTTTAGGAGAAGATACTCCCTATGATGTCACCCTAAAAGCTTTCAAACAGATCACTAATGAGGTACAGAATATATTGTCCAAACCAAATAAGAAGCCGCAAAATAGGAGTAATGGGTGGTTTGACAGAAAATGTACAAAGACCCACACCCGCCTTAAGATCGCCCTCAGCAAGCCATTAAGGGATTATGTAGAAATTAAAAACTGCAGAAAGGCCTATAGCCAAGCCAGGAAAAACCGCAAAAAGGAAATAAAGGTGCAGGCATGGGATAATCTTTATGAGGCCGCTCAGCGTAGAGACTCACAGTCTTTGTGGCAGGCAGTGAATGCCCCTTTCCTTTTTAATAAGGAGAGGGCGAGGGTAGAAGTTGTAATTGACGATAATACTTGGGTCAACTTCTTCTCTAAAGTCTATAGCATTGAGGTGGACGATTCCATAAGCAACCAAGACCCTGTGGAGGAGCATGGAGGCCAACTAGCTCATTTCCCGATCGACATCGAGATTTCCCATGAGGAAGTACTGATGGCTATTAATCTGAGCAAAGGAAGTAAAGCCCCGGGCCCGGGCGGGATTCCTATTGATCTATTTAAAATGACCACCGATCTCTGGGCCCCTCTCCTTACTCGTGTCCTTGAGGCATGTTGCTCAACAGGATTTTTAAAAACCTGGTCGGAATCAATTATTATACCGATCTTTAAAAAAGGCGACCGGGACAGCCCCACTAGCCATAGACCAATATCGCTCTTGGATTCCTTAATGAAAGTTGCAGGAAGGGTGGTGTTAAATAAACTCCATAACTGGGCAGAGGACAATAACATTCTGAGCCCTGTCCAGTATGGCTTTAGGGAAGGGATGGGCACCGTAGAACAGGTGTTAAATTTTATCTTAATACAAGGAAAATACACCCAAGCAAAACCAGGTCGCATGTACGCAGTATTTGCTGACCTCACAGCCGCCTTCGATTGCGTAGATCACAACAAGCTATGGAAAACCCTGGACGAGATAAGGGTAGAACCCGCAATCGTGCAATATTTAAAACAATTATATATGGGACCTACCGCGAAGGTTAGATATGGCCTTATGGGAGAGTGTACCAAGTCATTCAGCGTGGAGAAGGGTGTAAGGCAAGGCTGCGTCTTGGCCCCGTTCCTCTTCTCCATTTACACCAATGCTTTGGAAAAGGAACTGGGGGCAAAAGTAAGAGACTCACCAAGATACAACAGCAAGGAGATGGTCTCCCTTCTCTACGCGGATGATGCTGTGCTAATGGCCAGAACTAAGATTGCTTTACAGAGAGCACTTTCCACCTACATAGAGTTCATGGCCAGTAGGGGCCTAAAGCTCAATGCCAAGAAAACCGTCATGATGACGTGTGGGAAAGGCGGGAACAAATGTAAAAATCTGGTAGTAGGTGACAACAGAATTGGTTCCACTAATGCATTTTCCTATCTTGGAATACTTATCGAGGAATCAGGATCATGGGCGCCGCGGTCAAGAGCAGGACTCTCCTGTTTAAACGTTCCACCACTGCGCTAATGAATTACGCTCAAAAACTTGGAAAAGGACCCCCAGAGATTTTACTAAAAATGTACATAGCAAAATGCAGAAGCATAGCAATCTATGGGGCAGGTATTTGGGGTTTTTATAATGTAGGCTCTCTACAAGTCGTTGAAAATGCATTTTTATGGTTTATTTTAGCGGTCCCCCAGAGCACCTCAGTTTTTAATTGCCATAGCGAACTGGGTCTTGAGCATATCACAGATCTCATTAAAACACAAACAATCTTACTATGGCAGAGAGTCTGGTCTTCGCCCTCCCTGGTCTTAAACCAAGAAATCATCAGACATAATGCTTCTGGATTTTGCCAGAAAAATACCGTGGCTAAACTATATAAAAACTTAGTAAATGACCTAAACAGACCAGAATTTTATGCAAACCCAGAGACAATTTCTTCTCTATCCAGAAAATAATTGAAAACTGCATGTATTAGCCAGTTTGAATTACTTAGGTTATCTGGGGAAGTCAATAAGAAAACCGTGACACAACATCAAATGAGCCTAACGTGTTATACCATCCAACCTTATCTGGCTTTTTGCATAAGGGGCTTTGATAGATTTGTCCTTACCAGGCTGAGATTTGAGATCTTTCATCGCCTGGTAACATTTCCAACTAAAAATGACTGGTCGAGAAATTTGGTGCTATGCCCATGTGATAATCTGTCCCTGCAAACTACCATCCACGTGGTATTATTTTGTAAAATATATGTAAAGGAACGCAGAAGATGGATTAAGCCACTTTTGAAACAGGGAGCATGGCGGCAATACCGTCCAGCGTTCTTATTTTTGCAACAGTTGGAGAACGAATATTGTATTGGTACCATGATTTGTTTTTTAAACAGTATCATGAGGAAATGGAACGCTATGATATGTTAATTATTGTTGAGGGGGAAAAGTTTTACAAGTACTTGGAATAATTTATAAAAATGGGATTAAGTATGAATTTTGCTTACATTTTAATGCTGCTTTTATGATTTTTTTTAACTTGTATGCAAAAATCGAATAAAGCATTTTCTGAACTGGACTTGGTTACCTGCAGAAGGAGGTAGAGAGGAAATAAAATCAGTGTACACAGTGAGCCATGGTGCAGGTGGAACAGGTAGGGGCTGGAGTAACTCCATAGGTTTAGTGTGAGGTAGTTTGGCTTGGGTACAGACAGTACAGAAGGATACATAGATCTCAGTATCCTTTCTTATTTATGGCCACCAAAAAGAGAGAAGTAATACCTCTAGAGTATTTTTGAAAGCACGATGACCAGTAACAGGAGAATCATGACACATCTGCAAGGCTTCAAGTTGTACTTTTCGGGTTGGGAGGAATAATGCTCTTCCATAGTAACAGTATCTATCATATCGCTTAATCTGGTCATTCAGCTTCTTCCATTCTTCTTGGTTTTGGGAGGTATACTCTGATTGGATGCTGTCTAGGAATGATTGAACTGTGCCAATGATTTGTTGTGGCTCGATTATGTTTTGTTGTTGTAGAGTTGGACATCTGGATAACGACAAGACAAGGCATCTGCCAGACTGTTCTGAGACCCTTGAGGTTCCGTGACGGTTATCAGCGAACCGCAAATGATCCATTTAGTATATCCTAGTGTTTTCGCTACGCTACGAGCAAGAGCACTCCTTCCACTGACACATTTCTGATATACCCACGGCATCCATCTTAGATCGTGGCCGCCATTTTGTGGTTCCTTGCCCTCACATATGCAATAGCCTCTGATCATTTCATTCACTTCACTTTGATTAAGGACACGTAGCCTTAGCCGGAGATTCACCTCTTACATGACACGTGCACCTTAAACCAGATCACGCTGAAGCTGCATGACTCGACAAAGGCTGCCTCCTCTGCCCGAGGCCAGCCCACCTGAACTGGTTTTCCTGTCCATTGTACCTGATCATGATTAGGCGGCCGAAGCCGGTAGCCTTGCCCATTTACAACCCACAAACATCTCTTATCCCGTTTTCTATCTTCTGCACCTGGCTCTGCTCCTTTCCTTCTGGGCCTTTATTAGGGGGAGGTAACGAACTTTACGATGAGGCGGTCCGGGTCCTGAATGCAATATTGACAGGGGATTGTGATGAACTAGTGGGAACCCCTCTTCGTAGATGTTTGGTATCAGATTTTATCGACAGTTCCTGTGTAACGCCAAATATTTATTGTTTAGAGACACAAAGGTTTGGGAATGTACCGACATGTGAAATATTTGCCTAGAGCACAATTTTTAGTATATAAGGAGCAACCCACTTTGTACAAATGAAACAGTCTCCTAGATTCTGCCCGTGTGTAGATTCTGTGACTTCTGTGTCCCTGCAGTAATAAACCTTTGGTCTTTGACGCCACCATCGAGAAGCCCGTGTTTCTGTTCATTTGTGCACCAAGGCAGGTGGGACTCCGGGGTCTTTGGGTGTTGTACCCTGACACCTCTGGACGGAACCAAAAAGTCCAGAACTCCAATTGGCGCCCAACGTGGGGCGACGTCATTCGGTACCGGTCCAAAAGCCTGAAGAGTTCGAGAAGCTTCGTGTGAAGATTCCTGAGGGAGGCGCCCCACTTCATCGATCCCGGCATATCGCAAAAGTGGCCCTGAAGTTCTCTTCCACGAGGGTTTCCCGTTCAGGACGGCTGCAGTGGGCCGTTGCCTTGACCGTCGCCCTGTCTTGGACCCGAAGTGGTGCAGTCCTTAGTACGGCGAAACGTGACGGGTTTCTCCTTGGTGACGTCTTCAGTGCCTCAGTTAAGTATTTAGTGATAGCTAGCTGGTTACTTTTGTGAGGATTGTTAAAAATCCTTGATCGGTTCTTGGTTTGGTTTGGTTTTGTAAGATTATCATTGGTTGTTCTAGTTACGATAATCTATTTTGGTTCAGTTTTGGGTATCGATACATCAGTTCGTTTTGGTAGGCCTAAGTTCTTGGTTCGAGTGCACATATTTGTTTCGTGTTTGTTTGTTTTGTGTTCCAGACTGAAAATGGTAAGTCGGAAAATGTTGTCTTGTTTTAGTTGCAACAGTGACTCACAATTAGAGGATTCCTGTCTGGTTCCTCCGATTGGGACTCCCCTATATGACCTATATTGTAAGTATGGCGTGGGTCCTATAACTTATAATGAGATATGGGTCCGTTATTGTAAGAAGGATGGTGTCCTTAGTTGGCCACTGCATGGTAGTTTTGAGCAAGAGATTCTCGACAACTTAGAAGCGAAATTGTTTAGGAAGAAAGCCCGGCCGGCAATGTTTGACTCTTTTCGTTATTGGCGGAAAGAATCCAAACAGAGAGAAATGAAAAGGTTGAAATAAGAGCAAAAAGAACTAGAAGAGTTAACTCTAGAGCAAGCGACTAAACAGTTGCAGGCTAACGAGTGTGAGAAGGTCATAGATGTAGCCATTAGAGAGCATAACCTAGCAATTGACAAGTGCTATCCTGCCTTGCCATCGAAAATGGCTAAGATACTGGAGGACTCCGAAAACGATCCTCTGCTATCTTATCTGTTACGGTCGCCTCCACCGTATGCACAAGGTGCTACGGCTCCACTCGTCCCGAATGTTCAATTGCCGGTTGCTGGACAACCTGGTGTTCTTGTCCCTCAGAATCAAGTTCCTATACCTCCTGTGGTGAATGTAAATGTTCCTACAGCTCCTCCTCTTCCCGCACTGCCCGCTCCTATACCTACCACTGTACCTATTGGTCCTCAAACTATTTTCCTCGATACTCCTACTGTTTCGTCATCTATTCCTACCTCTACTGCGTTCTCTATGTCTGCGAGTGTACTAACTCCACTTTCTGTTCGTCGAAGAATTACTGATTCCGTTACTAATATGCTGTCTCCTATATATAAAACCTTGATTAAGACTCCTACTCCTGACTCTGTTCAGAGACGGAGTCAGCTTCCAAGTACTGAGGAACGGGGAGTTTTAGACTCCACAGCTCTCAGATGGATTACAAAAGTTAGAAGATATAGTACGAGAGATGTGTTAGAGACATTTATGCAATGGGGAGAGCCAACGCAACGATACGTCTTCGACGAGATGTGCTCGTTGTTACGTGAAGAGATAGAAGAAGACGATGTCGAATCAGATTTGGAAGATTTAATTAAGATTCAAAAAGAGTTTGCTGCTGGAATGATAGTGGGCGATAATATAAAGGAAGCGATGGAACTCATTTTGAGTTTTAGGAATGATCCATCTCTTCGTTCGCCGAGAGATTTAGAGAAAGGTAGAATGAAGCCAAGTCGCCAATATCCTATGAGGGAAGTTCCTCCAATTTGGCGCGAAGCAGTACAACGTGATGATAATGCGGGTATTGCAGCTGCTCCAGCACAGTTCCAAAGAGTATGGATACATATTCCGTGGAAGCGAGCAGAAGTGTTAGCAGTGAAACAGGCCTTGCCAGATCCACGTAAGAATCCAGCCGGATATTACAAGGAATTGACACAGACAGTTGAGGCTTGTATAATGAACTTAGCCGACATTGATATGTTGTTTGGTAATGTAGTTCCACAACCAGTGTGGGCTAAAATTCGTAGAGAGGATCATCAGGCTGCTTTAGGTGGTGATTGGGCAGCTATCACTGCAGCAGATGCTCAACAAATAAATTTGTGCATAATTTGTTACCCGAATTATGCAATAAATTGAAAGACTCAGAAAGTGCGTGGGCTGTATCTACGACAGCGCAAATACTTGCGACTGCACAGTACTATGAAAATAGGGATAAAGAGGAAAAGGAGAAATCAGAGAAGAAAACGAAAGATTTAAAGACTAAAGTTCTTTTACAGCAGGCGTATCCGCCTCGCACGAATCAGACTAATATGCAACAGAATTCGTATCAAAAGACAGATTATAATTCGACCAGGCCTCAATACCAGTGGAATCAGTGTGCGTACTGTAAGAAAGAGGGTCACTATAAAAATGATTGTCAGATTTTAGCGCAAAATAATGCGGCAGCAGCTCAGAGAGGTCGTGGTGGTTTTGCACAGAATTCTAGAGGACGAGGACGAGGTGCTATGCCTCCACAAACTAATGATCGTCCTTCTAATCACTTTGATCAGCGAAATGTACAGTCAGCTCAACAGAATAGATCTCAGCAATATCTTGTTGAGGATTATTGTGAAGTTGAAGAGGGATTTCAACAAAATGGGTACTAGGACAGCCATAGACAGAGAGAGGGAGTAGTATCAGTTCCAGTGGATCAGAGTGGGCCTTATGTCGCAGTAGCAACATCAGGTGTAGTCGAACCGTTTCTGTTGGATACTGGTGCCGCGAAAAGTTCTATCATACATGCGAAACTCCCTGGCGCACCTTTGTCTGGCTCAACAAATGTTTCCGTAGGTTTTTCAGGCGCCCCTGTGTACAACCCGATATCTGGTCCTTTGTCTATTTCTGTTGGACCGTGTCAATTGAAAGCACCCTTAATTTTGACGACAGGTTGTAATGAAAATCTGCTTGGTTTAGATTTGTTAAAACGACTATATGCGACATTGTACTGTTCTCCGGAAGGAGTACAGCTTACTTTGGGTAAAAGACTCACCTCTCCGATGTACTTGTCAATGGACGCACTCCCGCCGGAGCTACGTTCACTCCCTGATTCTCTTTGGGCGACTGGTCCCAACGATGTAGGTCTACTAGAGATTCCACCGTATGTAGTAACGTTGAAAGCGAATGTGAAATTTCCAAGAATTCCTCAATATAAAATATCGAATGAAGGTGAGCGTGCACTCTTATTGATTGTGCAAGATTTGATTAAAAAAGGTGTGGTTGAAGAAACGCGAGGAAATGTTTGTAACAGTCCTGTATTGCCGATTTTGAAACGAACAGATCCTACAAAGCCTCCAGTCTATAGGTTTGTCATAGACCTTAGAGAAGTTAATAAGATTGTAATTCCGCAGTTTCCTGTAGTGCCAGACATTACTGCTTTGTTAACATTGATTCCTGCTACAGCTACATGGTTCTCAGTCATCGACTTGAAGAATGCCTTTTTCAGCATTCCGATGGCCGAGGAAAGCAGAGATATTTTTGGCTTCTGTTTAGGAGGTCGCAGTTTCAGATTTAAACGCGCTCCACAAGGCTACTGTGAAAGTCCATCTATTTACAGTCAAGCTTTAAAAAGTCAGCTAGATTCTTTTGTCCTTCCTCCAGGTTCTGCCCTAGTACAATACGTAGATGATCTTTTGGTGGCTGCTGATGACAAGGAAACTTGCAAAGCAGCTACAATTTCACTATTGCATCATTTGTCTAATTTGAATCATAAGGTGTCACCTTCCAAAATGCAATATTGCTGCCAAGAAGTAACCTACTTAGGTCACCTCTTATCAAAGGAGGGAAGGAAGTTGACCCCAGAGAGAATAAAAGCAATTACGCAGATGAGTGTTCCACGCACACAGAGGGAAGTACGTGCCTTCCTAGGTATTACCTCTTACTGTAGGCAGTGGATCCCAAATTTTTCACTTTTAGCGAAACCGTTGGTAGCCTTGACTGGGAAAAATGTTCCGAGTCCGGTGCCATGGTCTGATGAATGTCAAGAGAGTTTTGCTGAATTACGAAAAGCTTTGTGTTCAGCTCCTGTATTGGGCACACCTGATTACAGTAAGCCATTCACGCTCTACGTTCACGAAAGAGAAGGTTGCGCGTTGAGTGTTCTGACACAGAAGTTTGGTGATAAACAACGCCCTTGTGCGTATTTCTCATCAACATTAGATCCGGTAGCTAGAGCATTGCTTAGTTGTTTGAGGGCTACAGCGGCAGCTGCAGCTTCCATTCGACAATCTGCTGGTTTGGTGATGAACAATATGCTAGTGGTCATGGTTCCTCATGCAGTGGACACACTCATGAACCGAACGAAGACTCAACACCTTACTAGTGCGAGATTATCTGGTTACGAGCTGACGTTATTAGCGAGTCATATTCAGATCAAAAGATGCAATGTATTGAACCCAGCAACATTGTTGCCGACTGATCAAGAGTCGAGTGATTCTGAGCCACATGACTGTTATTTCAAAACGGAGGAAGAGACAAAAGGTCGTATCGACTTGAGAGATACTCCTCTATCCGACCCAGATGGTACGCTGTATGTGGACGGGTCATGTTTTAAATTGGAGAATGGTGATGTGACTGCTGCCTACGCGGTAACGACTTTGAAGACGATTGTGGAGACTGCAAGAGTGAGTCAGAATTCTGCCCAAGCAGCAGAATTAATAGCTCTTACGAGAGCGTGTGTTTTAGCTGAGGGAAAGAGAGTGAATGTGTTTACAGATAGTCAGTACGCATTTGGCGTGGCCCATAGTTTTGGCCGGTTGTGGAGAGAAAGGGGTTTCATTACGTCCCATGGGACTAAGATTCAACATGGTCAGCTAGTTAACGACTTGTTAGAATCTCTAACCTTGCCGACTGAAGTTGCGATTGTGAAGTGCAGTGCTCATAAAGCAATCACGGATGATGTTGGTCGGGGAAATGCCTTTGCTGATGAAACCGCTAAACAGACAGCTAGAGACATGATGAGTAGAATGTATGTTGCTACGTCTGCAAGATGGATTGCTGAGTCTGGAATGTGTGAGGACACAATGGAAAGTGTGAAAGAGATTCAGAAAGAAGCGACTGAGGAAGAGAAACGCGTATGGAGAGAAAGTACGGGCAAGTTGGACTCGAATGGATGTTGGATTGATTTGACAGAACAGCAGCGTTGGATGTTGCCTGATGCGTATGTGCTTGCAGTAGTAACGATGGCGCATGGAGTGGCGCATATAAGTTCTAAAGGGATATGTAAGATGTTAGCTCCGGTTTGGAAGAATGAGGGAATCAGTAAGTGTGCAGAGAGAGTGGTGAAAAATTGTATGGTGTGCTTGATGCATAATCCTGGCAAGGGAACTCCAACTCCAGCTGGTCATTTTGCTCCTCCTTCCTGTCCCTTTGAAGTAATACAGTTAGACTTCATTCACATGGAACGCTGCAACAATTTAAAATACGTCCTGGTGGTAGTTTGTGCTTTTTCCAGGTGGATAGAAGCATACCCATTAAAGGACAACACTGCTTTATCAACTGCCAAAATTCTTCTCAAAGAATTTTTCCCTAGGTTTGGAATGCCACGGATTGTATGGTCAGATAACGGAAGTGAGTTTATAGGGAAAGTTATGCAGAGTGTGTGTGCTGGTCTAGGATTGAAACAAAAATTTCATAGTGCGAACCATCCCCAGTCTGCTGGTTTAGTCGAGGGTTACAATGGCACCCTCAAGCTTAAAATAGCCAAAATTCAAGCATCCACAGGTTTGGCTTGGCCAGACGCACTTCCTTTGGCCTTGTTATCAACGAGAGCAACAGTGCATTCTAGAATAGGGCTTTCTCCATATGAGATTGTATTTGGCCGCCCGGCAAATGTCTGGGGTGTGCCAAGGCCTAAACAATTCTGCTCCATTGAATATCCTATGTTGATAGACTATCTTTACGACTTGACTGCTAAATTAAGTCTTATTCATCAACAGGTCTTTGATGCTTTGCCAAAACCTCCGGAGAGTCCAGGGCATCAGCTGAAACCCGGCGACCACGTGGTGGTCAGAAATTTTGCGAGGACAAAGAATCTTCAGCCTCGCTACATCGGCCCCTTCCAAATCCTGCTGGCGACGAGGACAGCTGTACGTGTTGCTGGTCGCAAGCACTGGATCCACGCTTCTCACGTAAAGCGTGTTCCACTGCCGCTGCCCTACGACGACTGGGTGAAGAAGGGAATTGGTGCCTCCGAAGCTGAAACAACTCCGAAATTTGTCCCTTTCAGCGATGCCGATTTGATTTCTGACACTTTGAAACGTGACTCTCCTCTTGAAAAGACTGCTTTGAACATTGAACATTTGTCTCCAGCATCAGAAGAAACTTTGCCATCTGCGAACGTAAACTCTGCAACAGCTGCTAGTGATACACTATTTTCCGATCAGACAGTACCAGCGAAGAAAAGATACAACCTTAGAAGCCATAAAACGAACTTATAAAGCAGGCAACTGCATACTGTGATTTTGATATTTATATACATTGGACTTTTTTGCTTTTCAGCCAGGAAGTTTGCTATTGTTTATTGTTTTTAAAATTGCCTTGCCGTCTGGGTAGCCGTAGGGTCGTGGCTGTGTGCCTAGTTTGAATTTGCAGGGGTCTGACACAAGGTCGATCTTTCTGTTAGTACTGGGAACTCCCAGGGCTGACAGAGGCATTTTCATCTACGTACACATCATCAGTGGTCGCGAGCGGATTGTAGAAGATGGAACTTCCTGCGCTGCAACGAGAAAATGTGATTTACGTTCGCAGAAACAGACTAAATAGAATTCTTCATAGCAAATGTTTCTTGATGCAATGTGCCATTACATTTTTGATTGTTTTAGCAACATTGGTGGGTGGAATTGTCTTTAGCATAAATTTGATTTTTGTGCCAGTTTCTACAGTGCCTCCCCTTGATCCAGCTATTTCTACTGTTTCTTCTATACACTCTTTTCACTCGTTTCCGGAACATGAGCAAGCTCGACGCTCAGAATTCATTAATAATACTTTTGTACAGCTCTTGCACCAACACCAACTGGTAGTTAACACTACAGACTGTTGGGTGTGTGGCTTGATACCCCACACTATGGATAAAGGTATTCCCTATTTGGTTTTGCCTTACAGCTATAATGGATCATTTCAGGCCTTCCAAACCATCTTTGCTTATGCCCTTGAAACCTATCCTCCACGCCCACCACGCTCCACTAAATATAACTCTGCCAACAAAGCTTTAGTCCAGGGAATTATTGACATGGTCAAAGACGTCAATAATACTCCATCATACCCTAGAGACGAATTGCGAGTATATTTAAGTTGGAATACTTCAGAGTATCGCCTTAGTTTAGGAGAAAGCAAGCGTAAAAGCTCAACTCCAATTTGGGTCGTACCTCACCGAGGTCAGGTCTGTTTGCAAGGTAATGGGAGAAATCCGAGAGCTCAGCTAGGGAGGAGTGAGTGCGTAGAGACTTATGTGTTTCCGGCTAACTCTTCCCCTGCCTTTCTTACTGCCAGGGGTACCTATTTCATTTGTCGAGACAGAGCTTATACATGGTTGCCTGCCGACTTCTCAGGTTCATGTTATATTGCTCGATTATTGCCTCCGACATACACTGCTTCACCTGATTACCACAGAACAAGAGTAGCGAGAGGTGTCTTCAGCAAGGAAGATACCGCTGGTCAGGAAGCTGGAGACTTCTTCAAAGGCTTCCTTCCGTTCTGGGGGCCTATGGCCAATAGTAGAAACATACGTCAGCTAACACGGGTAGTTGAATCTACTATTACCGAAACTGCTGGTGCCCTTAGCAATCTGACAGCTGAGCTTCAGGCGGATAGGCTCATGACATTGCAGAACCGTATGGTTCTAGATGTTATACTTGCAGATCGAGGTGGGGTATGCAGAATGATCCAATCGAGCTGCTGTGTCTTTATTCCTAATAATGCTACAGTTTACGAGGCGATCTCTAAGTTGCACAAGATTTCGGACTCAATACATGTAGACAAGGGAAACTGGTCCTTCATGGAGTGGTTTTGGACTCTGATCTCAGCGTGGGGATGGAAAGTTCTAATGGTCATTGGTGTCATCTTAGTATTCCTATTCTCATGTTGTCTGATTATCCAGTGTGGTCCTGCTCTGTGTAGTCTTTGTGCTGCGACTTGTCTCAGAAAACCACCTGCGTTTGGAGAAAAGACACGAGAAAGGATGATGATACAACAGCATGTCACTGACCTGATGAGCATAGAACTAGATTGAGTAATTGCCTATGTAAGGGCAAAAGGAGGGTCTGAGGTTCCGTGACGGTTATCAGCGAACCGCAAATGATCCATTTAGTATATCCTAGTGTTTTCGCTACGCTACGAGCAAGAGCACTCCTTCCACTGACACATTTCTGATATACCCACGGCATCCATCTTAGATCGTGGCCGCCATTTTGTGGTTCCTTGCCCTCACATATGCAATAGCCTCTGATCATTTCATTCACTTCACTTTGATTAAGGACACGTAGCCTTAGCCGGAGATTCACCTCTTACATGACACGTGCACCTTAAACCAGATCACGCTGAAGCTGCATGACTCGACAAAGGCTGCCTCCTCTGCCCGAGGCCAGCCCACCTGAACTGGTTTTCCTGTCCATTGTACCTGATCATGATTAGGCGGCCGAAGCCGGTAGCCTTGCCCATTTACAACCCACAAACATCTCTTATCCCGTTTTCTATCTTCTGCACCTGGCTCTGCTCCTTTCCTTCTGGGCCTTTATTAGGGGGAGGTAACGAACTTTACGATGAGGCGGTCCGGGTCCTGAATGCAATATTGACAGGGGATTGTGATGAACTAGTGGGAACCCCTCTTCGTAGATGTTTGGTATCAGATTTTATCGACAGTTCCTGTGTAACGCCAAATATTTATTGTTTAGAGACACAAAGGTTTGGGAATGTACCGACATGTGAAATATTTGCCTAGAGCACAATTTTTAGTATATAAGGAGCAACCCACTTTGTACAAATGAAACAGTCTCCTAGATTCTGCCCGTGTGTAGATTCTGTGACTTCTGTGTCCCTGCAGTAATAAACCTTTGGTCTTTGACGCCACCATCGAGAAGCCCGTGTTTCTGTTCATTTGTGCACCAAGGCAGGTGGGACTCCGGGGTCTTTGGGTGTTGTACCCTGACACCTCTGGACGGAACCAAAAAGTCCAGAACTCCACCCTGGTATATAACTAATGGTGAAATCATATTGGCTAAAAAAAGAAAGCCCACCGGGCCTGACGACTATTCTGATACTGAATGTTGCAAATACATTGTAGATTCCTATGATCTGTTCTGATTACAGACTGTTCATTGGTACCCATTAGGAACTGTCTCCATTCACAACAGGCCAACTTCATGGCTATTAGCTCTCGCTTGAGAGCAGAGTAGTTTCTCTTGGAATCTGATAGGACATGCGATAAGTAACAAACAGGATGTTCCAATCCGTCGTCTTCTTGGTGTTGGAGGAGCGCAGCACCTACTGCTCTGTCTGAAGTGTCTGTTTCTACAATAAACTTCCTTGTTGTATCTTGATGAAGTAAAACAGGAGCTTGAGTGAACGCCTGTTTCAATGACTGAAAGGCTATTTCAGCAGCTTTGGTCCATGTGAATCCTAGACAGAGATCTTCCTTCTTTAAGGTTTGGGAGATGTAACTTGTATGGTGAGCAACATTTTAGATACATTGGTGAGAGAAGTTTTTCAAGCCTAAAAAACATTGGGTTTCTTTGATGGATGAAGGTGAAAGGCAATCTAAAATAGCTTTGACTTTTTGTGGATCCATGGCAATTCCTGTCTTGTTGATCCAGTACCCCAAATATTCCACTTCTGATTTGTTGAACTCACACTTCTCAGGCTTACAGAAAAGACTGTTTTGACGTAGTCTTTCCAGGACTTGAGCGACGTGTGCATAATGCAACTCAGGAGCAGTTGAATAAACCAGAATGTCATCTACATATATAACAACAATCTGATTCAAGAGATCCGAGAACATGTTTTCCATGAATCTTTGAAAGATGAAAGGAGCATTGGTTAGTCCAAAGGGCATAATTCAATATTCGAAATGACCCAAGGGTGTTCTGAATTCGGTTTGCCACTCATCTCCTTCTTTGACTCACAGGAGATGATAGGCACTCCTAAGGTCTAATCTAGTAAATAAATGTGCCCCTCTAAGAGAATCCAAGATATCCTTAATCAAGGGATAACGATTTTTATGGTGACTTTATTCAGACCCCAGAAGTCTATGCATGGCCATAGATCTTTAGTCTCCTTTGGCACGAAGAAGAGGGGTGATGAGGACCGAGTAATCAAACTACTTTGAAGGTTTTCTTTAAGGTATTGTCTAAAGGTTTCCTTCTCAATTTCAGCGGAAGAGTATATTATTCCAAAAGGTACTTTTGCTCCGGATGTATGTCGTTACAACGCATGCTTTTTCCACGCATACCTTTACAACGCAGGTTTTACAACGCAAGTCGTTACAACAACTTGCGTTGGGGGGCGCTGGATAGTGAATAGTTTAATTTACTATTCCAACTCCAGTCCCCGTGGATAGTAGGGAAGGTTTTGGATAGTAAATTAAACTATTCCCTATCCTACAGGGCCCCCCAGCGCAAGCTGTTGTAACGACTTGCGTTGTAAAAGTTGCGTTGTAAAGGTACTGTGTGGAAAAAGTTTCGTTGTAAATGATGTTTCCCTAGTGCTCCTGGTTCCAATCGAATAGCACAGTCAAACTCCCTGTGCTAGGGCTGTATCTTCTTGATTTTCTGAAACACATTTGCATACATTTGGTAGTGACTGGGTACACCATGGACTGTGCTAACAGAGTTATAAGCTTCCTTTTTCACCATAGGCATCTCTGTTGGTGACCAGCATGCCTCAGTAGGATAACAGAATTGTTGGCAAAAATGTGACAATAAGGAAATAGTCCTAGTTTCCCAATTGATGTAAGGATTGTGTTTGATCAGCCAAGATAGTCCTAAAATCATGATATGATTGGGTGAGGCAATCAGGTCAAAGGACAAGTACTCTTGGTGTCGTCCAAAAGTCAGTTGTATTGACGGCGTCATTCCTTTCACTGGTCCAGAAACAAGAGGAGTCCCAGCCACTGTATGTACTTGTTCCGGAGTCTTCTTTGGAATACAGCATATTTGTCTCTCTGTAGCTCATCCTTCGTCCAAATACATTCCATGGGCACCAATCTAACAGTGCCATTATGCTTTCTTTTGTACCATCTGATAACCGCAGAAACATAGGTAGGAGAAAGAGGGAATTTGAGGTTTCTTTTGATGTGCAGATGGAAGGTATTCCAGACCATTTTGTCCTCTCCCTTCTTATAGAGGATGGGATCTGGCGTTTTCTGACTACCTCGATGGACGGGTAGAGCAATTGCGAATCACGTGACCAGAAGAACCACACTATAGGCATATCCCTTGTGTTCTCCTGTATTCTCGTAGCCTTGGACAGTGGTACTCTGGTCAGACTTATTTACATTGGTTCTTCTCCTGTAGTAGGAAATGTTTCTGGTACGGGAGCTTCTGTTCTGCGAATACTAGTTCGTATTGTGTCTGTATTTTGATGGACACATGATTTTCGCCTATACAATCGACGTTTACTGAGATGATGTTCAACTGACAATGCTAAATCCATTAGTTCACCCATGGCTTCTACATGAGGAGAATGCACCAATTCTTCTTTAATGTTGTCTCGTAGATCTCTTTGAAAAAGAATGACTAATGTTTGTTCCACATAAGTGATGTATTGCAGGTCATCCTGGTTTCCTGTTGACTGTCACACAGGGCTTCTTCTACTGAGGTCTTCAAGCTGGGTCTTTGAAATATTTGTTTAAAAGCAGCAAGAAAGCACATGTAATTTGACAACTGAGGATCTCCAGAGGCTACCAAGGGAGTTGGCCATGCCAACGCAGGACCAGACACGACTCTAATCAGATACCCAAACTTAGTTTTGTCCAATGCAAATTGGGTTGGGCAGAAGGCAAAAAATACTGTTAAAGAATCCAGAAATTCTTTCAACTTATTTGGATCCCTGGAATAACAAGGAGTGATAGTAGAGACTGTGGGTACATCAGATGTCTTAACAGCCAACACCTGGCGCAAGGCTACACTTTCTTCATGTAACTGTTGTAGTTCTTGGCTTGTTGTTCAACAGTCTGCACTAAAGCCTGTGTTGCTTCTACTGATCCTTCAGGTGATGCTTAAGGAAGATCCATGGCATGAGGATCAAAACAGATTTTTGGGCGTTGCAATATGTCACAACTTGTAATGTTCTTACGAGTTTTGGCATGTTTGAGAGGTTCTCGTTTTCCGGTTCTTGAGGGTTCTGATCTGTCCGAGGTAAGGGCGACCCTTTCTAGTAGCCACAGTGCTGCCAACAATGAAAAGCCAGAGCAGAGATCGGAGACTCCAGGAACGGAAAGGAAGGAAAAAACCCACAAATAAGAGCAAAAACAAGCAAGGAGTGGAGAATAGAAGGCAAGACTTCCAATTAGGAGTAGAAGACTTCAAGGAATAGAAACTGGAACAGAAAGCCCCAATTGGAAACAAAAGTATGCCAACAGGAAGCAAAAATACACGAGGCAGAAGCAAAGGTCACCAACAAGCGCGAGGACACAGGAGCAAGGAGTCCCTTAAATACCCATAGACAGGAAAAGATGTAACAGGAAATAAGCAGTTGGCATCTTGGATAGGGAAAAAGAAATGTAAGGAATAGGAAAGGTCACCATCTTGGAAAGGGTAAAACAAAGAACCTTCCCAAGGCCCTCTGGGAAGCAGGACTGAGGACACATGGGAAGTAGAAAGATGTCACCAGGAAAATATACGGGAAGCCTTAGTGAAATGTACAAAACAAAGGGTGAGTAAAAATATGCTCCATAGAAGTACTGGCAGCCACAGCTCTAAAACTGGTGCTGCAGTGTTTCCACTGTGTTTTAATGAGCATTAATGGGCCGCTGCATGGTGCTGTGGCGTGCCTGACTAGACATAAGCGTTGTGAAGTGTAACTGAGATGCTGGAACAGCAGGCAGCCATGCAGCACCGCGATGAGCCCAAGGAGGAGGAGGGACAGTGGGGAGGGATGGGGGGGGGGGGGTTGCAGGCTGCACTGTGGCCGATGGTGAGGAAGCGGGCAGCGCCGCTGGTTGATCCATGGCCCGCAGCGCATTAGCTGGCTTTCTCAGACCTCCCAGCTGGTGGAGAGGACGAATGAGCCTCCAACCGCTACTTCAACCTCCCGCCCCATTACGAGTTTCATCACAGTTGGCGGAATTGTGACGTCCCACCTCCAGGCAAGAAGCGGCAGAAAGGGAGGTATATAAGTTCAAAACTCACCTTTACGCAAATCCACATGTCCTGTACTGCCATGGAGGCCAAACTACCCATTATGCAGCTGCTCTACTTCATCGATGACCTCCAAAGAAGATCCCTTTAAGGACGACGTAGCCGGTGGGTGTTGTCACTTCATGTACCCATTTTTACCTATGCCAAATGAATGTGTCGCCATCAAACAATGGAGTTGTCCATTACCTGTATTCCACACGTTCACAGTGCCAACAATAGGCATTGCACATAAACAAAATGGTGTTTTTAAATCCGTAACACCACAAACATTACAACAATACACCGGGTAGAAATGTTCACATATCTGTACTGTTTTTAAGTGAAAATAATGTCAGCATTTTTCTGTTATACACAATACCTCCCTGTAGGAAAGTATCCCTTTTTGCATTGTTGCCTCCCCCTTTTTGCCTGATGTTTCATGCACTTTGACTAAGTGTGCCCTGGATTCCTGCTAATCAGGTATCCAGGGCATGCGTTCTTTCCCTAAAACTGTATATTTGCACCCCTAATTGGCACCTCCCTAGCCACATGTAAGTTCCTTGTAAAAGGTACCATGGGTACCAAGGGCACTGTGACCAGGAAAGGCCTCTAATGACTACAGCACATATTGTGCCACCCTTAGAAGCCCTTTACCTTAACACACATACATACACAGACACACACACTGCCCGTGCAGGCTGCGTGTTCTGGTGGATAGAAAAGTAAAAGAGTTGACATGCACACACACAACCCACTGCATATGGTATAGGTAAGACAACCCTCTAGCTGGGTGCACTATACAACTGGTGAGGGTACAGGTGCATGAGCCCATTCTTAGACATTGTAAGTGCAGTAAAGCCATAAAGAGTATATGTTCTGGTAGTTTGGTATTACAAACTCCACAGCACCACAATGGCTTTACTGAATTCTCGCAAGTTTGGTATCAAACTTCTCAACCCATTAAATCCACACTGATGCCAGTGTGGGACTTAATGCCAAATGCACTTGGAGGGGATCTTAGAGATGCTCCCTGAAAAATGGCCTAACTCTAGTGTCCTGGCTGAGTAGCTGCTTGCCAGCTGCCACCCCCAGACATGTTTCTGGACCCCTGGGTCGAGAGCCTCCCACTCTCAGGGTCCTGAAACAAAGCACATCCTGGGCAGAGGTACCAAGCCTCCTCCTTAGGGTGGTCAGGGTCTACGAAGGGGAAGCTTCAAAGGCTTGCAGCCTTTGTGAGCTGACCCAGGCATTTGCTGCTTTCCGCAACTGGCCCCCACCGGTTCTAACCCCGACTTTGGGAGAGAGAATCAGTGGGAACCCGAGTTAGGAGGAGAGGTGTGCCCACCTTTGCTAACTCCACCCCCCAGGTGGAGGAGGCAATTTGAAGCACAAATCTCAATCCATGCCATCTTGAAAACGGAGGTTCGAGCCAACCAGAGAGAGGCTTACCCACCCCAAGGAAGGGACCCATTGGTCCCAACCTGTTCTTACCTGAAACGCCCATAAATGTAGTATTTAATGGCTACCCCAAACCTTGCCTCCTCAGACTAGAAAAGAAGAAGAGAAGGACACCAACTGCCTTGGTCTAAGCCGTACCGGCCTGTCCCGACCTCGACCTGCTCCAGTGGAATCCCAGTGTGTCCTGCAGCCAGCAGCACCCCAGAACCTGGAGGACCTGCCCTACCTTCCCTGCAGAGACTTTGTCTCCTGTGAGCACCAGACTTGCTCAAGAACCAGACTCTGGCCGAATTCGTGAGTCTGCACCTCATTTCACTCGACGCCCACGCCCGAAATCGAGTGCCCTAACACCACAAGGGGGTCTCCCCACCTATCCTGACCTGGGATCCGGTGATTCTTGACCTACCTCAAGTCTCCAGATGATGCCTGCAGCCTCTATTTGGAGGGTCCCCCTGACTGCGACCGGAGCTGGTAAGGAAATCTGATACCTAAAGACACCCCTGCACCCAATGCCCCACAGCCTAAGGTGGCCCAACGAACGGTGTCTAGGAATCCCCCTGCATCCCAGCTTATCTCTCCAACTGGTGGTCGCCTCCAGGAAACCTCTTGCCCGAGTCTGCATTCTTTGTTCCGACCGGAGATCTCCCACTGAAAACAACAGGGCACCAAACGTCAATCCAGCACCCTGCACTTGGCCACCCCTGTGCCGCTTTGGGTGCCCCTTGTGTGCTTACTAGGATCCCCCTTTGCCTTGAGCTTAACCCAAGGAACTTTGCTCCCTCAACCCAGTGGCTTGCCCGAGAACAGCCACCTACCGACATCCCCCTAACCCCAAAGGCTAACATTGGGCCTCAGCACTCTGCACCATGGCACCCTAGTGCTGCCGAGGGTGCTCTTTGAGTGCATCCTTGACCCAGAGGAACCCTTGTTCTAACCCAAGATACTCAACCCTAAAGACCAATTGCTTACCTGTAAACCGATAACCACATTTTCCTCTATAGGACTGAATCAACTGTGTTTCTTCGGTAAACGTTGTGTTGCGGTGTGTTTGTATGGAAATATAAGCAACTGTGTTTTAATGTCAAACTGCTTTGCTCACCTTTGTCTAGGAATGATCCCAGTGTGATATCTAGGCATACCACACTGAGTGGGAAAAGTTATCTAAAAAGTAATCACAAAGTATTCAAAAGCAATCACAAAGTAATTACAACTGTTATTAAACGTTTCACCAACCTGTAACAAAATTAATTTCACTCAGCTTGCATATCCCTAAAGAAGTATTTTTGATACAAACAATTGGTTTGAGTTCAGTCTTTGAGTGTGTGACATCATTTCTTGCCTGAGTGGGTCCAATAAATGCTTAACACTACCCTCTGATAAAGCCTTACTGCTCGCCCACACTACAACAAATAGAGAGTAAGGTATTATATACTTTTACCTCTGTAAGCCTTTGGGGATCCACTGGACTCTGTGCACACTATTCCTTACTTTGGTATAGTATATACAGAGCCAGCTTCTTACACTTCAAAAATATCACACTAATCTATGTCACACAAAAGTGTAAAACTAACTATCTTCCCAGCTACATTTCCACCTTCCCGCACGGGTCGTCCAGTGCAACATTTTTGCAATAAGTAGGAATTTACAGTGAAATGACTACAACTGCCATGAGGCCTTGCTAATCTAACTCAAATGTGACAATTCATACTATTCCAGGCCCCAAAGCTCAAAGAATGGCTTGGGTGTAAGAATTAGTAATTTTTAATGTATATTTAATGAACAACTGTTGTTGTCCTCATCTCTGAATTAGACAGACGGCACCACCATGTGGCAGACTGTCATAAATGCCAGGGTTGACAATTAGGTACCGGGGCAGAGCACAGGGAACCACCAGCTCAAATGAAGCACTGTGTTGATTACTACTTTGTGCTTTGTAGCTTCATGGGGGGACTGTGGGGTAATGGTTATTCAAGCTTGATTAGTGGGTTAACTTTGTTTTGCGTCATCAGGGCAAGCCAAGGTCCTCAGCTTATACAAGCAGGCACATACAGCCCTGGCTTTCTTCTCCAGGACAGCACGGGTGCAAGATTTTTCTAGCATTATTTTACATCAAACAATTGTTAAGGCGGCTAGCACCTTTTACATCAAACAATCCTGAAGGGGGTTGGGAGATATGCAAGGTGATAGGTAAGAAGGAGGCTTGCAGATAGAGATAAGTTAATAAGAGTGATCGCACTTCTCTCGGGTAGGAGTACAAGTTCGCACAAGGCTGTACTATTTGAAGCACCCTTCTACACCACATTCTATGGGAGATTTTGAGTCAGTAAATTATTGTCTAAACACAAATCTGATTTAAGTGGGCAGAGGGGTCTTTACAGCTCACCCACATATAGTTGTCTTACAATTCTTTATCTATCTCTCCTCTATATTCTAAGAACAGCAAGGGAGGGGAGACCAGGTTAGCGAAGGGCTGTTGCTTAACACTCTTGAGTACTGTCACTTGTTAGATGATAGTGAAAAGGGGTGGGATTGCAGTTTCTGTTGAGGAAGTTTATAGGCAGTGACTGCCCTTTTGTCTGTCCCTGATCACTGGATCAGTAAACTGGAAACAGCCAGGGAGAACGATCTCCCACTTCATTGTGCCATTGGTTTGGATACTCCTGTGTAGAGCCAGCACCACTGCTACCTGCTGTGACTGTCATTACATTGCACAACGGTAGTGCCTAAGGAGTAGCTAGAATATGACATCTGAAAGGGAACCAACCCAAACCAGTTTGGAAACCTCAGACAGTGGATCCATAGTCACTGTCCAGAGCAGGTGTATAAAAGTGAGATTCAAACCATCTCATAAGGTTCCTGATTCAAGTTCTTATTGAGCAATGAGGCAAATGCTCTGCAGATTACTTGAATTGCTGCTCTGTGATCAGGGCTGGTGTCTGCAAAACAGCAAATCTCCCAGAGGTGAGGGACACCACTCAAAGTCTGCACAACTTGCCTGAGAAGCTGAAGGTCTGTCTAATACCTAGAAATGTGCCTGCCTGCTCAGTGAGGGAAGAAGAGTGCCTAGACTTGCAGGAGAAAAGACTGTTCAGGAGGAGAATCAGGTGAGCTCCTGGCATGAGGAACATCCAGAAGTTCTGACTGCTCTTGGGAGCAAAGAAAAGCAAACCAGTGTTTTGAAGGTGTCTCCTGCACCATGTGCAGTGGAATGCAAACTAAAATAGAACTAAAAAGTCATCCTAATCTGTTCATCATGCAATGCCTGAAGGGTCCGCGCTTCTACTGCCTACCCCAGCAAGTCCGGAGCATAAGTGGTATTTTTTATTTATACGTGGTATTCATAAAAAAAGCCTGAAAATACACCTAATATTTTCAGCAATAAAAAAACTATAAAGTGTTGATACACTGTACAATGTATAAACCAACAGTATGACCTCATGATTAGTTTTATTGTCTGCTTATACCTCACTGCAAAGCCACTGGTTAGGTTGGATATGATCCGTTCCCATATTTGTGCAGCTACACACAAATTCCCATCCCACATATCACTACCCTACCTAAAAGTGGCCCAAATGTATGTTTTCAACCATGCCTGAATACCTACAAAAGGCCCTCAGATACCCATTGTGGGAGATGGGCCTATGCATGGGTCTGTGATGTGGGCTATAAGTGGTGCCCGTGCATTAACAGCCAAAAACTCCTCACTAACGCCGGAACAGAGGGTCAATAAAAGAGCAAGCAGTAGTAAGAAAAAGTGACAAATTTATTGAAGCACTGCATCAAAGGACATCCGTAACATTTGTCATGCTTCTACATTTACATCTCAACAGCTATGTTTGTTCCAATGAATAAATTACATGAATAGATGAATAACTGTGCAACATTGCATTTTGGACTAGAATAGAAAATCACAATCATAAACAATAAATCGAAAACAACAATCGAACAAAGGGAAATACCCCCTCACTACCCCCTCCCCTGGCAGCGACCAGCGATCGTCACTATTCCTGTAAACGGGCAATCTGGCAAGAAAACTGGTGTAGAATTCGTGTGAGAGGGCCATTATTCGAATTCTACGTTAGATGGCAATGAGTGCTGGGTTGATGGTGAGTTGTGTACGGGTTCATTCTCATGTTGGGCTCTTGCTGCGTTCACTTCTGTTAACATTTGACCCCAGTCTAGTAAATCACTCTCAGCATTCTCGTCTGTTCTTACTGCTCTAAGGCGGCACTCCTCAGCCACTCCCCATTCACGCAGATCGTTCCTGCATCTATCCCATGTGGAGGGGGAAGATCCAGTGGATAGATATCTGCCTCTTTGCTAGAAATAACCCTAAGATCGCAAACTTGTATCTTATCTTTGCCCCCTTCTTTGGTGTTGGAAGTACGCCCAGAATGCATTGTTTTATGGAGGTTACACTTCACACTGTTGTTGCTGTTTGGAGGGATTGTACCAGCGTCGGATTGGTAACGGGGGCATTCTAGGGTGACCAACTGGCATTGGTGCAAATTCAGGACGGTGAGTGTAAAAATTCAGGACAAAGTGTCAAAATTCAGGACACAAATTCAGGACAGGAGGTCAAAATTCAGGACAAAACTTCAGGGCAATTGGATACGTTTTACAGACACATCAGAGGTTGCGCAATAGTATATAAGTAAGCCAAGCCATTTATAAACATATTCAACCATTTGCAAACCTATCCATCATGTATCCTTCCATCTATCATTTCACTCATCCATCTCTTCATTCATCCTTTCACTCATCCATCCATTATCCATCCATCCATCCACCCTGTCACCCTATCCATCTGTAGACTCATCCATCCACTCTTCTACCCATCCATCCATTCACATTCACTCATCTATCCAGCCATTTACCCTTTCACCCATCCAGCCATCCTTTCACTTACTATCCATCCACCCAGTCACTCATCCTTCCACACTTTCAGTCATCCATCCTTCCTTTCTCTCTCCATCGACAATTTCACTTAGCAATCCTTCCTTCCATCCATCCACCCACCCACCCATCTACTCATCCACTCATGAATCCATCCATTGACCCTATCACTCATCCATCCTTTCTCTCATCCATTTATCCTTTCACTCCTTCACTCATCTATTCATCCTTTTGGCCATCTACCTTTCTTTTCACTCCCTCACTCACTCATCCATCCATACATCCACCCTTTCGCTCATCTGTCCATCCATTCACCCTTGCACTTATCAGTTCATCAATCCATCAATCCATCATTTCACTCATGCATCCACCCACTCACTCAGCATCCACCTTTTCACTCATCCATCCTTTCACTCATCCATCCACCCTTTTACCCATCCAGCTACCCTTCCACCCATACATCCAGCTATTTACCTTTTCTCTCTTCCATCCTTCCACTCACTCATCTATCCATCCATCCATGCTCTCATTATCCATGTATTCAATCTTTCATTCATCCAATCAACCTTTCACTAATTCATCCAGCCATTCCTTCACTTGCTCACTTGCCCACCTTTTCATATTAATTTTGAGCTGAGCCTTTTTGAGAAGAGGCCCATCAAGAACTTCACCCTCGCTGCAAGAGACATTCCAGGACTGGGACAGAAGCCACCCAGGGAGGAGACAGAATCCACCACATGGGGGGGCAGGAGCCATCACAGGAGGGGGAACAGGATCCACCAGGGTGGGCACAGGGGTGGGCATGCAGTATTCTGGTATCATCTTGGTCTCTTCCAGGGTGGGGTAGGGCTCGTCACCCCCTCCTGGACAAGACAATGAGAAGACAGGCTCTCTGTCCAAAATGTTAGTTTTGCCATCCCCCACTGTGATGTACAGAACATAAAGGAGATACTCCAAGAGAACTGATTTAACTGATTGTCCTCCATCATTTGTTAATCAGTGTGGGTGCGATTGTGCCATTTCTTTATTTTCTTACATTATAGACTGCATGTTTGAAGAACCAAGGTTTGTTTACAATCTGGTGACAGTAATTACGCTCTGTGAAGAGAACCACGAGCCGGTAATCAGGGCTGGTTCTAGGATGTTTGGGGTATGTGAGCTTTTGTACTGCCTTGGAGTCTGTTACACCCGACCTCAGCAGCGGAGTCAAGAAGGGAGGTGGGTGGAAGCTGCGCCAGCTTCAGGGAGTTGCGACCGGTGCCTGGTTAAAATTACGGACAAATGGCGTCCGTTAAAAGATAATTCACGGACTACGGACAGATGGCCGAAATTACGGACTGTCCGTGAAATTTACGGACGGTTGGTCACCCTAGGGCATTCGGGCAATGTCCGAGGGGCCGGGGTCCGAGTTCCGCCTGAGGGCTGCTTTTGAGCAGCCTGGGGGCCGATTTGGGCGGTGTCTCTGTTGTTCGACTATACCGCCAGCGGCCCAGTGGGTGTCTAAGTGGCCTTTCTGGAGGGAGATGGGCACTCATTATCTCCCGTATAGCAACAGCAGGTAGGTGTCACCCCTTTTCTTTCGCTGGGCCTCCCATTAATTTAGGCATACAGAGCGGGGCAGGGGGCCTGAGCAGAAGTGGCCTCACTTGTTTTAAGGTGTGTTTCACTAGTGTAAACTAATGCGTGCATTTTTTTTTACCGCCCCCCCCCCCTTTTTATGTAAAATTATGCTGAAAGCAGTGATTTGAGGGAAGGCATTATGCAAATGTGGGCCGATTTTTTATGCGTGTCCGGGCCGATTTTTAATCCCAATCCAACCCTGGATTGTACCACTCGATCCCATTACTGTTGTAGGCGCAAACAACTCCAGGTCATGTGTAGGAATGTGGGGAGGTCTGTACCGCACCGCTGGCACGAGGTCAGTCCCAGAGTGAACCGTGCACGGCATTGTGGTGTCAGATACGTACGATGTAAATAATGAAACTGAGTACGTTTACCTTGTGTTACTTGTCGCTAGCGCTCTCTTCCACTCGCTATCTGTCAGCGGGGTAGGTAGATCCTCCTCCCATTCCCCTCAAATTACGGTAAGGTTGGACCGGCGATCCTCCTTTAATTCTTTGTATATACGCGAGATGAGGCGCCGACTGGAGCCCGGGTCCACCAGCGTCATCAACGCTCAGGACTCCCTCGGCTCATCAGGAAACGTAGTCCACATCTCGTGCTATTTTAGCATATTGCAGAAAGTGCCCGTATGGCACCTGAAACCAGTCCTGCGCCTCGTGGAAGGTCAGAAAAGTTCCGTTCTGGTAGAGGTCTCCCGTTGACTCACACCCCTCCTCGTAACACTTCAAAATGTCCATAGTAGCCTAAATGTTCTGGAATCCCCTCAACCACCTGAGGGGTAGTGTTCTAGCATATGGAGCCTTTTGGGGAACCTGCACCACAGCCTTGTCCCAGGCTTCCGTAACCTGTTGTATTGTATAGGGGCAAACTCTAGGAGCCCTCAAACCCATTATAAGGAACCACAGTAATTGTGTCCCCTCGTTCCAGCTAGCTAGCTAGCAAGGTTGTTGTTAAATAATCAATCCTTTGTAGTAGAAACAAGATGAATCTTTAATGGCAGCACGGTGAACATCCTTCAGCTTTAAAGTCCAGCATAAACTGAAACTTAACTCTCTAACATAACAGTTCCACCAGCATTTGGAATGCAGAACAGCATTAAATAAAAACATGTACCACAGCCTTGTCCCAGGCTTCCGTAACCTGTTGTATTGTATAGGGGCAAACTCTAGGAGCCCTCAAACCCATTATAAGGAACCACAGTAATTGTGTCCCCTCGTTCCAGCTAGCTAGCTAGCAAGGTTGTTGTTAAATAATCAATCCTTTGTAGTAGAAACAAGATGAATCTTTAATGGCAGCACGGTGAACATCCTTCAGCTTTAAAGTCCAGCATAAACTGAAACTTAACTCTCTAACATAACAGTTCCACCAGCATGTGGAATGCAGAACAGCATTAAATAAAAACATGTCGCATGCACTGGCATGCAACCATAATAACACTTCTTAAAGCAATAGGATCAAAAATAAGAATATAACACATCTCCCTTTTTCACAAAAGAACAAAGACAAAAAATAAAAATAAAATGTACAACATTAGAAACATTAGAAAGAAATATGTACAACATTATACCTAGTCAGAATATCTCTTAGGTAAACTGATAATCCGTTTTGCATCTTTGACTCTATAAGCTACAGAGTCTTTCTTGTCAACAAGTATAGTTTTGTCAGGAACAACACTGTGATCATCATGAAATTTGGAACATTTGGCCAATCTTCCCTTATTCCATTTTCTACCATCTTGAGTCATGACACTGTTAAAAAATACTTTTTTTTATTTGAATGGGATCACTAAATTTGCTAACCCCTTTGGCCAGAACACCTGGTTTGAGAATTATAACCCACTCTCCAACCTGAAAAAATTGTTCATTTGCATTCCATTTCTTATCATACCATAATTTTGTTTTCAACTGCTTGTCTTCCACACGTTTGGCCACATCAGTAATACTTTCCTTATCATGAACTGACACATTACTATATTTCTCCTTTAACCACCATGGTAAAACATTGGAAGCCGGGTTGCGACCCTTGAAAAGTTTAAAAGGACTCACCTCTGTAGTGGAGTGGGGCGTAATACGATAGATCCACAACCTTTCTCTTAAGGCACTTATCCAATTCTTCTCACATTTGACAGATTCTACAACAAAATTCTTCAACACCCGATTAAATCTCTCCACTTGCCCATTCTCATGTGGTTCGTATAAAGAAGTTAACCTGTGAACAATATTGCATTCTTTAAGTAATTCAGACATTTCCACAGACGTTAACTGCACACCGTTATCAGTGACCATTGTTGAAGGACAACCTTCTCTAGTAAAAATGTCTTTGAAAAAAACAATGACTGCTTCGGTGGTGGCCTAAGGAACAAACTTGACCTCCGGCCACTTGGAATGATAGTCTATCATAACCAAAGCGTACCGTGAAGACTCTGGTAACATATGGAAGGGCCCAGAAATATAAAATGCAACCTTCTCCCAGGGTTCAGATTGCCGTTTTACCGTTTTGAGAGGTGGAGTAACAGTCCTTAACATTCTATCACTAGATGCACAATCCTGACATTCTCTGACAATTCTGTCAATGAATCTATCAACTCCAGGCCACCAGAAATACGACCTAACTAAACGCTTCATAGAGGATATGCCAGGATGAGTCCTGTGTGCAACCTTAAGTATGACATCCTGCATCCCCTCCGGAGGAACACACTTACCAGATTTAAAAATAAAACCAGATTCCAACTCCAATTCCTCTTCCACATTGTAGAATGGTAATAACTCTGCTCCAACCTTATCCTTACTTGGCCATCCTTCACTAATATAAGTCTTGAGTTCTTCCCACTTAGTATCTTTCTGTACACAATCCAACCACAACGATTTAGAAATATCCTGAAATTTATCTTGTAAAACATCTTGAACAGTTACCACAAAATCCCCTTCATTTAACATACTAACTACATCTTGCGCACACGGAAGACGCAATAAACAATCAGCCGTAACATTCTTTTTGCCAGGAACAAAAACAGTAACAAAATTGTATTCCTGTAACCTTGAGGAAAGTCTGGCAATCCTAGCTGTAGCATTCATCCACCACCCACAGATAATATATTAACTAACGGTTTGTGGTCTGTCCTAAGTGTAAACTTTGAACCCCATACATACAGTCTAAAATGCTCAATCGCCCAAACTCAAGCCAGAAGTTCCCTTTCTATTACAGCATATTTTCTCTCACACTCATTGAGAGTTCTAGATGCAAATGCTACGGTCCATTCATTACTACCTTCTCTTTGTGACAATACACTACCTAGACCATACAAACTTGCATCTACAGTAATTATGCATTCCTTGTTCATACGAAACGGTTTAAGTGTAGGTGAATGTATGATATCATTTTTTATTGTCTCAAAAACTTGTTGTTGTGCATTGGACCACAAAAACTCTTCCCCTTGCCTTAACAATTTCCTCAGGGGTTCCATTTTGGTAGCAAAATTTAAAACAAACTTGCTGTAATATTCACACATCCCTGCAAACGACAACAGCTGGTCTTTATTCGTTGGAGCGGGAGCTTTAGTAATCGCATCTACATTCGATTTCTTGGGAATAACACCATCCCCTGATAGAGTATGTCCTAAATATTCCACTGACTCTTGGAACAATTTGCATTTATGTGCTTTCAACGTTAAACCATTTGATTCCAACCTTTTGCATACAACTTGTAGATGAGTCTCATGTTCACTGACATCTTTTGAAAAAACTAAAATGTCGTCCTGAAAACATTTAACAAACATGTCTAGATCCCTGAAAATATGAAACATGGTTCTTTGAAAGACAGATGCCGCTGACGCAAGGCCAAACGGCATGCGTATGTATTGGAATAAACCTTGAGGTGTTATGAATGCTGTCAGTTTCCTGGAAGCTTCTGTTAATTCAATTTGGTGGTAGGCTGATCTTAAATCTAAAGTTGAAATTTTTTTTGCCCCCTCTAACATTGACACTAATTCATTTATATTAGGCAACGGATGACAATCAATTATAATATTGGCGTTCAGAGCTCTTAAATCAACACACAGACTCAATTTTTGATCAGGTTTTCTTACCAAAACTATGGGAGAAACCCATTCCGATGATTCTATTGGTTCAATGATTCCTTCATCGAGTAAGTCTTTCAACATGCCTTTAAGTTCTTCCCTGATATTAATAGGAACACCTCTAAGTTTTTGTACTACTGGTGTGTGATTTCATTTGAGGACAATACTGTGTGAAAAGTTCTTAAGCCTGCCTAACTTCTCACTGAAAACAGAATTGACACATTTTACAAGATTAGAACCTCTTTCAACATTTGTTATATTTGTCAAACTAGATGGATTAATTACAGAAACAGTACCCATTAAACTTTCATCACAAAGAGAAATGGGATTTTTAGCAGGTGGATTAAGTTGAATTCTTAATTTCCATTGGTCGAGCCATCCTAAGACATTAACACCCTTGAGCGAAATGTACAATTTTATGTCAGCTTTCCTATTCTTAAACTGAATTACAACCTGGAAGAAACCAATTATATCGATTTTTGTACCAGAAAAATTCTTAGCAACAATGTCAGATTATTTCATCTCATTTAACATTTCAGATTTAGCTAATGTATTGTTAAAATATTCTTGCGTAATGATAGTCCATGGTGAACCAGAATCTACCATGAGGGACAATTCTCTTTCATATACCTTGAAAATGCAGTTAGGTGATTTAAAATGTAGCATAGCTTGGTCATCAACAATGGATACTACAAAACCCATATTGGTTTATAAATCAATATCATTAATAACATTTACATTTTCTTCTGAAATTAACGAAACAGAACCCTTATTATAGTTTTGAGCACGTTTGTCTCTGCACATATTGCTAAAATGACCAACTCTTTACAAAAATTACATTCTTTCTTTAGTGCTGGACAACCTGGAAAAGAAGCATAGTGAGTTCTATTACCACATCTAAAACACATTCCCTGGATGTTGGTAAAATTGGAAGGTTTTTGTGAAGAAGACTGTTTAGGATTATAGAAATTATATCTTGTTGAAGGTTGAGAAGAGAATTGTTTGTTATCTTGTTTAGTCTTGATAACACAGACTTCTTCTGTAGTAACCTTCTTTTCTGTGTTATTCCTAATAGTATTCATCCATAGATCAGACTGTTTTAGCTTTAGCTATCGCAATTGTCTCTGTCAAATTTGGATCACCCATCACCCAAAGTTTATCCTGTGTTTTCGTGCATTTAATGTGTACAATAATCTGATCCCTTATTATCTCATCTGTCATCATTCCACAGTTGCAATGTAGAGTTAATGATCTTAATGATGTGAAAAAATCATCAAAGGATTCATCTTCCTTTTGTTTCCTGGTGTAGAATTTAAAACGATTGAGAGCAATACTAACATTAGGCTTAAATCTTTTTTCAAGTCTTGCCAAAGCTTCAGTGTAGACATTCATAGAATCTCCTCCTCCCTCAGTTTGAGAAACTATTTGGGGTAAAGATCTAAAAATAACTTGGCCTTCAGAACCGAGGCAATGTAAGAGTATGCTTTTCTTTCTTTCAGACCCCATTCTTTCACCATCAATAGCTTTCATATATGTTACAAATTCTTCTTTCCACCTTGTCCAAGGCATAGGAGGATCACCTTTAACCTGCAAAAACTTTGCAGGAGGGTCAAATTGCATTATAACCAATGTTGTGTTGTATAACACCAGCCAATAATAAAAATGTTTCCAAATGGTTTGTAAATAGAATAGAAAATGATTGTAGTTCCGTTTTTCTTAAAATAAAGAAAATAAATAAATTATTTGGGTATTTTAAAAGAAATGTGAACTTACTTCCTAGAGTTGGGTAAATTTCGTCATGAATTGAAATGATAGCGCCTCAAAATCGGAGAAAGCTAAAATATTGCGTTGCCATGGCAAAAGTAAACAAAATGGCTGCCATGCGTGTGACGTAATACGTGGGAACGCGTAGGGCGCATGCGTGCAGACGTGTTGAACGCTATGCGTAGGAGTCACAGCGCAAGCCAGCTCGAGAGAGACGTTCGAAATGCAGGTATTTGTTTTTGAATGACAAAATCTTTAAAAACAAAAATCAGACAAAGTAAATGTCAGAAAAATATGGAAATTTCCCAAGTAAACAAAGCGATCGAAATTAAGTTGAATTTGCGGTGAAAAAAAAATCGAGTCTGAAAACTTGGAAGTCGTAATAAAATTGGTGAAAAGCATGTAATGAAAACGCATTGAAGAAACAGCTGCAGGTGCAATCAGAGCACTTCAAAATCTTTAAACAGCCGCAGGTACAATCAAAGTACACAAAAAGAAAGACGAAAGTACATACCAAGTAATCTTCATGAAATTGAAAAAAAATGGGTTCAAACACCACTAAATCCCGTGCTGCATAGTGGTGGTTTCCCTCGTCGCCATATTATGTTAAATAATCAATCCTTTGTAGTAGAAACAAGATGAATCTTTAATGGCAGCACGGTGAACATCCTTCAGCATTAAAGTCCAGCATAAACTGAAACTTAACTCTCTAACATAACAGTTCCACCAGCATGTGGAATGCATTAAATAAAAACATGTCGCATGCACTGGCATGCGACCATAATAACACTTCTTAAAGCAATAGGATCAAAAATAAGAATATAACAGTTGTCTCCACCGTACGTATAATCTGAGGTTCGGCAATCCTAGTCCACCCATCTCCATGTCCAGTTTAAGTATTTCCAACTTGACTTTACTACGTCCACCAGCCCACACTAATGAGGTCAGGAGACCCTTCAAGGTGTCGAGCTTGAACTTAGGAATTTTACAGAATGAGTTCTGCAGTACATAGAGGCAGCGGAGCAGGAGCACCATCTTTGATATTGCCACTCTCCCCATAACCGACAGCGGTAATCTGTTTCAGAATTTTATCGATACCCGCAGTCCTGTGAAGACTTTCCCCATATTTAGTTCAAACTGGGTCTACGGTTGATGGGCCACCTGAATACAGAGATAGCAAAAGCGATCGCACCTCCAATCCATACCCACCTATGGGAGATCTTGAGGTGTCATCCGCGCCAGAGCCAAAAGCGGGAACAATATTGTTTTCTGGCAGTTGATTCAGAGGTCGGAGGATGACCCAAATGAGGCTAATATTCCCCGGGCCACGGGGATCGCTTCTTCCAGTTCTGTGATATAAAGGAGTGCATCATCTGCGTACATGGAGACCACATGTGTCCGGCAATCCCCCGCTATACCCCATTATTCTATATCTCTTCGCAAGGGCCCCGCCAGGGGTTCCATAGCTAGAGCGAAGAGCAGTAGAGATAAAGGGCAACCCTGTCGAGTGCCCTTCTCTACCTGTATAGTATCCGACACCTGTCCCCCGTTCCGTACTCTGGCTATCGGTTGATAATATAGTAATTTAATCCAGGTTATGTATTCGCTGCCAAAACCCATTCTTCTCAGCACTTATTCCGTCCGGACCCAGTGCTTTGCATTGGGCCATGCCCCTTAGCGCTTCCTGCAGTTCCTCTAATTTGTATGCTGCCTCCAGATCTTCATTCTGCTCATTCATAAGTCGCGGGACGTCCAGGAGGAAGTCGCTCTCCCCCATCCCTCATTCCCAATGGTCCTGTGATAGATATCAGCTAAGTGGGTAAATAGCACTGTGTTAACATCAACCTGCGTGTTGGACATAGCTCCCTCAGAGGCACGCAATGCTAGTATCATCGGAGGTGGGCATTCATGTTTTAACAATCATGCCAGCAGTCTTCCCTATCCATCGCCCTCTTAATGCAATAATTGCCGGTATTCCGGGCGGGTCAAAAATACAGTCTATCCCAAACCTCCCCAACCCTGCACTGCGCCTGTAAAAGTACATCTGAAGGCCGATCACTCATACGGTTCTTGTGCTGTAATTTAGTCAGCTCGTCCTCCGCCTCTGCCAGCTCCAATTCCAATCGCCTTCTGGTGCCCCCCCACTCTAGACAAGCAGTCCTCTCTGGTGACCACTTTAAATGCATCCCATTCTGTGCTCCTAGACTCAGTGGTTGACCAATTCTTCACAAAATAATCTACTATGGTTTCCCTAAGCTCTTCTCTGAACACCTAGTCACGCAGTGTGGAAGGTTGCAATCGCTACAGCGGGACTCTCGGTCTGCTCCTCTCAGATCCCCATTCTAGCAATACAGAAGCATGATCGGACAGGAAACGGCCCAGTACAGCAGTCCCTCCCACAGTACCTGAAACCTCTTGGGAAAGCAGAAAGCAATCGAGCCTGCTGTAGACCTAAAGGGCCAGTGTATAGCAGTTGACTTCACAATGGAGCCTGTCCATCACTACCCTCAGGGCAGCCAACATATTTGGTTTAGTGTGGTGTTTCGGTGGGTGTCTATCCAGCCAAACCATCTATCACACAGTTAAAATCACCAGCCCTTATTAATGGTATCCCGATGTATGGGAGAAGGATATTTTCCATATCATTAAAAAAATCTGCATTATTGGTATTTGGGGCATAAACATTCACCAGGCTCACCTCCATCCCATCCAAGTACTCATGCACTATTACGTATCTGAGCCTCATAGTTTCATAATTTGAACAGCAGGCCTCTAAGTGTTGGAATGTAGCGGTCTGGTACTGGTGTAGGGTAGTTGTCGGACTTTGAGCCAAACGGTAATAAGCAGAGTCCCGAGCTGGGTCGAGACCGTTAACCACAATGGGTCGGTCTGGTGACCATGAGTGGTCAAAGACTGAAATAAGATTGCTTAAGGGATGAATGGTCCGCGTTGGTGTGGCCGGTAAGAACGCATGTGAAGGTATCATGGCAGGAAGCTCAATGGCTGCAATTCTGGACCTTATTTCAGTCTTTGAACGCTCATGGACACCAGATCGGCCCATTGTGGTTAACGGTCTTGACCCAGCTCGCGACTCTGCTTATTACCATTTGGCTCAAAGTCCACCACCTACCCTACACCAGCACCGGACCGCTTCATTCCAACATTTAGAGGCCTGCTATCTGCACCACCACGATTCACGGCTGGCTAAGGCCTCCATGCCAAATTATTGTTGGCTTTATGTTCTTCAGGCTTGCATTAATTTTGTCCTGGTAATGATCCCAATATTGTTGCTAAGGGATCGGAATGTTATCGACTTGCTTGAACACAGTGCATGCATTTTTAATTGATATTCAAGTGTAACGGTTGTTGTTTTCATTTTCCTTGTTTAATTGTTCACATTGCAAACAAGCCCTTCTTGCCTTGCCTGAATGTTTTGTTTTCATCATTGTTTGTGTTCTGTAATGTGTTGGACGCCGGATTGTGCCCCACTTTATTTGCTCTTTTCAGATCTTTAATTTTTTATTCATTAACGCCTTAACCGCGGCGGCAATTCTGCCGCGGTGCGGGCGTTCTAATGAGTGGGCGGGGCTGCGTCGGCCGTTTGCAGCATTGGGGAGGGAGTGGCCGACGGGAGTACGGAAGGGGTTAAATCTCACTGTCCGGCTGGACAGTAGTAATATAGTACTTACTCTAGTCTATATTGATTGCTTGTTTATATCATTTTGCACAAAGGACCACTGTTCCTATAAATTACTGATACCCAAGGTCCTTGTTTACCGCATTGGGTCCCCTTGTTTTTGTTTAAACACTCCCTTGAATAAGAGCCAGGCCTCTTAACAAGAAACACAAACAAAATTTGCTAAACAAATTACTAGACAACTTCATGACTGCTAAGACGAGCACATTAAAAGAACTGTTGCATCATGAACAAACAGCAATGGGTTTGTGCAGACCTAGTGATGAATCTGAATTCATTGATAGAATCACAGCTCAATTACACGCATGAATCTGAGATGTGAGCAGCTCACTCAATCTCAAATCTTCACCTCTCATGCATAACTATAGACAACATCTGATCTGTCATTCAGAATTCCAGTCAAGAAGACCTTTTGATACATACACTAAATAGAAGGAACATTATGAAGCTACTTGCAGTCCATTCAGAACTGAAACCCTTATCATCCGCACACATCCTGTCAACAGAATTTATCAAATGTAAAAGGTGGTCCAACAAGGAATCGACCATGATCACATATAGCTCTGTGGAAGTGGCTAATTTCAATCTGTAAAAAAAGTTACTTTTTAACGATAGGGAAACCTTTGCCACAAATAAATCCGGAGTCTCTTCTCCCCAAAACCACACGGACCTTAGAAACCAAAGCAAACAGGCACAGAAGCACATAGGAGATGAAGTGCAAATGATAGTTTAGCCGCAAAATCAATACTTTAAAATGGTGTTGGTAAACCTAAAAAAAAGTACCCGGATGCAAGGCAATCTATGGATAACATCTGCCAAGACAGCTGGGACACCCCAAGGCCAGGTTATGGAAACTTCACTGAATTCAACTTAAAGACTGGCGCTGGCTAGCCCCACAGTTAAATGAACTGAAAACTGCATGAAGAACGACCAGCCCCAACAAACAACAATCGAAAACGATATGCTCCTGGAATCTAGGTTGCTTGCCAAGGTTACTATAGGATGAAAAGATACTAAGGGGGTTTTGGAGTCTGCTGGTTGATTGAAGTAACCACTAACAAACTCTTAGGCCAAAAATCACCAACCAGCCCCATAACGGCATACAGGCAAAAGGTTGAAGAACATAGCAATTCAATTCAAGCCTGATATGAACCACTCATATGGCCGTTTCCGCTTATATCGTTGACTGTCTACGATGGCACGAAAACCAACTTCCCTGCACATCCATGAACAAAAGATCTCTTTGGTCAACAACCAGGAAGTAATCATAAAGGCAATGAAACACTAACATTCTGTAACAAAATGTCCCTTATCTCTAAGTCCACCATGACATCTGCTCTAAGGCTGGTCCCACCCTGACACGGACAGAGCAATCATCCTAGAATATCAATGAACCATTGGTATGATGGGCAAAGCAAAACTGAGCAGATCAAACAATTCTTAGAGATAGAGTATGGTGACTTTTCTCTTCTTTGAACATACTTTGATGGATGCCATAAATCACATCCCCTTGACATCAGGAGAGTGGCAAATGCCCTCCACAGTATACATTTCTATTCAAAGAAACCCTAGGACTACTGGGAGATCACAGGCCTTTTCTGCATCCCCATTTTTCGTGACGAGTGAAAGCGCTGCACAAACACTGATCAAATACTCCTGTCCTAGGAACAAGAAATTATCTAGGTAGGGTATGACAGTGCTCTTCCCCGGCTCATGTCCGAACACCCATTTCAAAAAGGTTCTGAATAACTCAAAATGTATTTATTAGTTTAATGAGTATTTACAGCACTTACATGTTGCTAAAGAACTACCTGAGAGAACTTTAAAGGGATGAGGTCAGAGAAGAGGGACAAGAGAAAGAAGGATAACCATGGAAGGGAGAACATTGCAGGGACAGACAGAAAAATACCAAGGGGAATGATTTAGAGGATCTTAGTTAATATTACAGTGTAGGTCTAGGAACAGGATGATTTGAAGGATTGAAGATGTAGCGATAATGTACATTACATAATTAAGCGGCACTAAGGAGATAAATTAAAAGTGTCTCTGAAAAGGTAGGTTTTAGGCGGCTTCCTAAATTGAGGATACTTTTCTTGTTTTCTTAATGTAGGGTTGAGTTTGTGGTAGAAATATAAGTCCAAGAACTTTAAGGGCCATCCTTCCAATTTTTGTTTTCTGGGCATGAGCTGAAAAAGCTGTGATTCTCTGGCAGCTCTTTGGTTTTTAGTAGCAAAGTATGGTATGAAAAGGTCATAGTATTAGGAAAATGTCACTTACCCTGTAAGCATCTGTTCGTAGCATTTCGTGCTGTAGATTCACATGCTCTGCGTACTCCTGCTATGTATTATTGAGCATAGACATTTACAAGATGTTTTGTTTCGAAAAAATCTTTCAAGTCAAAAAGTATATACTGACTTCCATTAGTTGATTAGTTGATAATGCACATGGACACACACTCCATGTCAGATTGGTTTTCGTACAACAAGTGAGATTAGTATGGAGTGGTGGCAACAATATGATGCACAAAGTTTATTGCACAAAAGAACAAGTCACTTACATTCAGTAATGCCTTATCTGATAGAGACTCTATTTAGCAACATGTTCCTTACCTTAGAATATTCCCCGGGCCTCAGACTGGATTCAGAATTTTTTTTGCAGACCCCTTGCATGCCTGTAGGTGGCATCCTTCGCTTCTACATGGCATCATTGGCATCATATGTACCAGAAGGGACGTGCACAGTGCCTATATTGGTGTCACCCGAGCGCGCTTACTTCAGTTTGCAACGTTTTTCCACGCCAGGATCACAGAGCCACACTGAGGTGGTATTACCAGTATTCCAAAGTGAGGTCCTAAAGGATCTTTAAAAGGTGAAATTTACAGTTCGCAGAACTGGGAGTATAGGAGGGTCAATAAGGAATCTGCAACTAGATATAGTCTCTACAAGATAAGGCGCTACGGAAGATAAATAACTTGTTCATCTGATAGAGACTTATAGTCGATGATTCCTTACCTTAAAATAAATACCAAAGCAATCTTTTCCCGGAGGTGGGTCTGCAAATCTGTTAAACCAAAAAGTTCTGGAGGACCGAATAGGTGAAATGCCCATCCCGGTGAACCTGACTGTGCAGGAAGTAATGCTTGGCAAATATGTGCAGCGATGCCTACGTAGCTGCCTGGCATATGCCCACGACTGGGACTTCTTGAGCTAGCACAGTGGTTGCGAATGGTGGAGTGAGCCTGCATGCCCTCATGGGGTTGCTTTTTGGCCAGTAAGTAGCAGATTTGTATACAGAGGATATCCACCTTGAGATGGTTCTCTTGTGTACTGCCATTCCCTTCTACTCTCCACAAATTCAATCAAGAGTTGATTGTCCACCCAGAATACTCTAGTACGGTCAATGGAGAATAACAACACTCTTTCTGGATCCAGGCATGGAGTTTCATCTCTTTCTTGGTAGGATGGGGGCGGAGAAAGTAGGCAGGTTGATGCTTTGCCCAACATGAAACAATGTGATCATCTTAGGTAAGAAGAAGGTACAGGCCCTAAGGAACAGCTTGTCCAGAAAAAATGTAGTATACTGGGAGTTGACAGAAAGCAATTGCTAACCCTCCTAGCAGATGTTATGGCAATAAGGGAGACTGTTTTGATGGTAAACAGTCTCAGACAGCAACTAAACATGCCACGAAAAGAAAACTAAATTAAGATCTCATTTGAGCTTAATGAAAGGTGTTGGGGTGTTAGGGGGGGGGGGAACTTGAGCTGCAAACCTTTCAGGAAACAAGTAACAATGGGTGACTTGGACAGGGAGGGTTGATCCAGCAAACACAAGAAAGCTGAGATGGTGTGGAAGGCAGCCACAAAGAGTTTGGGGTGGGGGGGGGGGGCAGGAATATGCAGGACCCACCACTCTGGCACAACGAGCACCTGGGTAGGCTGATCCACTCAAAGGGTTTCGATCGCTGGGTATATCCAAGGTGGGAGACATGTGGAAGTCAGGCGATATCATTCCCTTTACGCAGTTGCAGCAGGAATTCGAACTAGCGCGTTCTGAGTACTTTTGGTATCTACAAATTAGACATGCCTTACTCGCCGTGCTCCCCAGAGGAGTGTGACTCCCTGAATCCTCCCCACTTGAGGATAGAGTGCTAGATGGCAATTTCCCGGAGAGGGCCATATCACTGATTGTTAGACCTGGGGGTGTCTAGTTGGCTGAGGTAGGTACCTTAGTCCAAATAGGGACCCTTGCTTCTAGTCAGGGAAAGGAGGTACACACTTTTAGATAACCCCTGCTCACCCTCCAGTAGCTTGGCACGAGCAGCCAGGCCTATCTCCACGGTATTTGCCACCACACTCCCAGTAACACAGTGATAACACTACAAATGGACACCACACTGATTTTATAAAAAGAGCGGTATCTTTATCAAAAGAAATACGATGAGACAAATGATAAAAATATCCAACATATGCATATTCGTAATATTTCACTGGGCCGGTTATCAGGCCAACAATCACTTGTAGGTTCTTGCGGTATTAATGAGCAGTTCATGAGGATCTAATGCAGTCATAATGCAATGTTATGCAGTTCGTGAAGACGTTCGTAATGTAAAAATATTCAGTCCTTAATGCAAGTACTAATGCAGTTCGTAACACAGGAATAATGCGGTTCGTAATGCAAGAATAATGTAGTTCGTAATGCAAGAATAATGCGGTTCATAATGCAAGAATGATGCAGTTCCTAATGCAAGAATAATGCAGTTCTTAAAGCAAGAATAAGGCAGTTCTTACTGCAAGAATAATGCAGTTCTTAATGCAAGAAAAATGCAGTTTGTAATGCAATAATAATGCAGTTCTTAATGCAAGAATAATGCCGTTCGTGATGCAAGAATAATGCAGTTCGTAATGCAAGAATAATGTGGTTCGTAATGCAGGAATAATGAGTTAAGCAAATCTGCGCAATCAGCTCGGGCACCACTAAGCCCTAGCAACAGAGACAACAGTCGCAAACTTAAAGGGGCGGCCCGCTACTGCTGGGCAGGTACGGGCCGCTCGGGGACTCAGCGCGTCTCATGCGGTTCGTGATGCAAGAATAATGCAGTTCATAACGCAAGAATAATGCGGTTCGTAATGCAGGAATAATGTGATAAGCAAATCTGCGCAATCAGCTCGGGCACCACTAAGCCCCAACAACAGAGACAACGGTCGCAAACTTAAAGGGGTGGCCCGCTACTGCTGGGCAGGTACGGGCCGCTCCGGAACTCAGCGCGTCTCACGCAGTGCAGCGGGAGAGAGATCGGAGCACTCCGGTATTACTCCTGCACGCCTCCGCAGGCCACACACGCTTGCGGCTCCCGACCTGAGTCCAAGCCTTACCTGGGGAGGACCTTGCAGCTTCCTCAGCTTTCAGAAATCCTTAGCACATTGTGACTCGGGCTGGCGGCGGAGATCCTTACTCACAGCCTCAGTGTATTCATTTATTTAGTTTTCTAACACAAATGTTTTGTTGAAATCTCTGTATTTTCGAATAGTTATCTGAAGCTGCCACTGATAGAAAGCACACAGCACTCTAGACTCCCCCTCACCCCCTCCAAAAAGGACCAGGCTCAGACAGCACTAGGGTTCAGCTCGTCAAACCTCTAAATGGTAACATCTGACTAGGTTTTCAGTAGCTCAACAACCGATATTTAGGAGGTAAATAAATATAACCAATTATAGTGGAGACCATTTGAATGCCTGCTTGCCTGAATGGGTGTTATCATATGGAGGTCCAATAGGCCCAGCCCTAGATACCAGTGATATCACAGGCAGAGTACAGGAGATCACCCCAAGAGGATTAAAACTTCAAGCTGTAACACTTTCTGTTGGGGTACTTCAATCCAGCTCAGCTGAGAGGAAACCAAGGAAACCAGCACTCTTATCACAAAGTACATGTTGACCAGAAAGACCCCTTTTTTGTTTTTTAACATACGCACTGCTTGCTGCAATGTTTAAATAACACACCAGGGTGGCCTCTCAAGCAACAGGAGTAAACTTGGCTCTTTTAATTAAAAAGAAATAATAAAATAAGGAAGGAGTTCCAATCTGGATCTTAGCTCAACCCATGTCCCCTTAGCAGGAAGCTTCTGCTTTTAGTGTGAAGCGGACAATGCTACACACACATTGTTTTTGTGTTCCACCCAATTTGCCCCGTCTTCTGTTTAATCTTTAAACGAAGTTCTGAGCAATGGCCAGTATCTTGGAGAACTCCCCTTCTGTCTTGCGCAGAATATTGGGAATTGGTGTCTTGATGCGGGTGCCCATAGGGTTCCCATTGTCTTTGATTAGGACGACGTTGTTGGAATCAAATCTTGGGGTCATTCTGGGGCCTGGCATCTTATGGCCTACAATGAGCGCTTTTTTCTTCTGCCCCTTTATGGCCAGCAAGATCATGTCTCCTACTTTGTAGATTCCATTCTTGTTGTAAACATGGTTGCACTTTGGTGGTCGGTGGTAGGGGGTGTTGCCAAGGGAGCTATTGCCAATCACGCGAACACGGGTCATCTTCTGAACGGCACTGCAGGATGCGGTGATGCTGAATGTGCGTAGGCAGAGGGCACAGCTTACTGTGTGACTCAAGAGCGCACTTGCACTTCCCTGGAGTAGAGCCATGGCTGTCCCTCTTTCTTTTCCCCAATAAGGTAGTGCCATGGTTATCTCTGCTGTACAGACCAGTCACCCTGACATGCTGTCCTACTTCCGGAGAACAAAAGGTTCCTTCCGTCCTGCCCAGACAGCCTCAGTGAAGATGACGGCTCGAGCCACAAACAGCAATGCAGCAGCGTGGACGATGTTTCACGCTGCGGGGGCAATGCAGCCACGGGGCACCTCGTAAACAGTACCACAGACCACACGGCAGTCTCCTGTTATCAGAAGCACCACGCACCAAGTGTCACTGAGATACGGTCGGAAACTTTGATGTTCCTGAGTTTCCACAACAGGGGACCAGCTCTCCACGGGCCTTTGGAGACAAGTTACTTCAGGACATAGCACACAACAAAGTCCTTTTAAGCAGGGGGACACAGCACACAGCAAAGTCTCTTGTCCTCTCCTTAGTCAAATCAGCAAATTGCAGGTCAGCCCCAGAATAAACATTAAGGGCAGTCCTTCTCTTGAGTCTTAAAGCACTTTGCGGATCCTGCGGACTGCCTTATCTGTCGGCTGCTCGTCTGATTTTGGTTATATGGGTCTCCCGGAGCATTTGGCTTGGAGTTTCATGCTGCTGTTATCGTTTGGCAACCACCTCGTGGTCTGTCCGCAAAAGTCGCAGGAAGACAAGACTCAATTTATTATGAGAATATTTGACGCATCATTTAAGACCTCTGGTCTTTAAGCAGCCCGACAACGTAGATTCATTGCCTGGTTAGCCGAGATTCGCTCTTCCCAGGCTTACAAGATCACCTAGTGGATGGGTACACCAATACGAACCCACTCGCTGTAATCATTAAAAGCCTGTTTCTTGGCATTTTTCATTTATCTTTATTGTCAAGACTTATCCATCAATTGAATCATCCTGTTTTGATTTCCCACGTTGACAAGCGTATCTTGTTTGGCTTTCCATTCTTCGCCAGGCCCCATGGACTCATGATACGAATCTACCTTCACGCCCTGAAGAAGGTGATACCTCGGCATAGGGGGTAGTAACACCGAAACGCACGTCAGCCTGTTTGATTGAACTTCTTTTATTCCCTACACATGCATCTTATTGTTTGTTTTAGGTAAAACAAATTTTTGCTGATTTGATTAATTTCTCTAACTTATTTATACTAAGTCACGTTGTAACCTTTGATGCAAACTCTCTTCAGCTCTGGACTGTACACCAGCAACCCAACTGCCTTATAAAAGGAAAAAACTTGTTCTATGTTGCATCTGTATAGGGACCTTAAATCATAACCAGATATAACGTTTGATGAATGTTTAGTGTGTTTTCACGGTTTAAATGGGTCTATTTGAATGTGAGTTTGTATGAATGATTTGTATGAGAGGTAGTCCATGGGAATTTCCACCATTTTGGGCCAGTGACATTGTTGTATATATTTTATGATGTAAAGACATGATGCATGCACTGATTTGTTATCTTTAAATAATAGTAAAAAACAAAAATAAAATGTTCGTTTAAATAATTGATTTATACTTTTTTGTTTAAGCACATGGCATACCTGGAGTGGTATCTTTATTAAATGACTTAATTGCGTTTGTTGAAAGAGATACGTAGAGTAGACTGTTTCTTGATACTTCTCTTCAGTCTCTTCAGCTGTTCTTCTTTGGCAGAGATTCCTATTGATCACAAAGTAGTTTCAATCCTTTTTCAGGCTTGAGTTCAGGGGTTTCAGCTCTCACATTTATAGCCCTAAATGCATTTGAAGTCTTTGTGTTCTGTGGGCTCTGAGCCCGGTCCACACAAAACTTGGGTGTCTTCCTGCTAGTACACACCTTCTTCCTTTGATAGTGAGGGTCTGGGCCCCAGATGCTCTGCCGGAGGTGGAGCCATCCTTTTGTGGCAATAACACAGCACTCTTCACATCCAGGGAGCTACTCCTCCCCCCACATCAAATGCAGGCCAGCCTGTTGCTGTCTCCCCTTACTCCTCCCTGGGGTCAAATACTTCCCAGACCCTGTCACATCCAAACCCAGATAATCAATACACAACCAGGCAGAGGCACACAGGATGGTTTAAGACAAGAAACCAGCCACTTCTAAAAGAGTTTCTAAACACACAATTTAAAAACCATCTTCACAAAAAGATGTGTTATAAAATTCTGAGTTCAGGCCCACTAAACTCCATCCCTCCATCTTATGCCTATGGGAAGAGATGCTGGAAACATGTGACACAGCATTCCTCATTCTGTCATATGGGCAAGATGGCCATGCAACAGTGAAAAACGAATTTGGCAGTATTTCACTGTCAGGACATGGTACACACCTCAGTACATGTCCTACCTTTCACATACACTGCATCCTGCCCAGGGGGATACCTTTGGCCTACTATAGGGGTGTCTGATGTGCATAAAAAAGGGAAGGGTAAGGCCTGGTAAGTGGGTGCACTTGTCAGGACAACCAGGCAGTTAACAAACTATGTGCAGGCACTGCAGTAGCCGGCCTGAGATCTCTATTTAGGGCTTCTTGTGTGGGTGGCACAACTAGTGCTGCAGGTCCACTAGTATATTAAGGTAAACATCTCTTGAGGCCCCATCTGTCGCACTGCTGAAAGAGGGATGCTTCTTCCCATGTATCCACTTCCTCATTAGTTATCCTTATTTTAACCACCGTAATCCAAACATTTCAAGTTTTCCAAAATCTTCTTCCATCATCATTCCTATTTATATAATCACTGTGGAGACAGCTTGATTGCACCGTACTTCTTTATTAGGCATTTTCAAGTACCTCTTGCATGCCCATCCAGGCTTTCACAAATGGCACGTGCTGGTCAATCATACACCAAGGAAGACTCATTTGATTATGCCAAATGCATTTTGAGCCTAAACTTTCCGTCAGGAGTCTCTGAAATGATGAAAACAACAGTTCAACCGACTGCACATTGCGAGCTTCCTACATACAAAAGAAATACCGAAATAATCAATACCTTCACCCTCATCACCCTTCACTCCCCTCCCCAACCTCATCCCTGAAAAACATGTGTGCCCTCCCAACATAATTAACTTCACCCCTCAGCCTGCTCTCTCACTGTTACAGGAAATAATACTGCAATTACTATAAAACAAAACTCATAAGGCCTGAGATCTCTTTTTAGAGCTTCTTGTGTGGGTGGCCCAACTAGTGCTGCAGGCCCACTAGTAGCATTCACATTACCAGCCCTGGCACACATAGTGCACTTTACTAAGGACTTCACTAGTAAGACAAACATAACAATTATGGACAACCAATTACCATAACACTTTATACAGGGAGCACTTGCACGTTGACACTGATCAGCAGTGGCAAAGTGCAAAAAGCATCTAAGTTGGCAACATCATGTAAAAAAATTGTCTAGGAGGAAGGCAAAAAATGTAAGGAACTTTAGCCAAAAAGGACTAAGTCTAACACTGATCTACAAGAAACTAATCAATAACATGTCTGATCCCCTTGTTCATCTATGGGCAAAATGGGACCATGATGTAGCAGGCTTGGATGACGAAGAGTGGTTGGCAGCAGTGGCCTCTCCTCTGGAGGTGCCATTTCCTCAAGGCTCCGATTAATGCAGCTAAAGATCCTGCATAGGTCTTACTTGTCTGGTCCACAATTGGCTCGAATGGGGTACAGTATAGATGGCGGTTGCTCCAGACAATGTGGACAGGAGGGTACCTTTGTTCACACACTCTGGGAATGCACTACTAATTTAAGGTATTGGGCGGCAGTAGTGGGACTCATGGAGGAGGTGTTGGGGTAGAAAATGGACTATAACATTAAGCTTGCTATCCTAAATGCCTGGGGCCCAACTGATCTAAACTCCAAAGAGCATGTATGGGCAACTTTGGAATTGATGGTAGCAAAGCGCAACATCGCAAGATTGTGGAAGCCCAGACCCCGCCAAATATAGGAGACTCGAGTAGGGATATGGATTGGTGCATGGTCACAGAAAAAAACATATATGAAGCTAGGGGGTGCCCGCCAGGTGGACTGAGGTGTGGGACAAGTGAAACATCCACAAGGGAGGTATATGTGAGCCCCCGATGACGAGGGAAGAACATGTTATACAGGATTTTAACACGCTCTAAATGCAATTTTTGTGCTGTTGTTTTATTATTATTCTGTCATGTGACACCCCTGTACCATAACCCGCTGCCATTGTATGTGTAATGGGAAACAACCTTTACAACACAACTTTTACAACGTACTACCATTACAACAAAACTTTTACAATGCAACATCCATTACAACACATGCCATTACAACGCATGACACTACAACGCATACCACTACAACCCATGTCATTACAACGTAGTCATTACAACACATACCATTACAACGCATAGCTTTACAGAACATAGTACCCTTACACTAACGAACACTTACCCTACTGTTGCATCCCCTGGAGTTAGAATAGTCATTTTTTTCCCTACACTAGCCAACACTTACCCTACTATTGCACCCCCTGGAGTTAGAATAGTAATTTTTACCCCTACACTATCCAACACTTACCCTACTGTTGCACCCGCCTGGAGTTAGAATAGTAATTTTTACCCCTACACTATCCAATACTTACCTTACATGCAATGTAATGTTATGCGTTGTAATAGTATGCGTTGTAAAGGTAGTATGCGATATAATGGAATGCGTTGTAAAGGTAGTTTTTAAAAATTTGTTGTAATGGCATGCATTGTAATGGAATGTGTTGTAATGGATGTTGTGTTGTAAAAAATGCGTTGTAAAGGTATGCGTTGTAAAAGTACGCGTTGTAACGTCATACATCCATGTGTAATGTGCCTTTCTCAAATGTCATGCCTTGATTTCAATAAAAAGACTTGAAAGATACCATTTAACTGTACCCAAAGCAAGGCCTAGACGGACAAGAGGGAAGGCAAACAAAAGGCAAACAAAAGGACTTCAGACAAGGATGCAAACAGAGGGTCAATGGACTTGGCAGCACACCGGGCAGACATGTGTCCCATCAGCAGGCTTATATAATTTTTCTGGAAACAAGAATGAGGATCAAAGCTTTAGTGCCTGCACCAGTCCTAACATCCCAAAAGTGATGCTCAACACAATGAAGGTGCAAGTAGCTTGCAACACAATCCCCCGTGTCCCATAAACGAGAAGAAGGAGGCAATTCCCCTAATTGCTCCAAAAATTGCATGCACAAAGTAGCTCCGCACCCTTCAAATAGTACCAACACAAGTATTCATCTCAATGTTAAATTTTGTACAAAGCTTTTAACGGACGAAACGCGTTGGCTATACCTTTCATAAAGAATTTGAATAAAGAACAAATTTTAAACTTGAAGAGCCTTGATTGACTTCTCTTGGGAAAACAACTGAATATTTGTGAATTATTTACAATGAGAATTTTGCTAAAAGCTTTGTACAAAATTTAACATTGAGATGAATACTTGTGTTGGTACTATTTGAAAGGTGCGGGGCTACTTTGTGCATGTTATATCATTTTTCTTGAGGGATGCCTGTCTGCCAGAATGATATCACACACTTCTGGAGAGAGATCAAAGATTCTAAACTGTCGCCACTCAATATTCATGCATGTAGATGAAGAGTGTGCAGGACCCTATCCTGTTGCTTCAACAGGAGCGTCTTTCGAAGTGGCAGCCTTATCGGAGGACAGCTGCTCATGTTCAAGAGTTCAAGATACCAGACTCTCCGTGCACAATCCGGGGGTCAATGAGACCCAGCAGCCTCAGTCAGTCACACCGAAATCCAGGATAGAGGCTGGCACATCGGGAACCTAGTCCGAATATTATGGGTTTACCATTTGGAGGGTAGGTCCGAATCTGCACTATATTGAGAACAGCTCAGATGAAAAGAAGCATCTGAGAGGGAGTCAGGTGTGACTTTGGTTCATTTATAGTGAGCCCCAGTGAATGCAGGCAATCTCCCTTAATCGATGTAACCACCGCCATCACCCATGTGAACACTGAGGGGTGCTAGTAAGGCATAAGGGGAGAACAGCGAATTGATAATGCTTGTGGCCTACTGTGAACCACAGGTAATGCCTGTGGACAGACAGGACAGCGAAATGGACAGAGGCATCCTGTCAGTTCAAGGCTACCATCTAGTATCCGGAGTTGAGGTCAGACAGAATCTTAGCCACAGCGTGCATCTTGAATTTTTCCTTTCTCAGGAAGTAATTGAAGGGCATAGCTCTAGTATAAGGTGGAGGCCTCTGTTTTTCTGTGGAAAGTATTAGTAATAGCAATCATGATCTACTTCTGATGTTGACGCTCTGTCAATAGCTCCTTTGGCCAGAAGAGCCATCACTTCATGTCCCAAGAAAGGTAAGGCATAACCCAGCAGGGGAACCTGAAGCACCCATTTGTCTGATGATATCTCCCGCTATTGGGACAGGTGGTACTGAATCCTGCCACCAGCTGGGTGTCCATTTTGGTGTGAGGGCATGTTAAGGGGGCTTCGAGGTTGCGGCTGTGAGCAGGCATGAGCAGATTGGGTAGACCTCTGACATGGGACCTGCCTCCACAACCATGAAAGGAGTGAGGTGCCTGCTGGCCGTGGTTGCTAGAGGGAAAAAGACACAGCTGATAGCCCCTACTGTAGCCACATAAGGCATGGAAGACATAATGCGCCTGCAGCTAGGCCATAGTGATCCCCAGCAATTTATCGGTGGCCCTACTATCCTTGAAATGTTTACGCTCCGAATGCATTTTGTCGCCAGTAAGGCGAGTGACATCAAAGCTCAGGCCCATAAAGAATGCCTAGACATTCCCTGAAAAGCCAGCTGTGGCATTGAAGCGCCACTTTAGAAACAATGGTTCTGCCCAGTGAGTTGGTTGTATCCATTCTGCATCGGATTGTGACCTTCGCTGCCTCCCTCCCGTTGGCAATAACTTTGCAGAGTATGGCTCGGGCTTCCTCCGAGACCATGAGAAGCACTTGTGCAACCGTATCCCCTACAATATAGGAATAGCAGCCCAATAAGCATGCAGTGTCACTGACCACAGTGTAAGGCTGGTGGAAGAGAAAATCCTCTTTCTAAAGGTATCCAGCCTCTTGGATTCCCTATCCGGTGGTGTGGTATGGAACGCACTGGGATTCATTTTGGAGGTAGAGGTGTGGACCACCAGGTTCTAAGGGTTGGGATGCGGGGTGAGAATGTTTGGGTCCCCGGGAGCAGGGGGATGGCGGCAGGCAATTGTCCTCTGCACAGGAGGGCCTGTGCAGAGCTTGGCCTAGGCCACAAGCAGGACAACAATGAGGGCTTCATTGAAGGAGAGTAGGGGTACTGAAGTGGGCACCCCACGTTGAGGCAACTCTGTCAAGACGTTGATCTTGACTTGTACCATGAGCAGCATCAGGCCTTGGACATCAGTCGCCTTCAGGACCACCATCGTAAAGGAGGCACTTTCCTCCATAGCCACCGTGGGAGGAGAGAGGAGGCTAGTGTCTGGTGAGGTGTTCACACCATTGGCATCAACCAGGTCCTCAAATCAGTTGTCCTCGGCCATGGGCTCTCCTAGGGGTCAGAATAACCATAGGGATCATAGATCCCCTCAACTTGTGTTCCTCAGAGGGCTCTTCAGGAAAATAGGGCTTCATTTCCAATTAAGGCTGTGTGGGTCTGGTCGGTGCCAGAACCAATGTTCTATGACTCCAGCCCGAAGCTCCGTCTCGGGTCACCGATGGGCGGCAGCGGGAACTGTGCCACTGTAATGGTCTGCAAAGGAGGTAGCGAAGTTACAGCCAGGCCCGATATGGATCTACCAATAGATCCTAAGGGCCCAACTGGTGTAGAGGATTGACCCACCAGCAGAAATCCAGTCGGAGTCCCTTCCGAACCCCAGGGGCCCCAAGCGGCTCCAGAGGGATCTTTCTGCCCAAAAATGAGGCTCATGGCCTCATAGAATTCTTGAAGTTGGGTGGGGTCACTCCAGCACTGGGAATCTAATGGAAGAGCTGAGAGGACCCATGGTCAGGTGCGGGTTCCACAGGGACGACCTGGGAGCAGAGTCTGGAGTTGTGGTGTCATTTCACACTTCATCCAATCAACAGTATTAGCACAGGGAAGTCAAGGAATGCTTCACCTTCTTGGACTTCTTATTGGACCTACCTGAAGAAGTTCAAGATCAAAAATATGACTGGTGCAAGCAACTCCGAGAGCAGTTTCATGATTGGAGTGGAGAAGTGTGGCTCACTGGTTAGAGCAGGCAGACCCTGAAGCAGAGGTCAGACCCGGGACCAGGGTTCAATTCCCGACGCAGCAGGGTCTTGAGCTCAAATGTCCATGGACTCGATAATTCTCGCTTCGGTGACTGACCTAATCATGGGTTCACACTCTGCAACTCTGGGCATTAAGCTTGCTTAATCTCCACAACGGCCCCCCCGCGGCGGGATGCCTGGCTTTCACCTTGGGGATGCCCTGTAGGGGCTATCTCACAGGGGAAAAGTAGGACGGGTTCCCAAGGCAAGCGCGGAGATACCCCTTCGGGGGTCGATTCTGGCGCTATATAAGAATGTAATAATAATAATAATAATAATCTCCCTCACAAACCGGACCTAGAGTGGTGCGGAGGTGCGGGGTGAGCGTCCAGAAGCTTGCAAATGGCTTCTAGATTCATGGCAGCCCATGGAGCCGTGGTCCTGCTCCAGGCACCACAGACACACCAAGTGGGGGGTCTGGTCTGTCACAGACACTTGCCTGTGATGGGCAACATAAGGTTTGAAACCAATCAGTATCTTAGGAGAATTGTTTTTACAATAAAGGGTAAAAAAGAAAGGCACGTTGGTCAACTGAAATCAATAAGAACAGTAGAAAAACTCAGTCAAAGAGAAACTGAGGGGAGCTCTATTCAGATCAGCACTGATGGCACAAAAAAGAAGAAACTGAGGTCAGTGCGCTGGGTGGCGCATATATAGGCACCATATGTCACTTCAGACGCGGAAGACGCAGGCGACACCACATGGAGCCGAACTACACCACCTACTGACGTGCAATGGGACTCAAACATTTCCGTATCCAGTCTGCCACCTGGGGAATATTCGAAGGTAAGGAATCTGCATCTGTTAAGTCTCTAAAAGATATGAAAGTAATTAAGAGAGAGAAGGGATCTGTGATCAGAGCCACATACATCTAGGGAAGCAGGGAGGGCACATGTGAATCAACAGCATTAAACACTATGAAGGAATACTTACAAGGTAACACTTCGCGTTCGTAGCACGTGTTGCTGTAGATACACATGCTTTGCATAGACTGTAAAACAGGACCCTTCCTTAACCAGTAGTTAATCCGTGGATGATGCAAATGTCTGAAATTAAGTCCTTAAGACTGTGTGGCCAACCATAGCTTGTTGCCTGGTCAGAATAACCACACATTAGTGTTGAGCAAAAGTGTGTTGGATTGACTTTGTGGCTGCCTTACATATGTCAGCAAGAAGGATATTTACCAGAAAAGACAGATGCAGCCTTCTTTTGGGAAGAGTGTTCTCTCTGCTACTGAGTCTGCTTGGAGGAAAAAGACGGGGAGTCTGTGGTCTGGTTAAGGTGGAAATGAGAAACCACACCGTGAAGGGAAAAAAAGGCAGAGGCACAATAGAGAGTAAGTAAAGATCCCTGACCAGTTCATACATATTGCATTGCCCATGAACTATGGGTACCTGGGCCTGAAATCTGGGCATTTTGTGTTCTCTGGCATGGCAAAGAGATCTATATCTGGAGGGCCACACCACCAGAAGTGCTGATGTAAAACCTTTGGGTGCAGTTCCCACTCATAAACTTGTTGATGCATCCTGCAGAGCAGGTCCACCAGGTCTTAGTCTACCCCATGGAGTTATTCCTCCATCAAGTGAATGATTCCGCCAACAAGTGAATGTGTCGTCGGAGCACCCAATGCCAGATAGTATGTGTCAACAGAAAAAAAGGAGAGTGAGTTACCCCCTGCTTTAGTAGATAGTACATGGCTGTCATGTTGCCCATCCTGACTAGGACTTTAACCAAATGTGTGGAAGGAAGGCTTTGAGAGCGAGGCACATGGACAGAAGCTGAGTTAATTGATGTGGTAGCCCTGATTATGGGTGATCCATACTACCCTGCACTGTGATCTGATTGTGATGAGCCCCCCCACCCGGGTTGAGAAGAGTCTGTGGTAATGGTGATTTGTAGAATGGAGTCTTGAAAAGGCCTGCCCACACAACAGGTTGTTGCTACTCGTCCAACTGCAGAGGGCGATGCATAATGGCCGTTACCAACTTTATATCTTTCATTTGACCCTGCTCTGTGACCATTGTGCTGCAAGGCACTGCTGCAACTGGTGCATCACGTAGCAGGGTGTGGGGTACAATAGCAAAGTGCAAGGCCATCATGCCAAGCAGGCACATTACTGTTCTGACTGTGTAGTGATGTTGTAGCTGAAAAAGAGGTACACACTACTGGAAGGCTGTGATTGTTTGTGGGCGTGGATAGGCCTTGCCTGTAACTGATTTTAACATCGCCTCTAGAAAGGGCTGGATTTGGAAAGGTTGTAGATGGGATTTGTTATATTTATGGTGAACCCAAGATGTGGAGAAGGGAGTTGGTAACTTGTGTGTGCTCCAGGCACGGTTGCTTGCATGCACTCTTGATCATCCAGTTGTCATGGTAGGGGAAGACATGGTGCCCCCCCTCTTTAAGTGAGCGGCGATCCCTGCCAGACACTTGGTGAAGGCCCTTGGGGCAGTGGTGACACCGAAGGGAAATACTTTGAACTGGTAATGACGACCACATAACATAAAGTGAAGGTAGCCTCAGTGGGTGGGATAAAAGGGGATGTGGAAGTAGGCGTTCTTGAGTTATAATGCTGCCATGTAATTGCCTTGTTGGAGAGGGATCACATTCTACAGCGTCACCATATGAAAATGTTCGGACAGAATGTATCTGTTGAGGGACCTTAAGTCCATGATGGCACCCTTTTGCATGAGTGCTTGGACCTCCTCCTATAGAAGATTGAGATGATTTCTGCTGAGAACGTGCCTGCAAGGTGGTAGGTTGGGTGGAGGTGTGAGAATTTTTAGGCAGTAGTCGTAGCACACCACTGCTAATGCCCACTTATCCGATGTGATTACCTGCCAGTGTGTGTGGGGCGGGGGGATTCTTGAAGCCTGATCGCGACAGTTTTTGTGTGGGTGGGAGAAGGCGAGGGAGTCACTGTTTAGAGGTGAAGGCCCCCTTGGCAGTAACATCCTTTTCCCCTGCCCTTGTTGTTGTTGCCGCTATAGGCACCCCTAGAGTACCCAAGTAGTGACTGTAGGTGGCAGGCTTCCTGATATCTCTGGTATGAGGTCTTGGAGCCTGCCCTGTAGTGTTGCCATAAGAAGAACCCCTAGGTGTAGATGTTTGAAGGGCACCTATCAGGTTGGCAGTGCTTGTGTCCTTCTCTTTTCCAGCATCAGATAAGCCTGCAAGCCTAAGAGGTGTTCACCATCAAAGGGCAGGTTGAGAATATGCTGTTGGACTTCAGGTCTAAAACTTGGGAAACAAAGCTAGGCATGGCCTCTCACCAGTATACTGGTAATGACACTTCGGGCTGTGGTCTCTGCCACGTTCAGGGTGCAATAAATGGTGGCATTGGAGATCGTTTTAAACTCCTCCACCTACGACTGCACTGTTTACTGATGATCGTCTGGGAGGTGCTTGAGAAGCGCCTGCATTTTATCCTGATGTGCCAATCGTATCAGGATATCAGGCCAATGGAGTGAGCGATTCTCTCGGTTTGGCTGTTGACACTGTTACCCTTTTCTAGGCATCATCTATTTTTGTGATCTCTTTGTCATGCAGGGGACCATTGCCCGTGGTTTGGCATTTGCATGGTTACGTGCAGTATGGATTACAAGGGAGTGCAGGGAAACATCAACCCTTATATACTGTGGGTCGTTAGGAAACAGTTTGTATTTTTCTCCACCCTTGAGGTTATCACCCTTGCTTTTATAGGTACCTTGAAGGTGTCAGTCCTTAAAGTTCATAGTTGTGGATTTTTTCCCACCAACTTGGAACCCCTGATTCAGTTAGACCTAGACCTTTTATTGGAAGGATGTTTATTACCCCCAAAGGTGAAGTGACATTTTATTGCGGAGAGTGAGGACACGGTGACGAGGACCGGGGGACTACAGATCCCGGTTTCCTTTGCGGCGCGAGTGCCGCCAGTGATTTCATGCTGCGCCTGGAGGCGCACAAAAAGCCTCGGAGACTCCCGCACCATGGCGGGCAGTGCCCAAGGGCGGGCCCGTCCACGCCTGTCATGGCCCGGAAGAGGCTACGCTGGGCCACCTCTCTTTCATCTGGCTTTTGGGGTGAGAATACGCATGGGCCATGGGCAAGAGAAAAACAAGGTCTGCAGAACCAGGAGGAGAGATCATAAACACCCTGGATTCCTTCCTAATTAAAGCGGCAGACGTACTGTCCAAGGTTATTGAAATCACAGAGTGACACCTCTCACTGGAAGAGGTAAGACTCCCTCTAAATACAATTATAGAAGATATAAGGGAGAGGGAAAGTCGGTCACCCTCTGGGACTGCTTCAGGTAGTATTCTAACCCCAATAGTGATATCACAGAGGGAGCCGACTAAGGCTACCAATGAGCCTGGGACCGATTATAGTCCTCAAACGAACCTCCTGGCAAACGGAAGAAAGGAAGGGCCAAGATAGTTCCCAATAACTCTAACACCAATGCGGGAAATACCACCTAATCCTGCAAAAATATTGCGATAGGGACAACCCATGAGAGAAGAAACGCTACAACTATCTCCTCAATGCCAGCACCTCCTTATTCGCCCCTGGGAAGATGTATTAACACAGAAATGTTATCTTATTTTATGTACTGTGCTACAGCCAACCACAGATAGGTTAATAAGGATAGAAGCTGCTCTCCAGTCACTTACTGAGACACACTGAAAAGCCCCCCCAGCAGATAGCAGAACATGGGCTTGCCCTGGAAAATGCGGGCAGTGATACTCAAGGTGATATTATAACCATGAACACTCCCCCTATACAACTATGGCCCTGTAGAAAGCGAAAAGGACCTCAAGTGGATAACCGGCCTGTGAACTTTCTTCATCATGGTGCTCTAAAAAGTGGTAATGCTCATTCGAATGCATCATCAGGACTAGGGACACAGCCACAGGATAAGCTGGGCTTGGTCCATGAGGACCGAAGGGTAACTTGTAAAGACACAAGTGGATTCACGCAGGGGGAGGGATCCAGAACAATGGAGGGAGCACAGCCTATATCACGCAGTGACCAATTGGACTTAAATCCAGACGCATGCCCGTATGTTATTATCTTAGCCAATACACCTGAACTTAAAAAACAACAGCATAAGACAACATTGCAGCTGATGGACAAAGCATTTCATTGGCTCTCTAAATTCAGCAAGGGGGATCTCAGGCTGTATAATCACATCATAATGGCGAGAAGGGTTAAATGGGTGGACACAGGCATAAAAGCGATTCAGGGGGATTCTGTTGTCATAAACTTCAATAATTTTAGGCTTGTAGAGCACTTACTGAATGTATTACCAAATGTGCCTACCCATGAATCACAGATTTTCGCATTACCTCTGGGTTACTTCTATAAACCCTCTGAGCTCCCAAGGTATATCAGCAATTGTTGGGGACGGCCCTTACCTATACCCCCAAGAATCAGCCCCAGTCAACCTGGCAACCAGTCCCACTGAAAAACAGATATGAGACCTTAGGTGATCTAGAGGCATGTGACATAAGCTAAACTGAAGCACTAGCCACAAACTCTGTCTCCCCAAGTAAGGCCATCTCAATCCTGGTACCTTCTAAGTACAACCTGTCTTTTATCTCGTGGAATATAGCGGGTTTTAAAACGAAATCACAGGATTACGATTGGTTACGAATAGTTTCTAACTTTGACATAGTGTGTCTCCCAAAAACCTGGGAGGAGAAAATGATCAATATAGATGGGTATAGAACATACCAGACTTTGGGAGTAGCATTATTTTCAGGTCGTGCAAAAGGGGGGCTGAGTACTCTAGTAGCTTGCAATAGTGGGATTACGGTAAAAAAGTTCATAAATACGTCAATATACTATCACATTCTCGTATGTGAAGGGAGACAAGGAGGAGATTGGATACTAATTAATATGTACAATAATACCTTTTCTGGTGATATGGCGGAGGTGATAGAAGTAATGGAGAAAGACAGACAAATTACAGGAAAATAATCCTAGTCCGGTAGACATTTTATGGATGGGGGACTTTAACATCCACCCGTGTGATAGATCATAACTCCCCTTATGTGGTATTACAGATGTTCATGGGGAGCCAATTTGTCACTTCATTTATAATGGCTATGGCATTATCTTAAATAGACTACTACTGATCCATAATCTGGAGATATTAAATACAATAGATAGTAATACAGCCCAACTAGAACATACTTTTTATGCCTGTTCCTGTAAATCTACGATAGATTTTATCCTAGCCTCTGAAAATCTAAGATCTCAGGTGTCCTTCATTAAGATGACAGTCTATCATTTTAGTGATCATGCAGTTATAAGCTTCCAAATACCACTGGGTAGGAAGACCCCAATTCTGGTAAACGAGTCCCCAAACCTCGTATCGCAAGAAAAAATTGAATTATACTAAATTGGGAGAAAGTGGATATACTAAATTTAATTCGTAGTATTGTTGCTAGCATGGCTGAGGAAATCACAACTTGTCTAGATCCACTCTCACATCCTGAGGAATTAGCAGTAGCCTTTGAGCGAATCTTAGCAAAAATCAATGACACCCTATTACGTCCCCTTAAAAGCACAAACAGGGGTTCAGTGCACTGGTTTAACAATCACTGCACCAAAGCTCTCAAAGACCTTCATTCAGCACTTCGAATAAATCCAAGGGATATTATGCTGATAAAATCCCTGTGTCTTACTTATAAAACAGAAAGGGAGAATAGATTAAGGGAGTTAAAAGAAGAGGCATGGGATAACTTAACTAAAGCATCCGTTTTAAAAAATAGGATGGTATTCTGGCATGCAATTAATGCCCACTTCCTAGGAGAAGACTCCAACCCATCGACAGACCAACATGTAATGGAGGAAGATTGGGTAAGACACTTCTCAGGAGTCTTTGGTGGCAAAAATTAAAACTCCTTAGAGGACATTCAGTGTCACCCCCACAGGCGGTTTATTACCTATTTTTAACTTAGATAAAATAAAAGTGGTACTGAACCAATGTAGTACTCTGAGGGCAGCAGGCTGAAACAGGACAATTGTACATGGCCTTAACAGACCTGTCTGCCGCTTTTGACCAAGTGTTCCACTCGAAGCTCTGGTCCATAATGGCCGAAATGGGGATAGACAATACAATAATAACCTTCATCCATGATCTGTACTCCTCAGCAGAGGCTAGCGCACGTATGGGGAGAAAAGGGGAGTGCTCCTGCCCCATCTTTAGGTCGCGGTGTAAGGCAGGGATGTGCACTTGCGCCCTTCCTATTCTCCCTCTGGTTTGGAGGAAGCATTGGTGGGGACTACGAGTGAGGTTCCCATCATTAATTGAGCACCAGTTCCTAAATTTCTGTACGCAGACGATGCGTTTCTGCTGGCTCAAACAGGCAAGGCACTGCAGAAGCTAATAGACACCTATGTTAGCGTCCTGGGTTATCTAGATTTGAAAATTAACGAAACAAAGCCTTTCGTTCTCGTAGCTGGACATAGACCAAAAAAGTTAATGATGGGGTATGCTGAAGGGAAAAAACTGGAAGTAGTCGAAACGTTCACTTATCTGGGAGTAATGATTGACGCGAAAAACATATGGAGCCGTATGTTAGAAAACCGAGCTCTTATGATGGAGAGAAGCATAGGGGGCATTTTTAGTTACATTGAGAAATTGGGGTTTAAGCCTACAGAAACCATAAAAAAGATTTATGAAGCAAAAACAATCGCAGTGGCAACCTATGGTGCAGCAGTATTATTATTATGTTTCTTATATAGCGCCAGAATCGACCCCCGAAGGGATATCTCCGCGCTTGCCTTGGGAACACGTCCTGGCTTTTCCCTGTGAGATAGCCCCTACAGAGCATCCCCAAGGTGAAAGCCAGGCATCCTGCCGCAGGGGGGCCGTTGTGGAGATTAAGCAAGCTTAATGCCCAGAGTTGCAGAGTGTGAACCCATGATTAGGTCAGGCACCGAAGCGAGAATTATCGAGTCCATGGACATTTGAGCTCAAGACCCTGCCGCGTCGGGAATTGAACCCTGGTCCCGGGTCTGACCTCTGCTTCAGGGTCTGCCTGCTCTAACCAGTGAGCCACACTTCTCCACGTATGGGGAGTTACTCCAACATGCAGACTTCAACAAATAGAAAACAAATCTGAAACGTATATTAGGTGTTCCCCACTCTTGCCCTGTTATTATATGCCACACTGAATTAGACGTTTCCTTAATTCTGAGCAAATCATCGCTGCTCCCACTCTCCTGTGGCCCTCTATATGGAGGAGGGACACTCTAAAGCTGACACAAGATATCCTATTAGACTGCTTAAAATTAGATGGGTGCAGCACAATAAAATGGCTGCAATTTATTAAGAATGCTTTACATAGTATTGGGCTTCCAAATTTATTTGATGACCCATTGTCCTGTTCCTCCATCTCAAGGGCTAAGTAGAAAAATCTCATCATTGAAAAGGAGTTTGAGGATAGATGGGAAATAAACCAACTTAAACCTAGGGTGAGACAATATCATGCTGACCCCAAAACAAATTTTTGGGGTTTTAATTATTTAACTTTTGTGACTAACCAGCACCACAGATTTTTGTAGATAAGATTTCGCATACATTATATTCCATTGATGCTTAGATTCCCCGAAAACACTTTTTTATTGAATGATTTGATTCCTTGCCCTTTTGACTCCTCATCCACTCAATGTGATCTCCACATGTTTTTTTTCTGACGATTATATAGAGAGGAGAGGAAAAGGTTTCTCTGTCCTATTTTACGCAAGTCAGGGCTCAGACAATGTCAACAAGCACGTCCTCTCCTAAAACAACTTCCTGACCTGTACACCTGTTATTGTCTGGCCAGGTTTTTACAAAGTGCCTTACAGACCCGCAAAGGACAATCATGAAGACAATTCGACACAATTTACAACACTTTAAATAATTTTCTTAACCTTTTCACAGACCTGATTGTAGTTTTAAAGAATTTTTTAATGTATTTTGGATTCATGTATTTAATACAAGACTTTTTATGCTGATTTTTAAAACTGGCGAAATAAAGTATTTTGACTTTCTGACTGACTGATTGGACAGGTATTGTGCAAATGCTGTTTGGTGATGCATTGTATAGTCCCCGGTCAGCGTGTGGGCATCACACATGCCTCCATCTTAAATCACACTTGTATCACGAGATGCTAATCTACTGTGATTGGTTGTACACTTAATGCGTGTGTAACTTGTTGTCTTCTCTGGTCAGCAACTCATCATGTATGCTGTGGAAAGAAAACAAGTACTTACCTGTAACTTTGGTTCCCCAGTATTGGTAACTTTCATAGATTCCCATACTTTGTATCATTCCCCGTCGTCGGAATGGGAGCCTCGGTAAATAAAAAATAACATAACCATAGGTACAAAAAATCAGGCCTAGGCCTCATCTCATTTTGTAGCATATCACCCTCTTTGTGTAAAAGAGGCCAAACTTCCGCAACAACTAATCAGAATAGCCTCACCCCATAGAACCCTCCTGAGAGAGCCTCAGAGCCTCAGATTTTCGTAGCCATTGTGCAAACAGCCACTATCTCAGTAAAATGGCCGAGCTTTCCCATGGGAGGAGGGTGGGCGCATGGGAATCTATGAAAGTTACCAATACTGGGGAACCAAAGTTACAGGTAAGTAGCTTGTTTTCTTACCCCAATATTGGAACTTTCATAGATTCCCATGCTTTGTATCAGAATAGCTAGCAGTAAGCAATAAAAGCACATTTTGTTACATGAACGCTATCACCTGAGCCTGTACTAATTCTCATTGGAAACAAACCATAACCTGTTACCATAGAAAGAACACGATAAGTGATACAAAATGTGCCACCCAGGAAGGAGGGATTGTAGGGAAAGCTCCCCTCTTATTGAAAAAGATTCCTGAGGACTGCTTGTGCAACAGCAGCGTCGTCCTTCACTGTAGACTCAAGGCAGTAGTGTTTCGTGAAGGTATGTGTACTGCTCCACATCGCTGCCCTGCAGATGTCTTTGATAGGGACTTCAGCAAATAGAGCCACTGAAGATGCCACCGATATTGTAGAATGTGCACAGACTTTTGATGCAAGTGGTTTGCCCGCTGCTTGATGGCAGAATTGAATAGCGCTGGAGATCCAGCGGCAAATGCTGCGCTTGGTTAAAGGAAATCCCTTCCGCGGAGCACTGTAAGATATGAACAGTTGTGAGGATTTCCTAAAAGATCTTGTGCGCTCCAAATAGAACTTTAAACACCTTTGAACGTCCAAAGAATGCAAGGATCTTTCTGCTGGAGTTGTAGGTCGCGGGAAGAATGACTTTAAAATCAAAGGTTCATTCAGATGAAATTCAGATGGAACCTTTGGGATGAACTTTGGATTAGTCCGAAGGATTAGGACATCCCGCTTGACCTGAAGAAAGGGTTCCACAATGGACAGCGCCTGAAGCTCACTAATTCTCCTGGCAGATGTCAGAGCCAACAGAAGAGCTAGCTTCCATGATAGGTATTTAAGGTCCGCCTTGTGGATAGGTTCAAACGGAGCCTTCATTAGCTGAGCTAACACCAAATTAAGTTGCCAAATTGGAGGCGGAGGACGGACTGGGGGATACATCCGAAACAGGCCTTTCATAAACTGTTTGACAATTCTAGCAGACCAAAGAGAAGGACCTGAAGATGTCCTTCTGAATCTTGAGATGGCTGCTAGATGAACTTTTACAGAATAATGTGCCAGTCCAGATTTAGCCAGCAACAGGATGTATGGTAAAATTTGATGTGGAGCTGAAGTGTACGGATGAAGACGTTGTTTCTGACACCATAGGCAGAACCTCTTCCATTTTGCCTTGTAAGTCTTGTTAGTGCTCGGAGCTCGAGCCTGAGACAACACCTCCCTACACTCCTTGGGGAGATTCAGATGTCGGAACTCCCTGTATTCAGGAGCCATGCTGTTAAGTGAAGCGAGCCCGGCACCGATGGAGCACTTGACCCTGAGACCTCGACAACAGGGAAGGAATCAGTTGCAGGGGAATTGGATGATCCTGAGAGAGTAATAGGAGTTCCGTGTACCAGAATTGCCGGGGCCACGCCAGTGCAATCAAGATCATTTTGCACGGCTCCGCTTTGACCTTCCTGAGTATCCTCGGAATGAGGGGTATCGATGGAAAAGCGTGAAAGAATGCGCCGTACCAGGCAATCGAAAGCGCCTTCCCCAAGGATCCCGGATGGTGATCCCTGCTTGCATAGAACCGGCATTTGATGTTCTCCAGAGTCGCAAACAGGTCTATGGTCGGGGTCCCCCAGACCGAAAACACCTTTTCCAGAATGGCCTGATCCAACTCCCATTCGTGAGTGGTCATTTTCTGGCGACTTAGTGCGTCCACTGTTATATTGAGCGAACCCGCAAGGTGTTCTGCTGTTAACACAATCTTGTGAAGGATCGCCCAATCCCAAATCAATTGAGCTTCCTTGGACAGAGTTTGCGATCTTGTTCCCCCCTGTTTGTTGATATAGTGCATGGCCGTCGTGTTGTCCGTCCGGACCAGCACTGATTGATTCTGTATTCGTGGCCGAAAAGCCTGTAAAGCTAATCGGATGGCTTTGAGCTCCAACAGGTTGATGTGGCACTGGCGCTGACTTGGATCCCAGTGTCCACTGACTTGTAATTCTTGGGGGACCGCTCCCCAGCCTTCTAACGAGGCGTCTGTGGTGAGAACCATGGGAGACGGAGGAAGCATGAAAGTCGAACCCGTGGCGATGTTCCTCCTCACCATCCACCAGTCGCATGCCTTTCTCATCTCTGGTATTACTAGAATCCTGTTGCCGAAAGAGACTTCTGTCTGGTACCATTGTTTGTCGAGCTCCTCTTGCAGAGGACGCATTAGCAGCCTGCAATGCAGAATTAATGGTATGCAGGATGAGATCGACCAGAGAAGAGACTTGTAGAGTCGTACTGACATAGACTTCTTTTTGAGTAATTGGCGAGCCGAGAGCATCAATTTGTTTTGACGATCGACTGAAGGGTAAGCCTTGCAGCGTTTCGTGTCCAGAATGGCCCCTAGAAACAATGCTGACCTGGACAGTTGAAGAACCGATTTGTTCTTGTTGAGCTGAAGGCCCAGAAGATTGAACAATTGACTGCAGGTCGTAATGGCCTTGGAAGTGTCCTGGAAAGTTGGTGCGTTGACTTGCCAGTTGTCCAGGTAGGGAAAAAATTCCAGAGATTGTTTCCTGAGGAAAGCAGCCATTGGGGCCAACACCTTCGTAAATATCCTCGGTGCAGACCATAGACCAAAAGGAAGTACTTTGAATTGGAAATGGCTCTTGCCTACTGTGAAGCGCAAGTATCGTCTGTGAGCTGGGTGAATCGGCACATGGAAGTAGGCATCCTCCAAATCCAGAGTTGCCATGTAATCACCTGGATTTAAAAGACGAAGAATATCCTGAAGAGTGACCATCCTGAAAAATAGTTTGATGAGATAGGTGTTGAGCTCCCGTAGATCTAATATGGGGCGCCAAGTTTCCGTCGTCTTGCAAACCAGAAGAACCTGGAATAAAACCCTTTCCCCCTCTGCGAGAGAGGTACAGGTTCTATTGCCCCCTTGATGAAAAGCTGGTGGGCTTCGAGACGTAGCAGTCCCAGATGTTTCGATTGACTGGCGCCTAGAGCTCTGATTGGAGGTAGATGTTGAAACTCCAACGTATGGCCACTCTTGATGATATTTAAGACCCACTGGTCTGATGTTATACGTCTCCAGCTGTGTAGACAATGAGATATCCTGCCCCCCACAGAATTTATCGGAGGGGTAGGAACAGTAGAAAGAGCCGCGAGGCCGCTATTGCCTCTTGGAGTTGTCACGTCCTTGACGATTTTGGCGTCCTCTCTGCGGTTGACGAGAAAAAGACGACGACTGGCCCTGACGCTGATTTGAATACTGAGGTTTGTACGATTGGGAGGATTGGGATGAATATCTTTGTTGGTTGCCACCCATATAAGAGGAGAAACCTCTTCCTCTCGCTCTTCTAAAAGGAACCTTACGGTAGTTCAACGAACCCAAGGACTGCTGTGTCCGTATCCTTTTTAATGCTTTGCAGAGCCTCATCCACATGCTTTCCGAAAAGCATTTCTACATCGAATGGTAAGTCCAAGATTTTGTTCTGGACCTCCTGGCGAAACCAGGTCGCTCGCAACCAGCCTTGCCGCCGTAGCACAGCTGATCCAGCCAGCGCACGAAAAGCAGTAGACGCAATGTCCATAGCACAATCTATTACCTCCGGCGAAGACCTCTCTCCTTCCATCAAGACTTTCTTGGCCTCATCCCTTGTAGACTCTGGAAGCTGTTCCACAAACGAGGACAGGTCGCACCACATCTGGCGATCATACCTGCCGAGGATGGCAAGGGCATTGGCAGCACGGACAAGGAGACTGGACATAGAGGAGAATCTTTTGCCTACATTGTCCAAACGCCTTCCTTCTTTGCCCGGAGGTGTAGTAAGGGGTGTGGAAGGATTCTTCGACTTGCTTTGTGCCGCTTGAGAAATTACTGAATCCGGCTTAGGTTGTCCCAGTAGACAAGCAGGCCTGCCATCCGGCGCCTTGTATTTTTTCTCTAGCCTGGGAAGAACCGGAATGACTGTTGCCGGATTTTGCATAACTTTAACTCCCTCTGACCATACATGTCCTATGATAAGAATAGATCGGACCGACCTCTTGTATGGTTCTTTAAAGTCATATAGGAAGCAGTCTGACTGCACAGTCGTGATAGGCAGACCAAATTTTGCAGATGCCCTCTACATGAGGTTATGGAATCCCCCAATGTCAGCAGGCGGAGAGGTAGCAGTATCCAGGCCCGTCACATCTGGATCTTGAACACCACTATCATCATAATCCAGATCTGGATCATGCGTAGGCTCTTCCTGAACCTCGCCATCAGAAGAAACATCATCTACTACCTCTTGGTTTTCCTCTCTGGGTTCTGGTTGCACAGCCCGTGGGACCACAGTTGTGATTATGAGTGCCGGAGTAGGAGGTACAACCGGTGAAGGAGGGCGCTCCTGCTGTGGTATAGGTGGAGTTGGAAACCTGCTCCTGTAATCCTGCAACATCAGTTGTAAGTTCGATATTAGAGATGATGGCATGGACACCATGTCCTGTCTTAAGGTCGGTGGAGGTGTGCTTTGCTGGACATATTGTTGTTCCTAATATTCCTCAGTGTCCGTTTCCTGACACTTTACATTTAAGTCCGAGGGACTGTAGGCATCCCCATATTGATTCTCTTCCTCATCGTCATCAGACTCCTCATCAAACAACATAGTTGGAAGTAATGGTGTTAGTCTTCTAGGAGACGTAATTTCCGGAGTTATCTGCTGCTTTCGCATGGAAATGTGTATTTTCTGAACCGTCGACGACCTCGTCGACGGAGTCGTCGTCCAAGGAACCGCTGATGGAACCGTCGACGGAGAAGTGGTCCTCGTCGACGGAGCTTTCATCGTCGACGGTGGATTGATCATCGATTACTTTACTTTTGAATATCTTTATTCGGCAAATTGTCACCATAAAAGAATACATATACATAACATTCAAGATTATCAATAAAAGTTATAAAATACAATAAAATCATGGACACCTCACTCATAAGTTAATTACTGTACAGTAAATCGTCCTCAGCTTGTGGAAACACCGGAGTTTATTTTCAGTAAGCGGGAACGTGTCATCCATGCGCTTCCCAAAAATTTAGCCACCCCACAGATCATACTAGCAGATGAAGAATCTGTAGAGAGGACGCGTAGTGCCTGGCTATGGCACCTCAGCCCTAGTTCCCTACAGACGGGTTTCAACCAGAATTTTCGCACCCCTTTGTAGGCTGGGCAGGCGAAAAACAAGTGAGCCACCGATTCCTTTGGGGCCGCACATCCAGGGCATGCACGCAAGCGGGCGTCTGCACTCGACCATTTCACCGTGAAGTCATGAACCGGGAGCGTCCCATATCGCAATTTTAGGTACAGTGCTCGATCCAACGGTTTGGTTATTAAGTCGAGAAAGGGTTCCAGTTTTCGCACACACTTAATTGACAAAAATTGGTCAGTAAGTGAGCCCACATTCGTAGTCCTCATTACGTTGCTCTGTACCCAATCCCAATACAGTTTTTTGATGACATCTTTGGGTGGTGGTGATTGCGTCTCCCATGCCTCACTTAGACCCAAGCTGAGGGCCAATTCTTTCAGATTATTTATCCATCCTATTTTTTTGCATGTGTCCAGTAATAGTAGTTCGTCCAGCCCTTCTGCATACTTTGCGAGCTCCTCTGTTCTTCTTAGCCGGGACCAGAAGAGCAACGGGCGTAGCCTCACCAAGTCCTTTACTGCTTTCCTGCCCAGATCTAATCTAAGTGGGATCATTGGGGTGGAAGCGGGAAGAGATGCCACTTTCCTAAAGAAACTGTTTTCCGCTACCGTCAAATCTGAAAACCCTTCAAACCCCCAAAGTTCGGAGCCATAAAGTGCTGCAGGAAGAACTTGTCCCTCATAGATGGTCATAGCAGGGGAGACCGGTTTACTAGTTGATTCTCGGAGCTCCTTCAGCGTCACCCCGGATACTCTCCGATGATTTAATAACATTTTGGAAAGGTGGTCCTTCCAAGTCATACGGCTGTTAATCCGGACACCAAGATAATCGAAAGACTCGACCAGCTCAAGAGGGGCGTTGTTGAGCACAAAATTATTTTTAAATCTTTTTGAGGGTGCAAAAGCCATCAATTTGGTTTTCGATGTGTTGATTGTTAAACCTCGAGTGGTGCAGAAGGAGCTGAAACAATTCAAGAGTTTTTGTAAGCCCACCGGGGATTTGGAAATTAATAGGGTGTCATCAGCGAAGAGAAGTGTGGGGATTTTCTCCCCCGCCAGGGTTGGGGCATCCGACTCCTCCCCCTTCAGATGGTCAACCACTCCGTTTACAAATAGGGAGAAGAGAGTCGGAGCCATAACACAGCCCTGACGTACTCCTCTCCGCACTGGGATCCTGCCTGTTAGTTGTCCCTGGGATCCCCATCTAACCCTTGCATAGTTCCCCTCGTGCAGCTTTACAATTAGGCTCAGAAGACCACTGGGAAAGCCCATCTCTCCAAGTATTTCCCAAAGTTTTGTACGGGGGACCAGGTCGAATGCAGTTTTGAGGTCTATGAAGGCCATATACAAACTGCCTTTCATGATGGTAACCGCCTTCCAATAGATGGCAAAAAAGCGAAAGACCTGGTCCATCGTACCTACCTTCCTTCTAAACCCCGCTTGCAAGTGGGAGAGGATACTAGCCTCCTCTATCCAGTCGCCAACTCTTGAGATGATGACCCTGCCGACCACTTTCTGGACTATGTCTATCAGACTAATCGGTCTGTAGTTCGCAGGGTCATCTCTGGCCCCCTTCTTATACACAGTAACTACCTCGGCCCCTTTCCAGGAGTCTGGTACCTGATGTCCCCTCATAATCAGATTCATTATTATCGCAATTAATTTGGCCCAGGCCTCTGGCTCCGCCATCAGCAGATCTCCAGGGATCCCATCCTGCCCGGCGGCTTTCTTAGGGGTAAGGTGTCTAATCGCCAACACTACTTCTGCGGCTGAAAATGGAAGGACGTTATCCTCTCTGGGGTCCCCTTCACCCAGGCTATTCACCACGGAACTAGATGATTCCTCCGCGTCTCCATATAGGGTTGAAAAATGAGTAAACCATTGCTGGCAAGTTATGTGATCAGCCAATGGTTGGGTTTTTCTCTGCCTTGTTCTATTGACCAAATCCCAGAAAAGGTTCGGGTTCCTACTGCTCACGGCCTTAGAAAGATCCTGCCAGTGCAGTTCCTCCCACTCCCGTTTGGCCAATGATAATGCTTTCAGATAATCCTTCCTGGCCGCTCTAACCAGTAAAGGGTCCCCTGAGAGCAGAGCTTTTGTCAATTTTTTCCTATTGCTCTTACAATGATCATTATACCAAGGTTTACAAAGAGTAGAGGGTATAGCGGGAGCCCTATTACTTTTCCCCTTCGAGATAAAAAATTTGCCAACTTGCTCTATTGTGGCTTTATAGGCAGAGTCAAGGGAGGGGTGTTGGGGATTGGCGCTCCGATTTTCACCCACCCAGACTTCTAAGTCAGAAGACAACCCCTCGACCAGCGCTTTGATGATTCCTATATCGCCCTCATTAAGGCTAGCCTTATCCCATTTCAGTCTACGGTTATTGTTGAATGGGATAACTTCTTTAGTTGTTTTTAAAGTGACAATCGCTCGCCTGTCATCCAGAACACCCCAATTGAACTTGCAACACAAGGGATTGTGGTCACTATCCTGGCTTGGGATGACCTCCATATCAATGAGGTCCGGCCAGAATCCAACATCCATTAGGATGTAATCGATTCGGGACGGCCCTGTGAGTCTATTAAAGGTCAGTGCCCCTGACTGATCAGATATAGTCCTGCCGTTAAGTGCTCTTAATTTGTGGTCCCTTGTCAGTGCATTAATTTGTATGGCCCTAGGTGACCACTTCCTAATGGGGGGCAGGGAGAGAGTTGGGATGGACCATTTTGAATCCTCCTCTTCGATTCCTAGGGGGTCATCTCCGAGAAGGGGTTCAAATGTACAATTAAAATCACCCCCCACAAGGATTTTAGCTGTGCTGGAACAATTGCCTAACGCCCAATCGAGGGCTGTTAAGGTCAAGGAGGGGGAGTCACCCTGTGTCCCTCTTGCATAAACATTAAATAGGTCCAACTTGACGACATCCTCCTGTCCTCTTGCCGAAAGGTGGAGTATATCATCATTACACTCCCCCATATGGCTAGTGACCACCCAGTTCAGATCTATTTTTATCCAAACTATGAGGCCTCCCGATGGTCTACCCTTCCCCTTGCTTACAGCAGGCACAGAGTAAGTAGTGTACCCCGATTTATGTAGAGGAACTAAACTCCATGTTTCTTGAAACAGGCAGACATCAAACCGCTCAATTAGTGAATGCCACTCTGGGATTTCTAGCTTCCTCTTTAGCCCAGCAATATTCCAGGAAAGGAGGTTTATTACCCGCCGTCCTCTGGGCATGGAAGTGTAACCCCCCTCGGGCATATTCTCGATATCCACCCTAGTCGTGGGACTCCCACCCTCCTGGGCCAATGAAATGGGGGTTGCAAGGCAACCAGCCACACTCAACAATGGTCCAGCCAGCCTAGAGTCCTCAGTGATGTCATTGGCGGTCGCCATTTGGGCTGTGGATAGACTAATATCTTCAGTATCTAAGCTACCACAAGGCGGATGAGGAACCTCATCCCCGGGGGGTTCCTTATCGATGTTATTTCCCCCCCCCCCATGCCCCCAACTTCAATCACAGTCTTCCAACCCTGACAGTTGGGAAAACCGATTATAAGTATCCAGCGGTGTAAAGGGTCTCAGGTGGTTCATACTAGGGGCCTGGTTCAACATATGTCTATGAGGGACCATGGACCAGGTGGAGTGTGGATCAGGCACCCTGGTGAACTGTTGCCCATACTGGGGCTGATTATTAATATAGGGTAGTGTGAAGGGCGGCCTATAAAGCTGTGGTCTGTTTGAATATTTAGATTTAGTGACCTCTGACCTGGGGTAAAAGTATGTTAACGCCCGTGGGGTAATACAGGTTTCCCCATTCCCAGGTGGCCAGTTTAGGATGTAGTCAACCGCCCGAGGGTCTCTAAAATTGACCACCACTAGGTCCCCTTCTATATCTTTAGTTCTACTCCCCAGCCAGTTGATCCGTCTTACATAAACTATGTCCCCGTCTATGTTAGGTGCTATCGGCCTGTGCAACCGCAACCAGTGGATAATTTTGTTCTTAAGATCGGTAAACCCCTCCTTCTTATTTTCTGTTAACTGCGGGACCCCCGTTAAAATCACCACATAGGGCACAGCTTCTGGGGGGATCTCCACCTGTGGCACCCTTTTATGAGGTATTCTGCTATTTCCACCATCCCCCTGAACGTTCTGATTATTACTCGTCGGGGCTTTTGAGGATGATGATTTGATGGGGCCCGCACCCAGTTCAGTTGCCGGTGCTTTTAGTTGTTTAGGCAGCGGTGTGTTGTCAGTTGGGGGCACTGCTCCCCCTGGAGGCTGGCAATTTTGCTTAGTAAGAGCAGGGGCAGAAGAATTTTTAGGTTTCCTTTGTGGTGTGGTAGGAGGGGGCCCTGTCAAGCGCGTTGGATTCTCCGCCACACTTCCTTTATTTTTGGTAAGGGTAGACATACTAGTTATAGCGGCTTCCAGTATGGTTAATCTAATTTCCACCTTTTTAATAGACTCATTGATAGGTAGGAGTAGGGATCTCAACAAAAATTCCAAGTTCCCTGTCAATGTAGGGGGAAGTGGAGATGTAGTAATGATTGGGGTTCCTCTATCAATGTTATCAGGAGCCTCATCTTGTGTGGTTGCTAATGATGGACAGTGAACCGGTGGAACAGCTACCTGTGGTGCGTTTTCCTGCTCTGCTACAGTAGGAGTCACAGTTGTAGTTGTAGTTTTTGTCCCCTTACCGAAAACCGTGTGCGATGTTTTGGCTTTACCTGGTACCACCCTTTGTTTCTTCCTTTTTTTACTAGGGGGCGGGCGATGAGTCTGGGCTACAGGAAAAAACTTGACTTTCTGCTTCCTAGATTTAGGTGTGTCAGCCTCACAACTACAGCTAGGAGTGGGTGAGACAATTACAATATTATCCGCTGGCAAACAAGGGGTGGCTACAAAGTCACGAAACAGAAGGGGGACTCCATCTTGACTTACGTTATCCTCACTTAGGACATTCGAATCACCCTCCCGGTTCAATTCGAGTAAACTATCAGTGAGGGGTCTATGTTTCATATTCTCAACGGAGCGACGCCGTTCTGCCCTGCGCTCAGCTAGGATAGAATCCTTTTCTCCCTCACTTCTCTTGGGAAAGTAATTCTCCAGAGAACCGTTACATAATCTGGATTTTTTACCCGGGGTTTCTTCTTCTGTTGCCATGTCCATGTTATTGTGAACAATGTCCTCCAGGCTACAAGAAAGAGGTCCGGCCCAGCCCGGCCTCCTCCGGCCCCGGACGGCCACAGACGGTCCCGCCCTTGTCCCGGGCTTCTCCCGGTCGCTCCCGCGCGCTCCCGCGCAGCGGGTCAGATGCCTCCTTTTAAATATTACGCCAATAGGGCGTTGCCGGCAGGGAGAGGAGCCCAGCTGAAAACGGGCGCGCGGAGACTCCTGGACACTGGAGTCCTCCGCTCTACCCTCGCAGCCCTGCCGGTGTCAAAAGTCCAATAAAATTGCCCCAGGTGCGCTAAGACCACACACCACGAAGCGGGACCCGCGGAGCGGGTCCGGCGAGGCGTGGAGTCACAGGGAGGCTGGGTCCGAGGTTTCACGGCAAGTGCGCAAAGCGCGGCGTTTAGTCAGGGAATCCACCTGTGCAGCCCTTGTCAGCCCATTAAATCTTCAATTGCTGGGAGCGTTGCCGGCAGGGAGAGGAGCCCAGCTGAAAACGGGCGCGCGGAGACTCCTGGACACTGGAGTCCTCCGCTCTACCCTCGCAGCCCTGCCGGTGTCAAAAGTCCAATAAAATTGCCCCAGGTGCGCTAAGACCACACACCACGAAGCGGGACCCGCGGAGCGGGTCCGGCGAGGCGTGGAGTCACAGGGAGGCTGGGTCCGAGGTTTCACGGCAAGTGCGCAAAGCGCGGCGTTTAGTCAGGGAATCCACCTGTGCAGCCCTTGTCAGCCCATTAAATCTTCAATTGCTGGGAGCGTTGCCGGCAGGGAGAGGAGCCCAGCTGAAAACGGGCGCGCGGAGACTCCTGGACACTGGAGTCCTCCGCTCTACCCTCGCAGCCCTGCCGGTGTCAAAAGTCCAATAAAATTGCCCCAGGTGCGCTAAGACCACACACCACGAAGCGGGACCCGCGGAGCGGGTCCGGCGAGGCGTGGAGTCACAGGGAGGCTGGGTCCGAAGTTTCACGGCAAGTGCGCAAAGCGCGGCGTTTAGTCAGGGAATCCACCTGTGCAGCCCTTGTCAGCCCGTTAAATCTTCAATTGCTGGGGGCGTTGCCGGCAGGGAGAGGAGCCCAGCTGAAAACGGGCGCGCGGAGACTCCTGGACACTGGAGTCCTCCGCTCTACCCTCGCAGCCCTGCCGGTGTCAAAAGTCCAATAAAATTGCCCCAGGTGCGCTAAGACCACACACCACGAAGCGGGACCCGCGGAGCGGGTCCGGCGAGGCGTGGAGTCACAGGGAGGCTGGGTCCGAGGTTTCACGGCAAGTGCGCAAAGCGCGGCGTTTAGTCAGGGAATCCACCTGTGCAGCCCTTGTCAGCCCATTAAATCTTCAATTGCTGGGAGCGTTGCCGGCAGGGAGAGGAGCCCAGCTGAAAACGGGCGCGCGGAGACTCCTGGACACTGGAGTCCTCCGCTCTACCCTCGCAGCCCTGCCGGTGTCAAAAGTCCAATAAAATTGCCCCAGGTGCGCTAAGACCACACACCACGAAGCGGGACCCGCGGAGCGGGTCCGGCGAGGCGTGGAGTCACAGGGAGGCTGGGTCCGAGGTTTCACGGCAAGTGCGCAAAGCGCGGCGTTTAGTCAGGGAATCCACCTGTGCAGCCCTTGTCAGCCCGTTAAATCTTCAATTGCTGGGGGCGTTGCCGGCAGGGAGAGGAGCCCAGCTGAAAACGGGCACGCGGAGACTCCTGGACACTGGAGTCCTCCGCTCTACCCTCGCAGCCCTGCCGGTGTCAAAAGTCCAATAAAATTGCCCCAGGTGCGCTAAGACCACACACCACGAAGCGGGACCCGCGGAGCGGGTCCGGCGAGGCGTGGAGTCACAGGGAGGCTGGGTCCGAGGTTTCACGGCAAGTGCGCAAAGCGCGGCGTTTAGTCAGGGAATTAAGCTTTCATCGTCGACGGCGGATTGATCGTCGACGGAGCTTTCATCGTCGTCAGTGGATTGATCATCGACGGCGTCGTTGACGAACTCGTCGTCATCAACATTACCGCCCCCGTTGTCGACGTCGTCGTCGTAGTCTTCGTCGTCGAAGCAACTGTCGGCACTACTCTCGTCGTCATGTTCGTCGACGTCGAGAATACAGCCATTGTCGACGAGCAGGAAGGCACCTTAAATGTCCACAATGCTATCAATGGAGTTGACGTCGAGAGAGCCACCGTCGACGGTCCCGTTGACGGAGCCACATTAGAAATCAGGGCTTTCTGAGAAGAAGTCGTCGACGTACCTGCTGATTTCGTCGTTGATGGACGCTGTTGTTTGTCAGGTTTTCCATCCTGAGAGGCAACAGCCAGGTTCTTGCTCTCCTTCACTTTTAGAGATGGTTGTGAGGGAACAGAAACATCCTTTCTCATCTTTTTTGCTGCGTCCACCTCAGCAGTCTGCCCCAGCCTCTCCTTTTCACCTCGGTGAGGAGATTTAATGGGACTAGCCCTCTCAGACCTATCAGAGATCTTTTGTTGGGCTTTGACAGGGATCTCAGAAGAAGTAGAGGGAGGTAACCTACCCCTCTTTTTGGACCTTCTGGAAGATGAAGCAGATGAAGAGTCCTCCTCATCCGAAGACAGCACTTCCTTCCGTGACTTAATTTTCTGTAGCCAAGTTAATAGTCGGCCTTCCATGTCTCGCAATGTCTTTGTAGAAAAAGATCTACAGATCTTGCAATCTGGGGACTTGTGGTCTGGATACAGGCAATAGATACAGTCATCATGCTTGTCCTCCACAAAAAGTCTCTTTTTTGCACAGGTAGCACAGGCCCTGAACATAGCCTTCTTCTCCTTTCCTGACATTATAATTTTTTGAAGTAATTTGCAGAAGAGTTGAAGTTGAAAAGAAAGAAAACTGAGCAGAGCTCAGTGGAGACTCCCTAGCACAACGTGCGGTAGAAAATCTGAGGCTCTGAGGCTCTCTCAGGAGGGTTCTATGGGGTGAGGCTATTCTGATTGGATGTTGCGGAAAGTTTGGGCTCTTTTACACAAAGAGGGTGATATGCTACAAAATGAGATGAGGCCTAGGCCTGATTTTCTCTTTTGTACCTATGGTTATGTTATTTTTTATTTACTGAGGCTCCCATTCCGACGACGGGGAATGATACAAAGCATGGGAATCTATGAAAGTTCCAATACTGGGGTAATCACCTTTTCCGTATTATGATTGGACTGTCGCTCGGCACACAGGAGAGTGATTCAGGCTACTTTCGGGAGACAAGCCGATACACTTCACAAAGAGAATACCGGGCCTCGATCCATCGCGCCATGTAGCGCACACTGGTGCCAAATTTTCAAGTCTCTGATGCCAGGAGACGCTGAAATCGGCACAGACAGCGGATGTCTGCAGATCCTGCCGTGGAACCTCAAGATGGAACCGATTCCCAATAGAAAATAAGCCCTAAATCTCACACGTTGCGATCCTTTTGTCAGGCTGACAGGGCTTACTTCATCAATGCAGTTCCATCATTTTTATGGTGGGTGCCTCATAACTGTGAAAAGAAAAAAGCGCAAGAGTCAACTTGGACCCCCGACAATGAGCTGCTTGACCCAGTAATGGTGGCAGGAAAGTCGAGAGTGGCAGAGACGTGAAGCGAACATTGCTGGTAAACTGAGCGCTGGGGTGCGTCCTCTATATTCGACCTTGCCGGTAGCGGGATCTGCTACTCACCCCTCACTAGCACCCAAGAAATACTAAATGCCTTGGTAAGACCCTGCACTGCGCTGTGATATACCCTACACCTTCAAAATGGCGGCAATATCGGGAGCGCCCTAATTTCCTAGTCCTGCTTGGCGGCTCCATGACACCCTCACGCCGCCTTGCCCCACTGCAACTGCCTACTTCTAACTCCTACTTGCGCCGGACAACTCCACAAGTGGATTCAAGGTGGGTGCCCCAAGTTTGCACACTGTCAACATGCTTACAATTTTAAAATGGCGACACGCTGATCCTCTTCCAACTCGGCGGCCCCAGGACACCCTCGCAGCACCGTGCCTCACCGCCTGCTAGTGCCAGACAGTTCCACAAGTGGGGGCCCTGTGAATTCAGACTACCGACAGTTATCAGCCTGCTCACCAGCTCACTAGCAACACAATCCACACGTGCAGCGTCTACCTACCTACCAGCCTCAGAGTGCTCTCGCTCTTCAGACTCCGTTGGCGGTACCGCTCTTCTCCCCTACAGCATGACAAATCTCACAGCTTCACGTCTCACAACCTAGAGAACAAAAGTCAACATGCTCAGGAACACATTATAAGCACAGCATATAAGTTGCAAGCAAAATTCATTTTGATACAAACTCCATGCACGCAAAAGGACCCAATTCCATTGCCAGCTAAGTCCGTCTCTCTTACACTACCTATTATTCAGGAGAGACAAAATGCTATAAAACCATTACAGGCAGTATACCGTCAGAATCAAGGTTGCAGCTTCCTCTGACCCAGTAGCTTGGAGGTTAACTTTGGCAATTGGACAATAACACTATATGCATCACTGTGTCTGCGCTGACTACTTGCCCCAATTGTTCCTACTGCTGATATCATAAGCACACTCATCATCCTACCTGTGGTCCTACCTGTGCTTCAACTTTATCTGTGTGCTAATATTGACAAGAGCAGTCCCTGGGAACTTTGTCAACCTCGCAGCCCAAGAGATATAGCTCATTGAGAGTAAGCCTACCCTTATTCATCGCGCCACCTTGCCATCTCAACCACCCCTTGACTAGAAATGGCGGACGAGAGCAGATCCACCTACAAGAAAGTGAAACCGGAACTAACCATCTCAGAATCACCGATAAAAGCCAGACGGGACCTAAATAGCACTGTTTCAAAAGGGACCTGAAACTCCATCTCCTTAAAAAATACTTTCCTGACCAATATCAACTAACCTAGACTTCAATATCCGAGTTGACTCTTCTCTCTCCTGACATTCAAGGATAGTTGGTGACCGGACTGTGTTAGCCACCCTCGTTTGTTTTCTCTTCCTCCCCTGCACTGTTTACCTATTTTTCATGTTGTATTTTTTTTTATTCCTATTTTTTTTTTTTAATGTCTGTTTTGCTTCCTTACTGCCTTCCTACAAGGAATGCAATTTCCTTCTGTTTTTACAGTGTGTATGTAAAGCGCTCTGATACCTACGGGTTAAGCTAGCGCTATATAAAACTTTTAAAATAAAATAAACAATGGACATGATATTAAAAAAACTAGCAGAAGTCCATGACCTGGCCAAATGAACGAAACAAAACACTGATGCAATGCAACTAGAACTAACCGCAATCCGCGCCGATATGAACACTATGAACACGAAAATTGATGAAGCGGACCAACGAATAAGCGATGTTGAAGACACAACCTCCCAGGCCACACCCCCACACATAGTTCACTTCAAAGTGCTCCTGCGTACCCGCGAGTCGTAGCACGCCGCATCCCGTAGAGGGGTGCGAAAGCCCCGATGATGAAGCATGACACCAAGGGGCCTGTTGGTGTGTGAGGGGCATTTAAACAACACTGTGTGTCTCCCCATCACTTTAGGGATCACCACCACCTTGAGTGGATTCCACTTTGTTTATTAATACATATAGGGAGACTGAATCCACTGACTCTCTCTCTCCCCCCTTCTGTTACAATTTGTGTATTGACAGCGCACAGCTGTGGGAGCCCCTTCCCATCTTTGTTTCCACTTTTGGACATACACAGACACACATACAAAACACTTTAGTCTCATAACCCTCCTGTTCTCCTCATCTAACAACATGGAGGATGAACATGGATTGACCTTTAGCGAAGACGACATAGACCGTATTCTGGCTGATGACAAACCCTTTGAAGGCCTTAGTAATAGTGACCCTGGCCCAGCTGTAGCAGATTGGGATGAATTAATGAATATCCGGAAAACCCAAATTAGGACAGCCCTCCATGGCTTACTGATGAGAGAGTATTTACGAAGCAAGATGGCTCCTCAGGGCTTACTAGTCAAAACAGAACCATTTATTTTCCAAGACGATCTCGTTTTTAAAAAGGCGTGGTCACTCATCTCGTGGCATTGCACCAGGGATTGGCTGGTACTCATAGTTCAAACTGCCGCAAGAAAGTCAGTGGAATTAAAAGTTGAGATACAAAGACTAGAAGTACAGCTCAAAGCTTTCATTTCCCCTGCAGACTTGAAAAAAGGTCTTGAAGAGCTAAATCAACAAATGAAGGATTTTGAGGCAACCTTGAAACAAAGCAAGTTTAACAAATTCAAAAAAGATAAAGATCGCTTTACCCCTGAGAGAGCCTACCCCTACACCCGAGCTGACTACGTCATGAAAGACAATTCAAGTGACACTGACAGCGTTAACTCTGATAGCAGTAATTCAAGTAATAAGTCAGGTGGTTTTCAACAAAGAAAACAAAGGGGAGGATTCCGTCAACAAAGGGCCCAATTTCCACGCCAGCGTGGCTGGCGAGGTTTCCAAGGACCTCAATTTAACCCTTACCAACCGCCTTTCCAATTCCCACAGTATCAGTTTGTACCACCACAAATGGGACAAATGTACCCACAATGGGTTCCGGATCAAACCAATGCTCCCCAGAACCAACAGCCTTTTTTATCCTGGAGCCAAGGATCGCGCAGAGGGTGGAACAAGAAGGGCAACAACGTCAATTGGCAACCCGCAGAGGAGGCAGACCCACGGGTAGTAACGAGGAGCATGACGGCGAATCAGGCGTCATCGAGCAACAGGGGGACCTAGTTATTAACATAACTCCTTGGCCTCTCACCGATTTACAGAGGGAGGTACTAAACAAAGGTCTAGGATATGTCCCCACGAATAAACCAGACATTTTCTTATTGCATAAAGAAATGCAGGAGTTCATCAGAACTATTAAACTGCGGGCTTTTTTCAAAGATAAGGAGCCACCCACAGAGACCTCAGACACCGGCTTAAAACCGAGATCAACTCTTACACCATTAGATAATCAACTTCCGGTGGAGGTGCTGGCTTTCGAAAAAGCCATAATGCAAGAATTAAAATGTCTAGAAAATAAACAGAAGATTTTTCAGAACATGTCAAGGATGGAAAATGAGGCCATTAAGGAGTTGAGGATGAATAAAGACCTGATCATAAAACCCGCGGATACGGGTGGGGCAATAGTTATCCAAACCACTGTAGCCTATGATAAAGAATGCAGGAGGCTTCTTTCTGACAATAGAAACTATCAGATCCTCACTGAAGATCCAACTGAATCACTGAGAGTTCAGATAGGATGCATGGTAGAAGAGGCACTTGCCCATGACTGGATTACTAAGAAGGAGTCGGAGTTTCTGACACAAAAGAACCCACGAACTCCTTATTTTTACACTATACCCAAGGTGCACAAAAACCTTGACAACCCTCCCGGTCGCCCCATCGTTTCAGGCATCTCATCTATTCTGGAACCCCTGTCCAAATTTGCGGATGCCTTTCTTAGACCAATTGTGCAGGCCACTGACACATATCTGAAGGACACGAAGGCGGTACTCCAACTGCTGAAGAACCAGACTTTCGACCCTAGCTCCCAGTTGCTCCTCAGTCTTGATGTGGAGAGTCTCTATACGAGCCTCCCACACGAGGAGACTACAAATCATTGAGGAGGTACTACACTCAAAACACTGGGAATACCACACCCCACGAAATGTAGTACTTGAATGTATCTCATTGGCCTTTACCAAAAATTTCTTTGAGTACGAAGGCACCCTCTTCTGGCAGAAACATGGGACCAGCATGGGCAGTACTTTTGCCCCGAGCTTGGCCGGACTATATGTCCATCACCTTGAGTCTACAAAAATTCTACACCCAGATAACCCATACAGGACGAGGATACGTACCTGGCGGAGATATATAGATGACATCTTGGTTATCTGGGAAGGAGACATGACCACGGTAACTGACTTTACCGTTTGGCTTAACAACCAGAATGCTTTCTTGAAATTTACCCATCAGGTGTCCAACAAAAGCATGGTCTTCTTGGATTTAAACATTTATTATGAAGCAGGAACCTTAAAAACGGAAACACACTTCAAATCAACGGCCAGGAACTGCCTCCTCATATTTGACAGCTTCCATCCACGTCATCTGAGGGAGAACCTTCCCTATGGACAGTTCCTGCGTCTCCGGCGGAACTGCAGTGACATTGCTAAGTATAAATCTCAGGCTAAGGATCTTAGTATAAAACTAAGACAGAGGAAATACCCGGAACCTGTAATCAGAAAAGCATCAAAAAGGGCCAGGAACAATAACCGTGAGGCCCTCCTAGAGGATAATCCTCGTAGGGAGGAAGCCGAAAAAAGAACAGTATGTGTTACCACATACAGTCCGGTAACCAACCAAGTGACTAAGTTGGTGAACAAACACTGGCGCACTCTAACGAGTAGCGGTCTATCTTTGGAGAAGCCCTTGTTTGCCCACAGAAGGGGCAGGAACTTGAGAGACATGCTTGTCCATACAAGACCGCCCCCCACAAACAAGCATTTACAATGCAATGGTTTTGCCTTTGTTAAAGTTAGAGCTATTGGCATTGCTCTTGACATTATTTTTATTTATGTTTTTTTAACATAAATAAATGGCATTGTCATTTACAATGCCACTACCTTTATCTATCGCAAATGACACACACAAACACACACAGAGCCGCCCCACACACACCCCCACACAGAGCCCCGCACACACAGCCCCCCACACACACAGCCACACAGAGCCCCCCACACACACAGCCACACAGAGCCCTCCACACACACAGCCACACAAAGCTTCCTACACACACAGCCACACAGAGCCCTCCACACACACCAACACAGCACAAGCAGGCAACAGGGGCAGACGGAGGCACAAGCAGGCAACAGGGGCAGACGGAGGCACAAGCAGGCAACAGGGGCACACAGAGGCACAAGCAGGCAACAGGGGCCCACAGAGGCACAAGCAGGCAACAGGGGCACACAGAGGCACAAGCAGACAACAGGGGCACACAGAGGCACAAGCGGGCAACAGGGGCACAAGGAGGCACAAGCGGGCAACAGGGGCACAAGCAGGCAACAGGGGCACGAAAACGGAGGCACAAGCAGGCAACAGGGGCAGGTGGAGAAAACACAATTTTCAACAGCCCACTTGGCTCTGCAACAGTTGCCTTTGAAAAGCAATACGGCGTAATGGGCATGATCAAATCCCGTCCCCTGCATAAAAAAAAACAACAGCCTGAGGCGACTGCTAACACAGATGTAGTACAAGGCATTACACGGCAAGGGTGCTGCTGCCGGCAATTATCCTGGTATTTAAACAAATCTCTCTCTCTCACACACAGAGCGGCCCCACACACACCCCCACACAGAGCCCCGCACACACAGCCACACAGAGCCCCCCACACACACAGCCACACAGAGCCCTCCACACTCACAGCCACACAAAGCTTCCTACACACACAGCCACACAGAGCCCTCCACACACACCAACACAGCACAAGCAGGCAACAGGGGCAGACGGAGGCACAAGCAGGCAACAGGGGCAGACGGAGGCACAAGCAGGCAACAGGGGCACACAGAGGCACAAGCAGGCAACAGGGGCACACAGAGGCACAAGCAGGCAACAGGGGCACACAGAGGCACAAGCAGGCAACAGGGCCACACAGAGGCACAAGCAGGCAACAGGGGCACACAGGGGCACAAGCAGGCAACAGGGGCACACAGAGGCACAAGCAGAGCACAAGCAGGCAATGTCTACACGAGGCTGGAAAAAATAATTACAAATAATTTACATACAGGCAAATTTAAAATAAAGACATTTTTGATGGGAAGTTGCTGCCTTCGTGAATAACTGCGATTCCTGCTTTCAAGTGCATGAAACACTTATACTTCCAAAATGGCTTTCTCGTCTGGGTAGGTGCAGAATAATGTGCGCCTATGCATGCCTTTATCGTCCCTTTTCTATATCTATGCTTACTGTACTGAACTGTACAGTACAGCTGCAGCTCCATCCGGGTAATTTTCTTCCCCTGGGCAGCAAACGAAACGGCGGCAGCAGAGGCTACATCCGGGTACTCGCTGGCTACAGGTTAGTGCACCGAGTGGGTCCATGCTGGTGCTTCAGCCCGCGAGACGCTCTTCCGTAGTCACTACCAGAGCTAAATACATATAAGGTCCCAAATGCGAGACCAATTGCATTGCAATACATGCCCAGCACATAAAGAAGTTACCCTTGGGGTCACCTCTAGAGATCACAGAAAACTAAGAATGAAGTACACCAGAACGCCACCTTGTTACAGTAGCAGTCATAATTTCCAGAACTCAGAAGGGAAGTGCAGAGGAGGAATCCGAGATCAGGCACTAGTCAAAGAGGAAGTGAAAAAGTTGTACAAGAGCAGAAGTTCCAGCCAGGACCAGACATCCAAACTATTGGCCACATCCACGGGGTTCAGCGTGTAACACCACAAGAGATATCTGAAAGGAAAACGACATCCAGGCAGGCTATATAATGTCAAGCACTATGCCAGTCACATCACGTGAAAAACTGATAGCACAACCAAGAACGACCCCTAACACCGCCTACACCAGAATACAGTATCTGCCGCTGCGGCAGGCCAGGGCACCCTAAAAGAACAACTAAAGTCACGTCACCACTCAAGGACTCCTTCACCTACTCCGTACAACTTTCGGTGTATGACATGTAGGCCCTTACACCAGTTGTGCACGTTCACTACCATCCACTCCAGAATCGTCATCCTTTTGACACTGCCCCCGCTTTAGGTAGACAGCAAAAACACTTGCCACACCTTTAAACTTTGCCCCTGCAATTATAACCCAGTGACCCGCTGTCTTCCATTCAAGGGCATATTCTGCCCTGGGCCCTTTTCACACGTTGTGCCAATAAAACAGCACAACCCCTCCCTTTCTGAAGACATGCACCCATGCAACAGTGAGAATCCCCCCACCCCCACATGGAAGCAGTATAACCACTCTGGGGCATAGACTCTGGCTTGTGTGGGTGCAAATGGGCGTCACACCTGTGCACCACACATCACTGTATACGCAGCTGTCATTTGTTGGTGCACACCACTTCAAAGACCATCGTGCCACAACCCCCCTTTACTTGAATGTATCAAAACTTTGCAACATTCCCGCGGGTAAAGCTCACAGAAGCGCCGGGCTGTCGCCCACCACGCTTGCACCCCTAATTCCCACAAGACACCCCAAAATAAATACCCTCCCCACATCTTCAATCACGCCCCTACGACCGGGGGTTCTTACCGGCAGCCTCCCCAGGGAGGCGGGTCTCAGCGGCTTCAGCTCGGGCCCGTTGGGGGTGGTGTAAAGGCAGCCCCCCAAAGTCGTCCCCGCGGGTGGCTGTGGGTAGATCTGGGTGAAGTAGGTGCCGGGCCTCAGCTGCGGGCTGGAGAGATCTGGGCCCACGAAGGACAGTACCTTCTGCGGCTGGGCGGAGACAAGCACCCGTCCCGGAGCGGGGGTCACCCCCCGGGGTACCTTCAACATGGCGGGGAGGGGGTACGCGATTAGAAAGATACCCCCCGGGACCGCACCCCTGCAACTAAGTAGCACCCTCCCTACGCAGTCACCCCTACTAAGCCGCGCCCTGCTCCCAGACGTGGCACACTGACATTAAATCAGACACCTACTAGCCTATCCAACTGATACCCTACAGCAGCGCCCCCAAAGTAAACACCAGCACCCCTAGCAATCAGCAACTAGTTCTAACTTCTGCACAGGAGGAGCAGTATGCACGCAATCTTAGCAGGCAGCGGCTCAAACGCACACAAGCAGCACCCCAACATACAGCAGCCCCCTCACTCCAACGCTAGGTTTACCTACTCTTGCAGGACCCCTCGACCCCCACGGACGACACTGAGACTAGGCTCTGAAGCACTGTGCCACGATCCCTACTCCCCCGGCCGGGACCCCCCCTAGCACTGCCCTGGCCGCCCCCCTGATTTTCGCCGCTGGGTCAGACGGGTATTTCCGGAGCTGGGGGGGTCCCGTCGAGGCGGAGGAACACGTAGGTGGCGGTAGAAGGCTCCTACGTGGACAGCCTACTTCCGTCAACTTGCGCCAGCTTCGTAAAATGGACACAAAGAAGAGCTCCACTCAAGCAAATAAGCCATTACTGCCTCTCATGGCTTCTTCCTCCATCTCCAGTAATGCACAGGGGCATAGCAAAACAAAAATTGAGACAGGCACATCAACTGCTTTGCCTCCCACGCTAATTTTCCAACTAACCGATAGTTCACATAGTCCTTGGGATATTTTGAACAGGACAAATAGAATAGCTTTCTTGCTGCCCGGATGAAGGGAGAATAGGGAATCCTCTGAAATACGATTCTATGAATCCATAATCAAGGACCTTATCCTCCAGCACAGTGCCCTGCTGGAAGAGTGGGGGATCCATGTGAGTTCGCCAGTGCCAGAGAAATATCCTCACTTTTTATCCCAGTTCATCCGGGACAACCTTGCCATTACAGGAGCCAGCCAATCTGTGTTAGCAGGTGCAAAAGGTCCACGCATGGACTCGACACAAGTAAAGCAAAACTTAAAAATCACCTTATCCACGATACATGGAACCAGGTGTACCGGCTTACCGTCGTCTGGCAACACAAGTCTTGATTGACTCGCGGTTGCCCTTCACGGACATTCCTAGCACACAGGAGCCAACAGAAAACCTGACCATTCTGCTCAAGAGTAAGATCGCTCTAAATTCATGGAATATTGCATGTGCAAACAAATTCACACTGGACCCCAAGCTAGAAACCTACTTACGTGCATATGACATAATATGCCACCAGAATGCTTGGACTCTTGGTGAAAAACCCTTCCGGGGATACAGACTGGGAGCGGGCGGCGGGAGCCTTCCGCGCCGGGGGAGACTGCGAGCGGGCGGCAGGCGCCTTCCGGGCCTGCGGTGGGGACAGAGAGCGGGCGGCCGGTGCTCTGCGTGGCTGGGCGGGGGAAGGGGCGGGAACGGGGACGGGAGCACAAATCGACTCACCTGCACCTTGCGACGGCGGCACTTCTCCGGTCTCCCTCTTCGGCATGGGAGACCGGCAACGTCCTCCGCATCTCCCTGGGTTCCCTCCAGGCCACGGGAGCCACGCGGGCGCCGCCATACTGCTTGCCGTCTTCCTTCTTGTTGCGGGGGGTGGGCACTTCCGGCCGGCCGCGCTAGGATTGGCCGGCCGGCCAGTCACGGGGTTAGGAGAGACGCAGAAGTGCCGGCAATGCCGGACCAGACACGGGGGCGTTCCCGGCGTCCCGTGACGTCGGCAAAAGCCAAAGAATGTCGGGAACGCCCCCGTGTCTGATCCGGCATTGACGGACAGGCCCCTCGTCCAATGGCAAGGCTCCGTTTACGGAGCCAGCCAATCAACGACGAGGGCCGAACCAAGCCACACTACAGTTCTCATCAGGTTTTCGCCTGCGCCGAAAAGATGCGCAGAGCGCATCTTTGGCGAGGCAAAACCTAAAAAGGATCAAACAAGACTTCAGGGCATACATGGTCACTATCCATGTGGTAACTGTAACCTCACTAAAAAAAGCCTGAATTTGACTTTCTCGAATGGGACACAATGGGAGCAACGTATGTTCACAAATTGCAACAGCAAGAACGTTGTATATTTGATCACATGCCCCTGTGGAAAAGAATACGTTGGTATGACAACAAGACCTGTCAAAATAAGAATCAACGAACACAAAAGTAATATCAGATGCATGAAACTCACCACCAAAATGTCAACCCACTTCATTGAACACCAACACTGTGTGAACGAATTGCAGTGGACGGTTATTGAACAATTACCTTCAGAGGTGGGTCTTTTGGAAAAAGAACAACGGTGGGTGTTCAGGTTGGGAACTGACGCAACGGGGCTGAATGACTCCATCCCGTGGAACCTCCTGCGATAATAATTGTCTCAAAACATCACTTTGGCATCATTGTCCGTAAAATGTCTTGAAAAACATCACCTTAGCTTCCTAGCCTTTGGTCCAGTAGGACAGAATGCCATCTCCTGTATGTGTGCACTTAACCACCCCGCTTGGCACTCCAGATTCATCGGTGCCCTATAGCTGAGACTCATTTGTACTCTAATTCATTCCAGTTTTAAAATCTAAGGGATAATGTAAACCCCCCCCTTTTTTTGTGAATTTCATTTAAGAGTACTATTGCACTAATACATACTTATAATTCATATTACTGCGCAATAACTAATATCGAGTTAATTCCCAGTCCCCTGATTTAGGAATCATAATCATTGCCCCTCATGTTTTCGAGCTTAGCCTAGGAGTACCACTTGTTTTAAACCCAGTCGGAGATATCATTTCTCCGCGGTCCTAGTGGTAAGCGCTCCGGCTCGGAGCATGCGCGATCGCGTTGTTAGACCGCGCATGCGCATTAGACAGGCGGCTTTGCGCATGCGTGCCGGCAGTGTTCCACGGGAGCGCATTACCGGATCTCCGGTGATGGCGTTCTCCGTATTTGGGCATACACCGACTCTCATCAACTAATTAGCCATCACTAATTATCACGAGGGGCAGTGTATTTAAGGGCCCTGACGCTAGACAGGCTCACTTCATCGGAGCCGCGTTGAGGGAAGGCAGGCGAATGGCCAGTGCAGTAACCGTGAGTTTATGGGTGATAGTAGACGAGCTTTTTCCACAAGTATGGTAGACTTAATACCTTGCCTTTGTTCCAACTGAACCCTGATCATTAATGTTGTTTTAGGTCTTTCTGAGCAGGAAGGAGGGATCCCCAATATACGCTTAGGCTCATGAGGTTTTACATTTTAGAACTCTAAGTAAGACTTTCTCCTTATGATTATGTGCTCTCTTTCCATCAGAGCAGAGAGTAATTTTGTGTTTTTTATTTGTATGTGTCAGTATAGTTATGTCTATTTGTGTGTTTTTTCTTTCATCACAAGGGTCCCAGCATTTTTGGTTTGACCTTGTGATATTTAGAGAAGGTTTTCTTCTTCTCCATGAATCTGCTGGCATGTATTTATGTATGCATTTCTTTTCGCAGGTTCTCTCGCCAACTGGGCGCAACGACATTCACTAACACTTAATAACATTGTTAGGAATATTACACATTGTGGTAATTTAGTATTTTTTAATGAAACACTTTTACATTCTGCATGTGAGTAAGGGGAGGGTAAGTGCATAACCCTTGTCCTGAAGAAGGAGGCTGTGACCTCCGAAACATGTTGACACTTTCACAGTGGTTTTCGATACCTTAACTCATATCTACTCAACCACGCTTTTGCACTTCTTTTTAACAATACCAGCCGGGGATTAATAAAATCCTGTTTTCTCCCACGTGCCAGGTATTTTTTAACTCTCCACTTTTTTCACCTCACCTCACTCACACCTTGGTTATATATACACACACCCCCACACATAGTTCACTTCAAAGTGCTCCTGCGTACCCGCGAGTCGTAGCACGCCGCATCCCGTAGAGGGGTGCGAAGGCCCCGATGATGAAGCATGACACCAAGGGGCCTGTTGGTGTGTGAGGGGCATTTAAACAACACTGTGTGTCTCCCCATCACTTTAGGGATCACCACCACCTTGAGTGGATTCCACTTTGTTTATTTATACATATAGGGAGACTGAATCCACTGACTCTCTCTCTCCCCCCTTCTGTTACAATTCACCAAAGAGATCAAACACCTCCTCAACATCAGCAGTGAGCTCAAGAAACAGAACGCGGAATTGAAAGACCGAAATAGGAGAGGGAACATATGTATTTTCGGTATTCCGGAAGGGTCAGAGTCTGATGCAGGATCATGCAAAGCCTTCCTCAAATCTTGGATATCAATGATAACGGGGATAAACTTCCATCATGGCCTGGAAGCGGACAGAGCCCACAGAATCCCATTGTTCAACCCTCTAAATAGAAAAGGCTCTCGCCCCATGATCTGCAAACCGCTCCGCTACCAACACACAGAAGCCATCTTAAACTACGCCAGGAAAAATCATCACGTCACTTGGGAAGGCCAACGGATTACCTATACACAGGATTACTCTAAAGACACAGTTGACACAAGGAAAGTATTCCTACAACTTTGGGACATTCTGAGGAAGAAGAACATTCAATTCTCTTTTGCAGGACCCTCGAAACGGATAAACATCGAGGTGACCGGGTCTGAAAAGTTAACTTCTCTATTTCATCAATCCAAGATGTTTAACCTACGAAGACTACGATGGAGAGGCCGCGAAACGAAAGCCATCCAAGAAACAGCGAGTAATTTTTTGTCAAAATATGAACATCAGCAAGACGGAAATCACGTAGCGAATTGGGAAAAAATTATAGAGTCCTTGTCCCTTAAGCACTCTGCCCCTCCCGCCTCACAACACGGGTCAAAAGTTCTGAGAGAACCTTGGTTTAACCATGAATTGAGGCAAGAAAAGAGCAAAATTGCCCGGGAGCAACAGAAGGTGATAAGGAACAAGAAGCAGGGTACTTAACCAAACTACCTCCTCGTTAGGAATATGAGAACAAAATATCGTAAAATGGTGTGGATGGCTAAGGCTAAACATAAAGAAGCGGTGTGGGTAAAATTGTTACTCGCAAGTAAAAAGCGAAATACGCTGGACTTTTGGGGCATCATTAACATATTAAATAACGCTGAAGTTATGTCACGGGACCCTGGAATTAGCAATCGAGGTTGGGAAGATCACGTAAAGAACCTCTATTTAAAAAGGGAATCTCCATCCACCGAAAAGTTTCAACGCTCAAAAATAGAAATGAAAGCAAGTTACTCGGAAGGAACAACTGACATGGTATTAATCCCCAATGACTTAGACAGAAAAAAACGAGCGACTAAACAGCTAACAATATTCTCCAGCGAAAGAGCCAAAAGGCTTATCCACAATCTTAAATCCGAGGGTGCACCGGGACCAAATGGACTCCCCAATGCAGTATTTAAATATAACGAGGATTTTTGGGCAAAACACTTAACAGCTCTGTTCATCCAAGTCTTCATCCGAAACCAGATGCCTCCATCGTGGAAAGGAAACATCATTCACCCGATTTTTAAAAAGGGGGACAGAAGACTACCAAGGAACTACAGGCTGATCTCCCTAATAGATGTGGAAGCAAAACTCTACGCCTCATGCATTCTGGAGGAGATTCAAGACTGGGTGGATAACAACAACTTAATACCCAGCTACCAACTAGGATTCAGAAAAGGGATGGGGACAACAACAAACTTTACCGCCCTTGCCCTCCTGATGGAAAGAGCTAAAACAAAGAACTACCGGCTATACGGGTGTTTTATTGACATTAGAGCTGCATTCGACCGAGTGAGTAGCTGGAGACTTTGGGCAAAGCTCAAAGAGTGGGGGTTGCCAATCAACCTACTAAATACAGTCATGCCTCCTTACACAGATACTTGGGCAAGGGTTAAACAAGGCCAAAGAACAAGCCTAACGTCTAAAATAGTAACTCAGGATGGATCAAAACAGGGCTGTGTCCTGGCCCCGTGCCTATTTAATTTATACCTTGCTGATTTAGGTAAAAATCTTGAACAAATCGAAAGTCATGCTCCCAAACTCGGAAACAACTCAATCCCAATTCTGCAGTTCGCGGACGACATCGTCCTCTTAAGTAGAACTCCAATAGGGCTGCAAAGATTGATTAACACACTACAATCGTACTTAGACCAAGAACACCTGGAATTAAACCGGGAAAAAACAAAAGTAGTACGACTGATAGAGCGCAAGAGCATTAAATTTTGATGGACATCCAACAACCTAGCAATAGAAGAACAGCAAACCTATCGGTACCTGGGAGTAACTCTCGGCCAAGGTAACTCCAAAAAAGAACACACCTTGGCACTAAAAGCAAAATCACAAACGCTAATCTACGGTTATAGGCAACTCCAACAAAAATTAGACGGCCCAAACCACTTCCATCTTCTAAAAGTAATGGCCACTCAGATCCTACCGACTTTGTCTTACGGACTGGCAACATGGCTTGGCGGGGAGGCTGATCTATTAAACAATATACAAAATAAAATATATAAGGCTGTATTTAAACTACCCAAATCTGCTTCAGCAGCCCAGGTGCGTCTTGAATTTGGACTACAAAATCAAACTCTTCGGTCCATGTCAACATTTGCAAAATTTTGCCATAAACTTCGATCAGCCGATCCAGAGTCCATAAACAATATCTGCTGGTGAGAAATAACCATTGACACCGTCCAGCCCTCGAGAAACCCATGGGCTAACTATCTGCGAACCTGCCTCTCTGAGCTTGAACTACACGAAGTTTGGAACAAAAAAACAGATCAAGCAAACTTCAGTAAAATTGCTAATTCAACATTGACCCATCAACGGCACGCCTGGACAGTAATTTCCTCTTATAAATTTCGAAAACCACACGCTTACTTGGCCACTCACTTTAGTCAATATTCTTTTTTAAAATTACACTGATTATTTAATGGGCCTCTGTTAGAACTGGGATTTCTGGTTGGCTAAGGCTTATGCCAAAACCAGGCAGAAACCACCATTCTAGTCAGGACAAGGGAGTCACATGCCAAGATAACCCCTGCTCACCCCCTTGGTAGCTTGGCACGAGCAGACAGGCTTATCCCGGAGGCAATGTGTAAAGCATTTGCGCATGTACACAACAGCAACAACATCCTAGGCACACCACAAAAGAAACTCCACACAAGGTTATATAAAAAAACTTTTGTATTGTCAAAACACATCAGATAGTAATCACACAATATACATTGTGCCAACTGGCACGGGCAATATTCACAAGGGATTATTTACACCAGGACAGGGCCACGTGGGCCACTGTCAGAATCAGCACTTAGTAGAACTAGCACTTAGAATAACTGTCACACCAAATAACAATTATAAATCACAACCAGTAACCACTGGTAACAGGTAGGTACACACTACGCAATACTAATAACCATAGGCATAGATCACGCATGGAAACATAACCTCTCTAGTACAAACTAGACTAGGCAAAACAACCTCCTAAACATGAAAACACAGTTAGAGGTATCACAGGCATAATGGCAAAGCACATTACGCAGCAATCACATTTAGGCCTAACCAGTAAAAATACAGTAGGCAATCTCCTCACTAGTCTAAACACATTAGACTCTGCCTCTAAGAATAAATCACATTTAGGGGCGTAACTCCCAGTGAGGTAAACTCTCACTAACACCAACCGCCATAGGTAAAACCATCTCTAGAGGTATCCTCACAGGGTGCGTAAAACATACTAGATGTATTACATTTCCTAGCACAATATTCAGAGGTGTAGGGAAGGAAAACACATGATGCATGAACATACATTCAGCGGTGTAAGAAGAAGGCACATGATGCATCAAAACACATTCAGAGGTGCAGCACAAACTAATACGCAGCTATTACGTAAGCCACAACCTGTGGCAGTCCCAAATGTAAGGGGGGCCTAAACGGAGCAGCTGCCCACTAAGTGCTGGGCAACTGGGAACTCGAGCCTGGCACCAGCGTGCCTCCTGGCTCTCCTGTGGGCTCAACCAACAATGTCAGATGGGAACCTTGGGGCTCTGAAATACAAATGTGCCCCCTGAGCCTCGTGGGCTCTAAACACAAAATGGCCCCAACGCTGGAGTCCCCCTCCTGGGGACTCGAAATCTAATAACTGCCCCCAGAGCCTCGCAGGCTCTAACAACGAAAATGCCGCCTTTTGGATTCTCTCAGGCTCGTAAAACAAATATGCCCCTGAGCCTCTCAGGCTCCCTCACATCAGCATGCTAATCTCTCCATTCACCACCAGGGCAGACCCATCCTGACTCCTGGAGCCAGGCTCACCAGCAAGCTCCAGCCAATCACACGCCAGACACAAATTACACAAACAGGCCAACTTCTAGAAGTGGCACTTCCACACTAGACACAATCATGCCGCATACATCATTGCGCAGCATTCGCTCTCATGAGTTCGCACATACCAAACTCGACCTTGCACTCCCGACGCATCAGGAACTACCATGGTCACACATATTCCCCATGCATTCCTATGGGAGGGCAGGTCACTCTCACCACACACAGAGAGCACACGCACTTTACACTGGACCACAGTGAAAAAGTGTACAGAGACCTAATCATCAACACCAGGTTACAGAAACAGGCTAGGCAAAAGCAAAAAGTTTCGGGGTGAACCTGCCAAAAAGGGCCGGGTCCAACAGCCTCCATGAAACCAAGGACTTAAGACCATCCTGGAAACACGAAAAAGAAATCCAACAATGCAGATTGTGCGGATACCATAATGAAACCCTAACTCACCTGTTTTGTGTGTGCCCAGCTCCTATGGTATCAAGAAGACATTTCTTACAGGATATTTTAAACCAATTAAACATAAGAACATGTCGGCAGGCGGTTATAACTTGGCTGGGAGGATCCTCTTCAATCCTGACTTGTCGGGGCCTTAAAATCATGATTGAAGTAAGGAAGCAGCTCCAGGACTGTTAGCAAATAATCAAAGTTCTATTGAGTGAGCTCTATCCACCACACCGGCAAGCCCGAGTTCAACTGAAAAATTATTGCTACTTTTGAGGGAATTGAGGACAAACAAAAAATAATAATAATTTTTAAAACCATTTTGCTCTCTTTGAGGCTTTTTAATGATAACTTGTTTTGTAAATGTGGACCATTTCCAATTTTATATTGTAATGAATTTTAATTAATTCAACAATAAAACGATTGATTGATTGATTGACCCTCGAAATTCAGAATAGTAGAGAATGGAAAACCAAGCATCTTTACAAACCCCCAAGACCTCACACGTCACCTGGAAGACAATCCTACCCAGGAGATGGACCTTTCTGGTGGATCCTCAAACAAGCGAAAAACTTGATATCCTTTACTTTGTACTTTTTGTCACACAACACTTACACCATTACTTTACTTTTGCACAAATGTCACCCAAAGAAGTCTTGCATGATGTGCTCCTATTCAGTTAGACATATTCAGTGTTGTAAGTGTGGTAAGTCCTGTTAATTTTCAACCCCCATGTTAAATTACGACTCTTGCATCTAGAGTTTAGTTTTTGCTCCTGAATTAGCGGTGCCAACACACTGTTCTCATTATCACTGGAATTCCAATTCCCAACGTTCAATGTTCGTAAGAAGTAAATGTAAATGTACATGTATTTATATAGCGCAAACCGCCCACATCGCAGGCATCTAAGCGCTTGCTTAGGGAACCCGTCCTGGTATTCCCCTGTGAGATAACCCCGGCAGGGTATCCACAAGGTGAAAGCCAGGCATCCCGCCGCGAGGGGCCGTTGTGGAGATTAAGCAAGCTATTGCCCAGAGTCGCAGAGTGTGAACCCGTGAGTCGAGTAGGCACCGGAGCGAGAATTATCGAGTCCGTGGAATTATTGAGCCCAAGCCCCGTCGAGGTGGGGAATTGAACCCTGGTCCAGGGCCGATCTCAGCTTCCGGGTTTGCCGCCTCTAACCCCTGAGCCACACTTCTCCACGAAGTGCTGTGGCACTTTCTGTTACTCAATTTATATGTACTTAAGGTTTATGTGCTTGAGGTTTAAGGATTAAGGATGCTTAATGTTTAAGGTTTAAGCATTAAGGATTGAGGATACTTAATGATGTTCCTAGTTAAACCTGACCAGGCCAGAATAGCCAAACTATTCATTCCTATAATCGCAAGAGCAACCCTCTTATTAATATTTCTCTCACAGTTTCTCTCAAGTTTCTCCTGACATAACTTTGTTTAAATGAAAACCTCCGTGTTGCCCTCAGACGGATCTGCCATCGCAGCTCCTAAGTTCGAGTTCATCAGCGGAGGGAGGGGGGATGGGAAGGGTTAAGGGAGGTGGGAGGGGGATGAGGGTGGGGTTTAATGTATTTTGGGCTGTTTCCCATATGTCTTTATTCTTTTTTTCTGTCTTATTGTTTATTCAGATAGTCTTGTAGTGTCAGATACAACTGCATAATACACTTGCTTAACGACAAAGTCCTAATAGTCACCATCAGGAGAGGCTTGTCCCTAAATCTGCGCCCAGTAATTAGCGACAGCGTACATCTACATGACACAGAGTAGAGCCTTAGCAGAGAACCTTAATATTGTATCTCTGAACGTTAAAGGCCTCAACCATTCAGTGAAGCGCAGGACAATTTTTGAATACCTAGCGAAAACCAAAGGGGACATCTTCCTCCTACAAGAAACTAAACTCTCAGAAGAAGACGTAGTCTTCATAAAACATAACTGGATCTCTCATGTCTTATGCTCCCCGGCAGACCACAAGAAAAAAAGGCCAACATCACAACTGTATCGAGTTCCCACGATGATGATGGTAGACTTTTAATCACACACCTCCAGAGAGGTGATGACCCCATCCATGTAATCAGCATATATGGCCCTAACACCGACTCACAGGAGTTCTGGGAGAAGGTCTCCAGTGATATTGAGAGTTTTCCGCAGGTTGATCTCATCATAATCGGAGGGGACTTTAATTTGCCGCTAGACCCACACATAGACCGCCAGTCCAAATGCAAATACCAGCCCTCCCGTTCACAGGAAATCCTAAAAAAAAATATGCTCTAAATATAACCTAAGGGACTCGTGGCGTCTCCAACACCCAGACGCAAGAGACTACACATTTTACTCGGCCTCTCATAACTCCTACTCTAGGATTGACTACATCCTATTCTCAAGTGCTTTCACACACCTCATAGACGAAACAGACACAGCCCCCAAACTAGTCTCCGATCACTCTTGCATTAGCGCCAAACTCGCAGGTACACACTCCATTCTTCCCCCAAAAAGATGGCGGTTCAATGATGACATCCTCTCTGACCCAGCACACAAAATAAAGATTGAATCCGCAATTAAAGAATACATAGAACTAAAATTATGTGAGGGAAATAAGGCAGGCAAATTGTTAGCTTTGTATCTCAAGCACAAACAGAAACAAGTCACCATCCCGTTGATTAGAGACTTCAAGAATATTGTCCAAACTAAAAAAAAAGAGATACTAAAGGCATTCCAAAACTTCTATGAGGACCTTTACAGAAATAAACAAATGATAGATCTAGAGTGCTGCACTAAATATCTAGAGACATTGAAACTATCAAAATTAGCTGAAACTGAGAGTTCAGCGCTAGGAAACCCCATTTCTGAAAAGGAAATCTCTATCTCCATTAACTACCTTAAAAGCAATAAATCCCTAGGTCCAGACGACTTCATGGCCTCCTTTTACAAAGAATTTGATAAGTCTCTAAAACCCACCTTACTAAAACTGTTCAACTCTACAGCTAAGGACGGCTGTGTAACCAAATCAATGGGTGAAGCCAACATCATCGTTTTCCCCTAAGGCGGTAAGGACCCCCTTTTAACCAAAAATTACAGGCCAATCTCGTTTATCTATCTAGATTGCAAGCTCTATGCAAAAATCCTAGTCAATAGACTAAATGCGATTCTGCCAAAACTGATTAGTAATTCGCAGGAGGGGTTTCTTAAGCATCGCTTGTCTAATGATAATAGGAGATTACTGTGCCACATCCTGGAAAAAGCTAAGATAGCGCCCGTCCCTTCCATCGCCATTATCCTAGACGCAGAAAAAGCGTTTGATAGAGTATCATGGTCTTTTTTAAAACAATGTATGTCATCTTTCAATCTAGGTGAGACATATATCAATATGGTCCTGGCCCTGTTCTCTTGCCATACTGCCCGAATAGCTATTAATGGTACCCTGTCAGAACCCTTCCGCTTAGAACAGGGAACCAGACAAGGCTGTCCCCTCTCTCCTGCATTATTTCTTTTGGCCCTGGAACCACTGATCACGGGTATTAAACGTAATAGCGATATAAAGGGTGTGTCATTCGGAGATATCATAGTGAAGCTGGCCATCTACGTGGATGATATCCTAGTGCTTACAGAGAACCCTAGTGATTCCATCAAAGCACTTATGTCCACCATAGAAAGATACTCTAGTCACTCTGGATACAAATGAAACCGCGACAAGTCCGAAGTCAAACCCCTCAACATCCTTGGTACCTGAGATATGTTAGGTGACTCTGGGCTTGCTTGGCAACCTGGTTAAAAAAAATATCTAGGGATTGAATTTGGCAGTACGATTCTCGAGACACTCCATCGCAACAAGGCTAACACCCTAGAGAAAAGTAAAGGTCTCCTTAATGCAAGGTCTCCAAGATTCATAACGTGGTGGGGTAGGATTGAGACCATCAAAATGATGATCTCTCCCCTAGTTAACTATATAATCACTATGCTCCCCCTCCTTTTAACTGAGGACTTCCACCATAAATTAGATGCCCTGCTCTCCAAATTCCTGTGGAAAGGGAAAAAAGCGAGAATTAGCATGAAGAAACTTAGATTAGATAATTCACTGGGTGGGATCAATCTTGCAGACTTCAAACTCTACCAGACGGCTTTTTTAGCAAAACAAGGCTCCTATTGGCTTGTTAAATGAGAAGACTGCACCCCAGTTTGGCTGGACATTGAGAAATCAATCCTCATGAATCTCTCTCCTGCGTCCCTGCTGACCACGAATCTCAAGGCGGTTACATGCTCAAAGTCCTTGTTCAAGAACACAAAAGTGGCCCTACTAAAGATCAATACATTTCTAGACAACAGTATTAGGCGCTCCAACCTTGAATCACCTTGGAACAATCATAAAGTACTCTTTAAGGAAAACCCTTTATATAATGAATCCTGGGTTAACAAGGGCAACTTTTTCTACACCAACCCTTCAACAGCGCTTACCCCTTCTCGTTCAAAGAAATACAAGCTACTTATAACCTGTAACCAATTGAATTCTATAACTTACTAAAAAGAAAATCAGCATTAAATAAAGTGAAGTTACCTCTCCTCTCTCCTTCCCTCCCGCACTATCTCTCGAAGTTAAATAGACTAGGTCATCAGGTCTCCTGGATCTACAAGCTAATACACCCTCAACAATCTTTCCTTAATAAGAAGTTAGTAACCTTTTGGGAATCGCAGTCCTCCTCTCCGATCTCGGAACTAGACTGGTCCAAAACCTGGGCACCAGCCCAACTTCACTCACACAAAATTAGAGAGGACCCCATCTGCTGGAATTGCAAGGACAAAATTGGTGACCTTGATCATTTAATACTCCAGTGCATTTGTGTGACACCATTCTGGGATAAGATCTTCAACTTCATATCTAACCTTTTCTCTTACTCCCCTAGTAGAGATATCTCGTCACTAGTTTTCGGTTTCCTTAGAGCAGAAGCACTGACTGAAAAGGACAGGACGCTCCTAGACTTACTTCTAACTGCTGAGATTAAGATTATTCTCAACAATTGGAAAGACACATGCAAAGACCACCCGAAATCCAGAGGAGACACCCACAGCGGGGAGAACGGAGAGGTCCCAGTGCAAGGCACGCGAGAAAGGCAGGGCGCCCCATCTCAGGCAAGGCAAGCAGAGGGCCCAAGGCGGCGACACCCAGCCACCATGAGCTGCCGACGCCAACTCCACGAAACCCCACATCAAGGAGGGCACAGAAGAAGCAGAGAACAGACCAGCCAGCGCCACGGCAGCAGCCAAGCAGAAAAACAGACCCACCAAGCAGTGCAGCCAGGACAGAGTCCAACAGCACAACTGGAGGTCTGTGTCCTGTTTGCTTGCCTTATGTTCTGTCTGCTGGGTTCCTCTCGGTGGGGCTCGAGTTTGGGGCCCGCTCCGTTTTGTTGCTGGGGCTGGGGTGTCCGGCGGCTTTGTGCCTGTTCCGGTTCTCCTGGGGTCTGCTCCTGGCTTCGGCCGGTTCCCTTCCGTGTGTTGGCCTTTCGGGCTGCTTTTCCGCGGGCTCTGTCTGGCGGTTTTTGGCGTGCCCTGGGTTTTTGGGGGGCGCTTCTCTCCGATTCCCTGACGCTGCTTCTTTTCTGCGTTTCCTGTGGTTCTCTGTGTGGTACGCACGTTTTCTGTGTTGCGCCCTTCCCCTTCAGCCTCGGGCCTTCGCACTGGGTCTTCCCGCATGTCCGGTTGCTCTCGGGGCTCTCCTTCATGCGGCAGGGGTATTCCCTCTTCCTTCTCTGGTCGGCCTCTTGCGGCATGTGGCTGGAGTGGCTTTTGGCTCGGTCTGTTCAGGAGGTCCTTTGTGGTTCTTCTGGTGATCAGGTTTTTGGTGGCCCGGGGTGTGTCTTCACTGGTCCCCTCTCTGGCCCTGGTGTTTGTCGGGGCACGTCTTCGGACTGTGCTCAGCCCAGTTCCCTTGTCCGGGTGCCTGGTCTCTCTTCCTTCGTGGGTTTGGGCCTTGTTGTCCCGGGGCTCCGCGGGCGGTCCTGTGGCTGCGGGTGCTGGGGCACCTGGCTTCTGTGGTGTTTCTGGTTCCCAGGGCTAGTTTTCTTCTTCTCCGCCTGTCTGTCTGGCTCCTGTTGGGTTGGTCTCCGGGGTCTGTTGTCCCTGCTGCCCTTGTCGGTCCATCCCCGGGGGTGCTCTCCTGGTGGCTGGGCCACTGTTGCCTTCTGGCTGGGTGTTCGCTGGCTCTTCCGGCTCCGCTTGTGGTGGCTTCAGTCGCCGGCCTGTTCTGGGCTTGGCTGGGGTCGGTTCGGATTCCAGTTCTGGTTCCTGCTGCTCTCCCGGGGGTCCTCTTGCTGGCAGCTGTTGTATCGTTGGGGTTGCCCTGGTGCCCCTTCGGGGGTCTCTGCGGATCTGGGGGGGTTGGCTCTGTGGTCGTTCCGGTGGCTTGGTCCTCTGCCTCGATCGGATGGGTCCTGTTTCTGGTCCTTGTCCTTGGTTGCCTGGGTCCTGTTTCTGTGGGCTGGGGTCTGGGTGCTGGGTCTGTCAGCTCTCTGCCTTGGTGGGTGGCCTGTGTGCTGGCAGTTCTGCTTTGCTGGTTCCTTACTTCGTCCTGGGTTTTCTCTCGGCTTCCCCTTCCCGGTTTTTCCACTGCCTGGCCTTTCCAGTGCGGGCTCTGTGGGTCTGTGCTCGGGGGTTGCTGGCTGCTCCCCGTTGGCCTTGGGCTCATTGTTTTCCTCTCCTGTCCGGGCAGTATTGCGCTCGGTGGAGGTTCCTTCCAGTGGCTCAGTGCCCTTTGGGGTTTTGGGCTCTTCCCCTGGGTTCTGTGCGGGGTTTGAGCCTGCTGTCTGGTGGTTGTGCGCCTGGATTCAGCTGTGTTGGGGTTCCGTTCTGGTTGGCGGTGGCTTGCGGGCTTCCCGTTGGTCCTCCTCTTGGCTGTCCTGTGCTTGGTTTTTGTGGGCCTTTTGGGCCTGGTGTCCTGCTCTGGGTGTTGTTCCCGTGGTGCTGGCCTCCTTTTGGTGTGGCGGTTCCCTCCAGCTGGGGCTCTTCTGGGGTTGTCGGCGGCCCCTCTGCGAGTGCGGTGGGCGTCTTTCCGGCTTCTTGGTGCTCCTGACTTCCTTGCCTGTTGCGTGGGGTCTGTTGCCTGGTTGTTTTTCTGGGTCTGCTGTGTTTGTTTTCCCGCCTTGTCCGGTCCTTCCCTTTGGGGTCTTTGCTGTTGGGGTTGGTTGTCCTATCCGGTCCTCCCTCTGGGCCCCTTGCGGGTCTTGGGTTTCGGCTCTTGCCTTTTGGGTTTGCCACCCACGTGGGTCTGGTCGGCTGGCTGCCTGACCTGCTGCGCTCACTGTGGCGGCCTGTGTTCCGGTTCTTGGTCGCGGGTTCGGATCCTCATGTGTCCTCTTGGCCTTTCATCCTTGGAGTGGTCGGCAGCTCTGCTTTGGAATGTCGTTGCCCCTGTGGGGCGCTTGGGGGTTTTGTGGGCCCTGTCTTGGACGTTTCCCTTCTGTCTGGGCTGTTCGGATATGTTAGTTTTGGGTCTGGTTCCGTCCTTTGTCCCTCCAGTGACTCTGCGTTTTGGCTCTGTTACAGGTTGGTTTTGCCTGTGTTCGGTCCTGCTCCTTCCTTGACTGTGGCTCGTTTGGTCAGTTTGACTGTCCGGCGCCTTTTTGCTGTGGTGCCTGCTGGTTGCTGGGTCCTTCCGGGTGGAGGTCTCTTTGTTTGTTCGCTTGGTCCGACTTAGGTGTTGTTTACCTTCCTGGTGGTTGGTTTTCGGTCCTCAGTCTTGGTGGCTCTTGCTCTTGTGGGGGTGGTTCCTCCTGTGGGGGTTCGGGCCACGGAGTCTTGTCCTCTTTCAGGGTCCTGGGATGTTGATCTGCTGTGTTTGGGGCACTGTTTTGTGTTCTTTGTCACTCAGTTGTCCGTCTCTGTTTTCCTCTGCATGCTATGTCCTCATTTGTACCGAAGGAAGGCGAGGGAGGGACGGGAGGTAATGCGTCCATTTCTAACGATAATGGCATTACTCCTAGTCCTACTCCCTCGCCTTCCTTCGAGGACCCTCCCTCCCTCCCGGTGCGGTTCAACTGAGTGCTAGCTCTGCTTGTTTATGTACAGGTGGAGGTGGGGGCGGGCAGACTTTTTATGCTGGGGGTGGGTCTGGGTGGGAGGCGGGGCCTCATTTGTACCGAAGGAAGGCGAGAGAGTAGGACTAGGAGTAATGCCATTATTGTTAGAAATGGACGCATTACCAAAGATAAGAAACTTTTTTATCTGATAGAGACTTTTAGCAACAGATTCCTTACCTTAGAATATATATCCAAGCAATACCTTCCCGGAGGTGGGTCTGCGAAACAAATTCATACCAAAAAGTCCTGCAGGACCACACGGACAAAGTATCGGTCCCAACAGACCTGACTGTTCAGGCAGTAGTGTCTTGTGAACATGCGCAGAGAACCCCCAAGTTGCTGCCTGGCAGATATTCAAGACTGGCCGCTGAGCTCTTTGCCGTGGTCGTTTTCGGCCGATTTTGGTACAGGGTCGATTTTGCAGCGATGCTGCAAAAACGGTCCTGTAACAAAAATGGCACCCAGAGGCCCAAAACCGGCCCCCACCCGTGCGGCGCATAGGGGGATTGACCGGTGCCCGCTATGGCCAGTCCGGCCCTGCCTGAGATGACAGTTGTGCAAGGGTTTAAAAGGAGTGCACATCAGGTAACGGAGGACCAGAATATAGTCTCACTGAGGCATATTGAAGGGAGAAGGAGAAAGCATGTGTTGCAAACGTTTCAGGAATCTATGTACAATAGGGGTTTGAAGAGGGATAGCTGGTCAGAAAACCGAGGAAAGGCTGATAAGGCAGAAAGGTATCCATTTAAGGTGCCCAGAGAAGAGCCCTGTTGAGCAAGGGAAAGAATAAACAGAAGTACCTGAGAAAGGGAAACATAAAGGGTGTTAACCAGCTTTTCTGCACACCATGCCACAGCAGGAGTATGCCTTTTTTGGTGAAGGGATGTCTGACTGACGGAACATCAATGCAGACGTCGGGCAGAAGGTCGAAAGCTGTTGACTATCGCTGATCAATCTCAATGCAAGAAGGCGGAGGGTTGACAGGTTCCGATGGAGAACCCTCTCTTGCTGTTGCAAGAGAAGATCCCCCCGAAGGGGCAGCCTGATCGGAGGACGGAGGTCCATGCTAAACAGCTCGGTATACCAAACTCTTCAAATCCAGTCCGGAGCCACAACAATGACTTGGCTAGGTCGTTCCTGATCTTCTTGAGAACTCAAGGCCGCAGTGGTATGGGTGGAAAGGCGAACTAGAAACCTGAGATAAAAAGCATCTCCAAGCGAGAGCCACCTTGGAAACTCCAGTGCTCAGAACTGCTGACATTGCGCATTTTCAGTTGTGACAAACAGATCTAACCAATGCTCTCCGCACTGCCGAAAGAGACCTTGCACCACCTCCGGATGGAGATGCCATTCGTGATCAGCTAGGCATCTTTGCCTGAGTTCATCTGCCCTGGCATTCAGAGAGCCTGCTGGGGAAATGCCCTGATATTCCAGCCATGTCCAGAGACTGAGGGCCTCTTGACAAAGAGTCCACAACCCCATCCCACCCTATTTGTTGCAATACCGCATGGTTGTGGTGTTGTCTGTAAACACCTGTACTAGCTTTCCCTTGATGGAGGGTAGAAGGGCTTTTAATGCCAGCTGGATCGCCCGAAGATCCAGAAGGTTGATGTGGAGGCCGCTAACCTCCACCTCTATCAGATGGCCGCCCCATGTTAGAAGTAATGCATCTGTAACCACTGTCATATCTGGTTGGGGAAGGAAGAGGAGTTTGCCACTGACCCAATCACGCTCGGTTTGTTAACCACGATTGCAAATTTTGTGCAGTTCCCTCCGATATCTGGACCATGTTGGAGAGATTTCCCTGATGCTGCGCCCACTGAAACTTCAGGTCCCACTGCAGAGCCTCTAGATGCCAGTGGGCATGTGTCACAAGCAGGATGCAGGATGCCATAAGGCCCAGCACTCTCAGAGTCAGTCTCACAAAATCCAGCTGTAGGCAGGCAGGACCAGGGTGTGAAAATATGCATCCTGTAAGTTCTGTGATACCATCCAGTTTTCTAGGTCCTGGGCAGATAGGACTTGAGTGATAGTGAGCATCTTAAATATCTCTTTTTTCAAGAAGAGATTGGAAAGGCGCAGGTTTAGAATGGGATGAAGGCCTCCTTCCTTCTTGGGCACAAGAAAGTAGCAGGAATAGCAACCATGACCAACTTCTGATGCTGGCACTTTCCCTATAGCTCCCTTGGCCAAGAGAGCTATCACTTCCTGATAGCGCAGGGAGAGGTAGTCCTCTGTCAGCTTGACCCAACGGTTGGATGCTAGTGACCTTGAGTGGTGAAGGTGATGGTATATCCTGCCTCCACTGGATGCCCATCATGGTCGGCAGGCAAACTAAATGGGTTTGGAGGCTGTGGTTGCTGGGGAGTGGTGGACTGGCCCAACTTCTTGCTCTGTGGGAACCGCATCCTTGACCACGAAAAGAATGTGAAGCTTGCTTGACAACGTGGCTGAAAGAGTAGCGACAGGTTTGGCAGCCCCTACTGTGGCCACGAAAGTGGCGGAAGACGGACAGGCTTTGGAGAGGGGCCATGGAAAGGCCAAAGGATCTGGCCGCAGCTCTGCTGTCCTTGAAACGCTCCAGCGGTGAGTCCACCTGCAATCCAAACAGACAGGAGCTATCAAAGGGCATGTCCATGATCAAGGCCTGGATATCCCCGAAAAGCAAGTCGTTCTCAACCAGGCATGGCACCTAAAGGGCATTGACGATTAAATCACTCTGCCCATTGAGCCTGTCATGTCCTCCCCACATCTGATGGTGAACTTGGCTGCATCCATCCCATCAACTATAGCTTGAGAGAATATGGCTCGAGTCTCCTCTGAGACCATTGGCAGCACCTGGACAACCAAGTCTCAGATCACATGGGAGATTTGGCCCAAGGGGCATGCAGTGTTCACCAAACGTTGGGCCAGGCTGGCAGAAGAGGCCATCCTCTTCCCGAAGGTATCCAGCCTTTGGATGCCCTATCTGGTGCAATGGTAGGAAATGCTCTGGGGTTGATTTTGGAGGTCGAGGCCTGACCACCAAGCTCCCCGCAAGGGGTGCTGGATGAGGAAACTGGGATGCCCTTGGGTGGGTTGATGGCGGTGGGCAATTGTTCAATGCATATGAGCCCCTATGCAGGGTTTAGACCAGATCCTGAGTAGGTCATCAGTAACGGCTTCATTCAATGGGAGTAATGGCTTGTGGGAGGCAACTCCTGGCTGAAGCACCTTTGTCAAGACGTTTGTCCTGACTGCCACTGAAGGTAGTGCAAGGTCCAGGACCTAAGCTGGCTTCCACAACACAATTGCGAATGAGGCTCCCTACTACATAACAACGGTAGGAGGAGAGACCAGGCCAGTGTCTGGGGAGGTGTCCAGTCCTCTGGCATCCACCAAATCCTCATACCAGTTGTCCTCGAGATCTTCCAATGTCTGGTATACATAAGGGTCCTCAAACCCCTCTCAATCATCAACCAATCCCGGCCTGTCATATGAATGGCACTGGCTCCGAAATGGGAAGTCTGCTTCGGTTGGCACCAGACAACACCCGCCCAGCACCAATCAGGAATGATGATTGGAGCGGCACTAACGCTGGGTGTCGATGGTGTTGGCACTGCAGCAGGCATAGTGGAAGGTAGAGTAGCTCGACAAGCGCCACTCTGTATCCATCAATGGATCCTTGGGGCCCAACTGGTGCCAAGGGCAAACCCACAGATGGAAGACCAGTAAGGTCCCCGCCCGGACTTGTGGGGCCCAAGGACTCAGGTCACCTAAAAATGAGGTACATGACATAAAAAATTGAAATTGTTTACGTTGGGTACGGGTTGCTCCAGTTCCTGGAAATTCGGGGAGGAGTGGAGACTGCCTAAGTGCAGGATCTGCTCCACAGATCTAGACCTTGAGTGCCAATGGCCCTTTAACTCGTCTGAAGACTTGCGTGGTGAAGTTGAAGGCCTCTTCAAGTTCTTCTTCTTTTGTGGGACCTACCCAACTTCACCGACGACTTGGAGTGCAACTATGATCGCCAGGTACGGCTTTGCGAACAATCTTGAGACCGAGACCTGGAACATCGGCGAGTCGATTGACTTTGGGCGGCGAGGAGCTTGAGGGATTACTCCCTCAGCCCTTTGGGGTGCGGAGAGGCTGAACTCGCAAGTCTTGGCGTCATGGTCTTGCTCAAAAGACCAGACACAAAAGAAATGTGGATCCTTCACCAACATTGGTGTCGGCAGCCGCATGCATGGTTTAAAATCTGCCTTTCTGATGGACTTCCTTCACCCCAAGAGGCAAAGTCTAAAAAAATAATCGACAAAAGGTCAGCCAAAAAGTGACGGGGTTCTAACTGGCATGGAAAAAAAAGAGCTGGCGTTAGCACGCTGGGGTGGCGCCTATACAAGCAACACTCACTTCACTTCTGGAGCAGATGCCACTACCACGAGGAGTGGAAAAATGGCACCTACCAGCAACCAAAAAGTACTGCTCACAAAAAATGTCCAGATCCAGTATGATGCCTGGGGAAAATTTTAAGGTAAGGCATCTGTGGCTACAAGTCTCTATCAGATAACACAATTCTTTTCTCCTATGCGTTTTCGGCAATAGAATGGTGACCAAATTAAGTAATAATAAAAAATCCCATGCACTGCTTAAGCCAATAGTGGAGAGCCCAGTCGTCTGATGGTATTGACCTCCAGTGGTGCAGGTGATGCATAGCCTGCTTCCCATTGGTTGCCCATGATGGTCTGAAGGCAAATTAAAGTGGCTTGGTGGTTGGGCTACCAAGGTGGGGTAGTGGACTGGGCCGACCTCTGGCTGCCTGAACCACGGGATCTGTGGGCACTGCATCCTTGGCAAAGCAGGGGTTGGGAAGCTGGCGGGTCATGGTGGCTGAGCATGTAGAAATGTGGCTGTAGCCTCTTCCCTGGCCACGAAAGGTGCTAATGGCAGATTGGGGTTGACGGGGGCCATTCAAAGGCTTAAGGGCTTGGCCGTAACCCTGCTGTCCTTGAAGCACTCCAGTGCTGAGTCCGCCTTGTCCCCGAAGACATAGGAGACATCAAAGGGCATGTACATAAGTGAAGCCAGGTGTCACGCTGTAAGGCTACCAGCAAAGAAACCGCTCTCCCCAGTGAGTTGGTTGTGTCCAGCCCACAACTGATTGTGAACTTAGCTGAGTCTCTCCCAACATCCATAGCCTAGGAGACTATGGCCTGAGCTTCCTCCGCGACAATGGACAGCACCTGTGCCACCGAATCCCAAAGGAAATTGGAGTAACAGGCAAAAGGCATGCATTGTTCACTGACCGCAATGCCAGACTGGCAGAAAAAAACATTTTCTTTCCCAAGGAATTCAGCCTTTTCGATTCCCTATCCATTGGAGAGGTAGGGAATACACCAGGATTTACACGGGAAGTGGAGGCTTGGACCACCAAGCTCTCCAGGGTAGGGTGTTTTGGGTGAGGAAAAAGAGGTACCATGGGGCAGGGCGATGGTGGTGGGTAATTTTCCTGTCCAAAGGGGTCCCTGTGCAGGGCTTGTACCAGACCCCAAGCAGGACGTCCGTAAGGGCTTCATTAAATGGGAGAACAAGTTCTGAAGGAACTCCAGTCCCTCAGGCTGAGTGGTCGCTCCCCAGTGTCCCCTCGTGACACTCGGTATCGTTGTGCTGCTTTTGCTCTTTAAAACTGCCTACTTTCAATTGCCTGCTGTGTGCCTGCTTGCCGAGTTGATCTATTTGCACTTTAATTAATTATATCAGCCGCTTTCACTGTTTGTGCGCGTTTTGACTAGCGCGACGCTGTGCTCCCCCCTCCGCCTCCATTTTGTTGTTATTGTGATCCCTGGAGCCCGCCCCGCCTCCCAGCTGAGCCGCCCTCCCACTGACCAGATCAGCGCTCCAGTACCTGAGAGCGCCGTGACTCGCTCCTGTCCCTCAGGCTGAGTGGTCGCTCCCCAGTGTCCCCTCGTGACACTCGGTATCGTTGTGCTGCTTTTGCTCTTTAAAACTGCCTACTTTCAATTGCCTGCTGTGTGCCTGCTTGCCGAGTTGATCTATTTGCACTTTAATTAATTATATCAGCCGCTTTCACTGTTTGTGCGCGTTTTGACTAGCGCGACGCTGTGCTCCCCCCTCCGCCTCCATTTTGTTGTTATTGTGATCCCTGGAGCCCGCCCCGCCTCCCAGCTGAGCCGCCCTCCCACTGACCAGATCAGCGCTCTAGTACCTGAGAGCGCCGTGACTCGCTCCTGTCCCTCAGGCTGAGTGGTCGCTCCCCAGTGTCCCCTCGTGACACTCGGTATCGTTGTGCTGCTTTTGCTCTTTAAAACTGCCTACTTTCAATTGCCTGCTGTGTGCCTGCTTGCCGAGTTGATCTATTTGCACTTTAATTAATTATATGAGCCGCTTTCACTGTTTGTGCGCGTTTTGACTAGCGCGACGCTGTGCTCCCCCCTCCGCCTCCATTTTGTTGTTATTGTGATCCCTGGAGCCCGCCCCGCCTCCCAGCTGAGCCGCCCTCCCACTGACCAGATCAGCGCTCCAGTACCTGAGAGCGCCGTGACTCGCTCCTGTCCCTCAGGCTGAGTGGTCGCTCCCCAGTGTCCCCTCGTGACACTCGGTATCGTTGTGCTGCTTTTGCTCTTTAAAACTGCCTACTTTCAATTGCCTGCTGTGTGCCTGCTTGCCGAGTTGATCTATTTGCACTTTAATTAATTATATCAGCCGCTTTCACTGTTTGTGCGCGTTTTGACTAGCGCGACGCTGTGCTCCCCCCTCCGCCTCCATTTTGTTGTTATTGTGATCCCTGGAGCCCGCCCCGCCTCCCAGCTGAGCCGCCCTCCCACTGACCAGATCAGCGCTCCAGTACCTGAGAGCGCCGTGACTCGCTCCTGTCCTCAGGCTGAGTGGTCGCTCCCCAGTGTCCCCTCGTGACACTCGGTATCGTTGTGCTGCTTTTGCTCTTTAAAACTGCCTACTTTCAATTGCCTGCTGTGTGCCTGCTTGCCGAGTTGATCTATTTGCACTTTAATTAATTATATCAGCCGCTTTCACTGTTTGTGCGCGTTTTGACTAGCGCGACGCTGTGCTCCCCCCTCCGCCTCCATTTTGTTGTTATTGTGATCCCTGGAGCCCGCCCCGCCTCCCAGCTGAGCCGCCCTCGCCCCTCCCCCTCCACTATCCATATATGACAGGAGTTCCCGCGCGCAGCGTTCATGCGCAGCGACCGCGCCCAACCCGCGCCGAAGGTGCGCCAAAGGTAAGCCCGTCTACGCCCGTCCGCGCCTGGACCGCGCCCAGCGCCAGTCCCCCTGCCCCTCGCGCTGCCCAACCCTCCCGCATTACCTACGATGCCGCCACCCTCCTAGCCCTTAACCCCGGTCGTGCCCCCAACTGCGTCCAAGCCGCTCCTGGACACACCCATGGACCTTTCTCCTGCTACTCCTGCAAATTCATCGGCACCGACAACATCTTCGCTACAACCACACCACAGATTCCCGACCCCAACCACCTACAGTGCATCCTTCTCAACACCCGCTCGGTCCACAGACACGCCATTGACCTATGGAATCTACTAGACACCATCTCTCCGGACGTCGCCTTCCTAACAGAAACATGGATGAACGCTTCCTCCGCCCCAGACATCACCATTGCCATCCCTGAAGACTATAAGATCACACGTAAGGACCGTACCGGCCACACAGGAGGAGGAATCGCTATCGTCCATAAGAAATCAATCCGCATCTCAACCAGCTCTGACGCCAACCTCGCCAACTCCGAACACCTTCACTTCCAGATCCACATCGACCCCAAGACCACAATCAGAGGCACCCTCCTCTACAGACCACCAGGACCCCGCGCAAAATTTAGTGAAGACATCACGGACTTCATCACTCCTCACGCGCTCCCCTCCAAAGACTACATCCTTCTGGGAGACCTCAACTTTCACCTTGAAAAGATCAACGACCGCAACACCACCACCCTCTTGGACAACCTCGCCAACCTCGGACTTAAACAACTGGTCACTTCCCCCACCCACATCGCAGGTCACACACTTGACCCCATCTTCACCTCCAGCAATCATGTCTCCTTCAGCCACACAACGGATCTCCTCTGGACTGACCACAGCTGCGTTCACTTCACCTACAACAAGCCAAAACCCATCAACCACCTCCAACCAACTCTGCAAAGAAACTGGAACAAAATCACCACCGACCAGATCTCCTCATCGCTCCTTCTAAACACCCCAGCCCACTCTTCTAACCCAGACCAAGCCGCCGCCAACTTCACCCTATGGTTATCCAACACCGCCGACACCTTAGCACCATTGAAAAAACGTCAAAGCAAACCTGGCAACAAGAAGGCCTCATGGTTCAACGATGATCTTAAGAAGTCCAAGAAACACTGCCGCTCCCTTGAAAAGGCCTGGAAAAAAGACCCAACCACTAGCACCAAGGACGCCTTCAAAAACGCCACCCGCACTCACCACCAACTTATCCGAAAGGCCAAGAAAACAGCATTCAAGGATCGATTTGACAACAACGCCAACAACAGCCAGGAACTTTTCAACATCGTCAAGGAATTTTCCAATCCCTCGGCCAACTCCAACGACATCACCCCCTCTCAAGCCCTCTGCGACTCCCTAGCCTCATTCTTCCACAACAAGATTGCAGACATCCACAACAGCTTCGACAACCAACCCGGAGACCAACCCACCCAACCATTTGCTGAACACTCTCCCCCCGAGAACACCCTTAATGACTGGAACCCAATCTCCACTGAGGACACCATCCGCCTGATGAACTCCATCCACTCAGGATCCCCCACAGACCCATGTCCTCACCACATCTTCAACAAAGCAGATTCCGTCATAGCACCGCACCTCCGAGATGTCATCAACTGCTCCTTCAACTCCGCCACCTTCCCGGAAAACTGGAAACACGCGGAACTCACCGCCCTTCTGAAAAAACCCACAGCGGACACCACCGAACTCAAAAATTACCGCCCCATTTCGCTCCTTCCATTCCCAGCCAAAGTCATCGAGAAAGCTGTCAACAACCAACTCGCCGCTTTCCTCGAAGCCAACAAATCCCTCGACTCCTCACAATCTGGCTTCCGAGCAAAACACAGCACTGAGACCGCCCTCATCGCAGCAACAGACGACATTCGAACTCTACTGGACAATGGAGACACAGTCGCCCTCATCCTCCTCGACCTCTCTGCAGCTTTCGACACAGTCTGCCACAGCACCCTTTTACAACGCCTCAGTAACATCGGAATACAAGGAAAAGCACTTGAATGGATCACCTCGTTCCTCACCGGAAGAACCCAGAGAGTCCGCCTTCCACCATTCAAGTCCGAGGCCACTGAAGTCATCTGTGGCGTACCCCAAGGGTCCTCACTCAGCCCCACCCTCTTCAACGTATACATGAGCCCCCTCGCGGCCATCGCCCGCCAACACAACCTCAACATCATCTCTTACGCGGATGACACTCAACTAATCCTTTCTCTCACCAATGACCCCAGCACCGCCAAAACTAACCTACACGAAGGAATGAAAGAAGTTGCCGAATGGATGAAACACAGCCGTCTGAAACTGAACTCAGATAAAACAGAAGTCCTCATCTTAGGTACATCCCCCTCTGCATGGGATGACTCCTGGTGGCCGGAAGCCCTTGGAAAAGCACCCATCCCGACAGACCACGCACGGAACCTAGGCGTCATCCTGGATTCTTCACTCTCAATGAACAGACAAGTCAGCGCCGTATCCTCATCCTGCTTCAACATTCTTCGCATGCTCAAAAAAACATTTCGCTGGATCCCCACCGAAACCAGGAAAACTGTCACCCATGCTCTGGTCACGAGCCGACTGGACTACGGAAACACCCTCTACGCAGGTACCACCGCTAAACTCCAGAAGAAACTCCAACGAATCCAAAACGCCTCAGCCAGGATCATATTAGACATCCCACGCAACGAACACATCTCTGGTCACCTGAAAGACCTCCACTGGCTACCCGTCAATAAGAGAATCACTTTCCGACTACTAACCCACGCACACAAATCACTCTACGACATCGGACCAGAATGCCTCAACTCTCGACTGTCCTTCTACACCCCCTCCCGCCAACTACGTTCTTCCAGCCAAGCCCTCGCCACTGTACCTCGCATCAACAAGACCACCATGGGAGGCAGATCCTTCTCATACCTGGCTGCTAGAACATGGAACTCACTCCCCACTTACCTTCGCCTTACACAGAACCACCTAGCATTCAGAAAGCAACTTAAAACATGGATATTTGACAAGTAATCCTTCCCCTTCTTAAGCGCCTTGAGACCCTCTGGGTATGTAGTGCGCTATATAAATTCTTTGACTTGACTTGACTTGACTACTGGTTGAAGCATGTTAGTCTTGATAGCCACAGAGGGCAACTCAATTTTGAGGATCATGGATGCCCTCCTCACCACCATAGCAGATGTGCACCCTCCTCTATAGCCACAGTAGAAGGAGACTTAGGCCTTGATTTAGATCTTGGTGGGATTGGTGCCAGACTGATCCTATGCACCCTCTGAGGATATGTTGTCTAAGAGGCCAGCTAGCTCTTAGTGCCACCATAAGTCCCCCTAACCTACATGGGCAACGAATAGTTTGGGCAACCTCAGAACGTGACAACACTGATCCGTCCCAGGAAACGTGGTAACAGATCTAACACCCTTTCGCTCAGTCTCTCGCTCGCTCTCAGAGACATATACAAGAAGTACGTACATGGGGAGTTTTCAATATTTATTGAACCATTGTGATTCTTATATGAAAATATATGCGCTGCATTGATTAATAGACAGAAGCAGATAAAAGTGATTAAAAGCATGAGGACGGTGAAGAGAGTGAACAATTCCACCATTGTACTAAAACAGTGTGTTTATACTGGCATATTAGTACTGAGTCTAGTGTACTCCAATTATGTGTTCCCCACCCTAATTATGTAGGGTGTATTTGTGCTCGCCAAGAATCCCCCTGTAGGATGATCTAACTCTCCATTACCTGAAGGCAAAGTATGTCGGTCACCGGCTTGGTCAAAGGTTGGAAACCCCTCCTTGTAGAGGGATCAAAAGGAACCAGCTAAGCTGAAACGCCAACACAGCGATGACCTCACAAGTGACAGCCAAGTTCTCCTCTTCTGAGCACGGAAGTGCATGTGTATTTATAACCATGGCATCCATTCTTCCATGTTGAAGCTTCAGCTGAGCTGACATTGTTTATTGTATCTTTGAAAGCAACATCACCTCATGAACTATATATCTGTAAGAAAGTAAGATCTGTGTTAATTGTTTCTCCCACTTTTTGCTTGGTGTCAGTATGTTTTTGACCTTGTCTAACTGGGATCCTGCTAATCACGACCCCATTCACTGTGCTTCCTCCCTAAATTGGCCATGGTAAGTACTTTTGTACATCCACAATTAGCTACTGGTATACCTTTGTAATTCCATAGTATATGGTCCTAAGGTACCCAGGGCACAGATACACCAGGGGTCTCCCATGGGCTGCAGCATGTATTCTGCCACCCATGTGAGTCCACTTAAACTGTGACTACAGGTCTGTCATTGCAGATTGTGTGAGTTGGTGCTTGCATCTCTCATGATAGATATAAGTTTCATTATATCTGAGGTCACTGCAATTTAATCCTATAAGTTACTCCTTTGGCAGGCTCTTCAGTTCTCACCCCATGGCAGGCTCTTCAGTCCTGAGTGCAGGATGCTTGGTGTAAGTGTGAGGGTGCCCCTTCATGAGTAGAACACCCCTACAAACCCAGGAGTCGATTCTCCAGGCTTTGTAAGTGCAGTCAGCCATTTTAATACATAAATGGGACATCAGTCATTACAAGATGTTGAACTATATAGTGGCTGCACCAAACCCAGTCATGTTTGGTATCAAACATGTTGGAATCATACCCCAACACCGATTCCAGTTTTGGAAGTATGATCCCATGTACTCGGGGGCTCACTTGGGGTACCCCCCAGTACTCCCGGTAACAGCCTTTCAGGATCTGACAGCAAGCTAGTTAGGTTGCAGACCATAGACACAATTCTGCCCTCCTGCTGCTGAGCCAAGCTCGAGCAGGGTAAGGTAGAAAAATAGTGTTCCTGCACAGGGAGGTGTGACCACCTCCCAGACAGGACTTCGTGTATTGTGCTTAGATGGAGGGGCTTGCAAGTGCCCCCAGACTACTGTGAGGGGCACATTTGGTGCACTCCTTGCATGATCTAGATTGAGCCAGTTCACAGAGCCCTTGGCTTCCGCTCTTTGGCGAAACTGGACAGAGGACATGGGAGTATCCTCCCATCTGTCCAGCCCCTCCTCTGGGATGGACTCTGAGCTGTTCCAACCCTTTCCTTAGAGTACTTAAGGGTTTACCTGTGGGTGGGTCCTCAGATTTTTCGTGGGACAAGACTCAAGCCAGAAACTACATCACTCTTCGACCGCCTGGACACTTGGACTTCGACTGGAAGCGAGACTGCACCAAGGAAGATTCCTACTGCTCCTGGTCTCGCTGTTCTTTAAGTCTTCTTCGTCGTCTGTGTCTGTGATGCTGTCTCTTCACCCCTATACACCCAGCTTCCCTGGTATAGCTAATGTGGTTCCAGAGGCATCCACGGGTGGGGTGGCTCTTCATCCTTCCGTCCTCCAAGGGAATTCTCGGGGGTCCTCTGGGAAGGGTCCTTCTGCTGCAAAACTGCAACAGCAAATTCTCTGTTACTTTCCATTGGTCACACACCTGTGTTCCCACTCTGCATACAGCCTCTGTGGGGGTCCTGGGCACTTACCTTGGGTGGTTCCTTGTGTCCCCGACTTCTCTGGGTCTTCTGGTCCAAGTCCCATCCTCCTTTGCAGTTTGCATTCCACTTTCTTAGTATATGGTTTGGTCTCCCCTGGAGACCACTGTATCTTGTGCTACTTACCTGATTGCATATGAAATATTCTTGTGTATTGTGTTAACATCTCCGGGTAGAAGATATACCAATATGTTAGTGAGTGTTGTGCAATAAATAGAAGTATTTTGATAGAAACACTGTGTGGTTCTTTTTCATTTAACCTACATTATAAGATTAAACTGGTAAAACAAGCTGATTAGCACTCCTTCAAGATAAGCCAGATGGCTGCTCTCTAGAGCTACCAGTTTCAGAGTTTTCTATGGTTATCAAAGACGACTAAAATCACCATACAGGTTGCCTGGATTAGTGCAAGGTGCAACCCTTAAATAAGTGTGCACCATATACTAAGCCAGTCTCCTTTAATAACAAATAACAACATTTGCACAATGTGTGTTGGGTGGGGCCTTGTACGAAATATTCAAGGTGTTGTGACAGTGTTCTTGCAAAGAGGTTTTGTAAGCAAAGTGGTTTCGGAGAAACCAACCCTGCACTGTTACACAATCAAATGCATGTCAAAAGTCATTGTGTGAGAGAGAAGGCAACTTAAGAAACGTGTGCTTGTTAAAATGGCAGTGTTTCTTACCGGGCCTAACTGAGCCACGTGACTCCCACTCCTCTGATATAAGTTGGTTAAAAGCTATCTAATAATAAGAAAGCTACAGATAACAATGCTTCAGCCTATATATGTAAAAAGATGCTAAAAAAATACTATTACAATTATTTAAAAAAGGCAATCATACATTTTAAAAGCCAAAGCTTACAAAAAGTCATTTAAAATTATAAAAAGCATTGTAAGAAACCATATTTAAAAACAGGAGGATGTGAAAACTGGCCAAATAGAAAGTACTCACCAAACGGATTAGCTAATTGTTGATGTGTTCCGAGAGGTAGACGAAACATTTCTGTTCCCAGCCACCACAGACAATGATCCCCAAGGCACACAACTCAAAGCAGGTTTGTGGAGCAAATGTGTTCCTATCCAGCCCCCACAGCAGCATCTGACGGAGTTACCACAGCCAGTGAAAGGTCTGCAGAACCAGAGCCAAGATCCCATTCACCGGGAGTAGAACCATCCCAGGAAGGCTCGTAGAATTAGTTCAGAAGCAAAGGTATTCGCAATGGACAGCAATACAAATGGGCCTTTAAGGGGTCCACCAGTACATTTATGTCCGAAGGCTCAACCAATTGTGTTCCTAGGCACCAGTCCAAGGCACACTCGAAAGTGCACAGCAGACAGTGGAATACAGGCTGTTTGCAGTGGAGCCAAACAGGCCGAAAGGACAAGAACCAATGCTCATTCAGATCCTGAAGCAAAGGTGCACCGAAGCATTGTACTATGCATTCACGGCACAGGAGCACATGTGGTAGTGCCAGCCCTATTCGATCTCAAAATGGGACATACATTGATGAGCAGAAAAATTAAAATCACTGTCCGGACAATCAGAACAGAACCAACGGAAGACCTCCAAAGATGCTTCTGAGCACAGAGTGAATGAATGATGGAATATCTCCAAAGACTGTCTGGATGGTACTAACCAAACCAGAGGCTAGAATTTTTAAAAAGTGTGCTACCCCGCGATATGGGATATGTTAAAAATGCAGTGCACTAATTCCCCAAAATGTTGTGGGAAATCAGAGCGGAGTAGCAACTGTATCTCAGAAGAAGACTTTGCAACTTGAATATCAAACGTCTCCTTTGCAGATGTTAAGGCCACATCTTTTTGAAACAGTAAGACTTTCAGTCTGCTCAGGGCATCAAAGTGCACATTCAAAAGTTCTATTGAAAGCCATAATGTCGCCTCCATAACTGTACGGGCAGGTGGAAACAATACTTGTGTACAGAAACTCACAACAGAAGAAACTGTGATAAGATACGCAAGGTCTGATTCCACAGCAACCTTGATTGTTTAACATCAAATCGCTCCCATTCGAAAGCAATCTGAAAGCCGGACGAATCACGGCCACTGGGGAACCCTTCAGGTAGCAAGACAAGTTTGCTACAGAAGCATTACATGCCCTGTGAAGTGAAACCTCCTTACACACTAAGGAGCAACTCAAAGCATTCTCACAACTCGAGCAGGTGAGAAAGACTTCAGTCACCTTATTCCAATGACAGAATTTGAAAGGTAATTCCCAATATTCATGTACGTACCCTTCCCTTAACGCTTCAAATCTGCCTACTTGATGGTGTTCTGAGCAGTGTTGAAATTAAAATGTTCGAATTGGAAGAGTAATGAATCCGTGGATTATCCAATGCACGGATGGTGTTTCAGGAACAGAGAATGGTAGCCTGTCTAATTTTTCTATGTGCAGCATAGTGTTTATTGCATATTTGCATGCCATGAGATTTTGCTTTTTTGTTAGTTGGTATGGTGAAAACAAGCTAGTGGCATTAATATGTTGCCATGGTACACAACCTGAAAGAAGTCTGAGGCGTCCTACTCAATAGCAGGATGGATCTTAGTTGTGAATGCCCATGTTGTAAAGCGATTTACAAAAAGGGGGTGGTGATGAACAGAGTGTCCGAGTTAAACAGACCACTCTTACCCAGTCCAAAGATCAGGGCTTGATCCATCACCGTTATTTATCTCACTGCCCCATCCCAGTTCAGAACCTGGCTATATGCAAATCAGTCTGTCCCTGGCCCAGTGCATCATGGGAACAGGGCAGACTAAACTACCAAGCCAATTCTTCACCAGAAAGGAGACAAGCTACCGGGGACCGGTTTCTGGCATTTCAGCCTTCTTCGGCCCGGCTTGCTTGAATCCTGATGGAGCAGTGAGAAAGGGACTCATGTCTGAGTATACCCTGCCACACCTATAGTGGCCAAAAACGATTTACAAAAAGGGGGTGGTGATGAACAGAGTGTCCGAGTTAAACAGACCACTCTTACCCAGTCCAAAGATCAGGGCTTGATCCATCACCGTTATTTATCTCACTGCCCCATCCCAGTTCAGAACCTGGCTATATGCAAATCAGTCTGTCCCTGGCCCAGTGCATCATGGGAACAGGGCAGACTAAACTACCAAGCCAATTCTTCAACAGAAAGGAGACAAGCTACCGGGGACCGGTTTCTGGCATTTCAGCCTTCTTCGGCCCGGCTTGCTTGAATCCTGATGGAGCAGTGAGAAAGGGACTCATGTCTGAGTATACCCTGCCACACCTATAGTGGCCAAAAACGATTTACAAAAAGGGGGTGGTGATGAACAGAGTGTCCGAGTTAAACAGACCACTCTTACCCAGTCCAAAGATCAGGGCTTGATCCATCACCGTTATTTATCTCACTGCCCCATCCCAGTTCAGAACCTGGCTATATGCAAATCAGTCTGTCCCTGGCCCAGTGCATCATGGGAACAGGGCAGACTAAACTACCAAGCCAATTCTTCAACAGAAAGGAGACAAGCTACCGGGGACCGGTTTCTGGCATTTCAGCCTTCTTCGGCCCGGCTTGCTTGAATCCTGATGGAGCAGTGAGAAAGGGACTCATGTCTGAGTATACCCTGCCACACCTATAGTGGCCAAAAACGATTTACAAAAAGGGGGTGGTGATGAACAGAGTGTCCGAGTTAAACAGACCACTCTTACCCAGTCCAAAGATCAGGGCTTGATCCATCACCGTTATTTATCTCACTGCCCCATCCCAGTTCAGAACCTGGCTATATGCAAATCAGTCTGTCCCTGGCCCAGTGCATCATGGGAACAGGGCAGACTAAACTACCAAGCCAATTCTTCACCAGAAAGGAGACAAGCTACCGGGGGCCGGTTTCTGGCATTTCAACCTTCTTCGGCCCGGCTTGCTTGAATCCTGATGGAGCAGTGAGAAAGGGACTCATGTCTGAGTATACCCTGCCACACCTATAGTGGCCAAAAACGATTTACAAAAAGGGGGTGGTGATGAACAGAGTGTCCGAGTTAAACAGACCATTCTTACCCAGTCCAAAGATCAGGGCTTGATCCATCACCGTTATTTATCTCACTGCCCCATCCCAGTTCAGAACCTGGCTATATGCAAATCAGTCTGTCCCTGGCCCAGTGCATCATGGGAACAGGGCAGACTAAACTACCAAGCCAATTCTTCACCAGAAAGGAGACAAGCTACCGGGGACCGGTTTCTGGCATTTCAGCCTTCTTCGGCCCGGCTTGCTTGAATCCTGATGGAGCAGTGAGAAAGGGACTCATGTCTGAGTATACCCTGCCACACCTATAGTGGCCAAAAAAGATTTACAAAAAGGGGGTGGTGATGAACAGAGTGTCCGAGTTAAACAGACCACTCTTACCCAGTCCAAAGATCAGGGCTTGATCCATCACCGTTATTTATCTCACTGCCCCATCCCAGTTCAGAACCTGGCTATATGCAAATCAGTCTGTCCCTGGCCCAGTGCATCATGGGAACAGGGCAGACTAAACTACCAAGCCAATTCTTCACCAGAAAGGAGACAAGCTACCGGGGACCGGTTTCTGGCATTTCAGCCTTCTTCGGCCCGGCTTGCTTGAATCCTGATGGAGCAGTGAGAAAGGGACTCATGTCTGAGTATACCCTGCCACACCTATAGTGGCCAAAAACGATTTACAAAAAGGGGGTGGTGATGAACAGAGTGTCCGAGTTAAACAGACCACTCTTACCCAGTCCAAAGATCAGGGCTTGATCCATCAACGTTATTTATCTCACTGCCCCATCCCAGTTCAGAACCTGGCTATATGCAAATCAGTCTGTCCCTGGCCCAGTGCATCATGGGAACAGGGCAGACTAAACTACCAAGCCAATTCTTCCCCAGAAAGGAGACAAGCTACCGGGGAACAGTTTCTGGCATTTCAGCCTTCTTCGGCCCGGCTTGCTTGAATCCTGATGGAGCAGTGAGAAAGGGACTCATGTCTGAGTATACCCTGCCACACCTATAGTGGCCAAAAACGATGTACAAAAAGGGGGTGGTGATGAACAGAGTGTCCGAGTTAAACAGACCACTCTTACCCAGTCCAAAGATCAGGGCTTGATCCATCACCGTTATTTATCTCACTGCCCCATCCCAGTTCAGAACCTGGCTATATGCAAATCAGTCTGTCCCTGGCCCAGTGCATCATGGGAACAGGGCAGACTAAACTACCAAGCCAATTCTTCACCAGAAAGGAGACAAGCTACCGGGGACCGGTTTCTGGCATTTCAGCCTTCTTCGGCCCGGCTTGCTTGAATCCTGATGGAGCAGTGAGAAAGGGACTCATGTCTGAGTATACCCTGCCACACCTATAGTGGCCAAAAACGATTTACAAAAAGGGGGTGGTGATGAACAGAGTGTCCGAGTTAAACAGACCACTCTTACCCAGTCCAAAGATCAGGGCTTGATCCATCACTGTTATTTATCTCACTGCCCCATCCCAGTTCAGAACCTGGCTATATGCAAATCAGTCTTTCCCTGGCCCAGTGCATCATGGGAACAGGGCAGACTAAACTACCAAGCCAATTCTTCACCAGAAAGGAGACAAGCTACCGGGGACCGGTTTCTGGCATTTCAGCCTTCTTCGGCCCGGCTTGCTTGAATCCTGATGGAGCAGTGAGAAAAGGACTCATGTCTGAGTATACCCTGCCACACCTATAGTGGCCAAAAACGATTTACAAAAAGGGGGTGGTGATGAACAGAGTGTCCGAGTTAAACAGACCACTCTTACCCAGTCCAAAGATCAGGGCTTGATCCATCACCGTTATTTATCTCACTGCCCCATCCCAGTTCAGAACCTGGCTATATGCAAATCAGTCTGTCCCTGGCCCAGTGCATCATGGGAACAGGGCAGACTAAACTACCAAGCCAATTCTTCACCAGAAAGGAGACAAGCTACCGGGGACCGGTTTCTGGCATTTCAGCCTTCTTCGGCCCGGCTTGCTTGAATCCTGATGGAGCAGTGAGAAAGGGACTCATGTCTGAGTATACCCTGCCACACCTATAGTGGCCAAAAACGATTTACAAAAAGGGGGTGGTGATGAACAGAGTGTCCGAGTTAAACAGACCACTCTTACCCAGTCCAAAGATCAGGGCTTGATCCATCACCGTTATTTATCTCACTGCCCCATCCCAGTTCAGAACCTGGCTATATGCAAATCAGTCTGTCCCTGGCCCAGTGCATCATGGGAACCGGGCAGACTAAACTACCAAGCCAATTCTTCACCAGAAAGGAGACAAGCTACCGGGGACCGGTTTCTGGCATTTCAGCCTTCTTCGGCCCGGCTTGCTTGAATCCTGATGGAGCAGTGAGAAAGGGACTCATGTCTGAGTATACCCTGCCACACCTATAGTGGCCAAAAACGATTTACAAAAAGGGGGTGGTGATGAACAGAGTGTCCGAGTTAAACAGACCACTCTTACCCAGTCCAAAGATCAGGGCTTGATCCATCACCGTTATTTATCTCACTGCCCCATCCCAGTTCAGAACCTGGCTATATGCAAATCAGTCTGTCCCTGGCCCAGTGCATCATGGGAACAGGGCAGACTAAACTACCAAGCCAATTCTTCACCAGAAAGGAGACAAGCTACCGGGGACCGGTTTCTGGCATTTCAGCCTTCTTCGGCCCGGCTTGCTTGAATCCTGATGGAGCAGTGAGAAAGGGACTCATGTCTGTGTATACCCTGCCACACCTATAGTGGCCAAAAACGATTTACAAAAAGGGGGTGGTGATGAACAGAGTGTCCGAGTTAAACAGACCACTCTTACCCAGTCCAAAGATCAGGGCTTGATCTATCACCGTTATTTATCTCACTGCCCCATCCCAGTTCAGAACCTGGCTATATGCAAATCAGTCTGTCCCTGGCCCAGTGCATCATGGGAACAGGGCAGACTAAACTACCAAGCCAATTCTTCACCAGAAAGGAGACAAGCTACCGGGGACCGGTTTCTGGCATTTCAGCCTTCTTCGGCCCGGCTTGCTTGAATCCTGATGGAGCAGTGAGAAAGGGACTCATGTCTGAGTATACCCTGCCACACCTATAGTGGCCAAAAACGATTTACAAAAAGGGGGTGGTGATGAACAGAGTGTCCGAGTTAAACAGACCACTCTTACCCAGTCCAAAGATCAGGGCTTGATCCATCACCGTTATTTATCTCACTGCCCCATCCCAGTTCAGAACCTGGCTATATGCAAATCAGTCTGTCCCTGGCCCAGTGCATCATGGGAACAGGGCAGACTAAACTACCAAGCCAATTCTTCACCAGAAAGGAGACAAGCTACCGGGGACCGGTTTCTGGCATTTCAGCCTTCTTCGGCCCGGCTTGCTTGAATCCTGATGGAGCAGTGAGAAAGGGACTCATGTCTGAGTATACCCTGCCACACCTATAGTGGCCAAAAACGATTTACAAAAAGGGGGTGGTGATGAACAGAGTGTCCGAGTTAAACAGACCACTCTTACCCAGTCCAAAGATCAGGGCTTGATCCATCACCGTTATTTATCCCACTGCCCCATCACAGTTCAGAACCTGGCTATATGCAAATCAGTCTGTCCCTGGCCCAGTGCATCATGGGAACATGAAACGGTATTGGATCTAGCCCTGATCTCTTGACTGGGTGAGAGCTTTCTGCTTAATTCAGAGACTTTGTCCCTCACCACCCCTTGTTGTAAATATTTTTGTCCACCCTAAGCGTGGAAGGGTATTCTCAGATGTGAGACCCTTGCTCATTGCACCATCAGGTTTCAAGCAAACAGGGCCGAAGACGGCTGTAATGCCAGAAACCGGTCCCCGGGAGCTTGTTTCCTTCCCAGTATAAGAATTGGCTTTTGTAGTTTGGTTTGCCCTGTTCCCATCATGCACTGGGACAGGAACAGACTAATTTGCATACAGCCAGGTTCTGAAACTGGGATGGTGCAGTGAGCTAAAAAAACGGTGTTGGATCTAGCCCTGATCTCTTGACTGGGTGAGAGCTTTCTGCTTAATTCAGAGACTCTGTCCCTCACCACCCCTTGTTGTAAATATTTTTGTCCACCCTAAGCGTGGAAGGGTATTCTCAGATGTGAGACCCTTGCTCATTGCACCATCAGGATTCAAGCAAACCGGGCCGAAGACGGCTGTAATGCCAGAAACCGGTCCCCGGGAGCTTGTTTCCTTCCCAGTGTAAGAATTGGCTTTTGTAGTTTGGTTTGCCCTGTTCCCATCATGCACTGGGACAGGAACAGACTAATTTGCATACAGCCAGGTTCTGAAACTGGGATGGTGCAGTGAGCTAAAAAACGGTGTTGGATCTAGCCCTGATCTCTTGACTGGGTGAGAGCTTTCTGCTTAATTCAGAGACTCTGTCCCTCACCACCCCTTGTTGTAAATATTTTTGTCCACCCTAAGCGTGGAAGGGTATTCTCAGATGTGAGACCCTTGCTCATTGCACCATCAGGATTCAAGCAAACCGGGCCGAAGACGGCTGTAATGCCAGAAACCGGTCCCCGGGAGCTTGTTTCCTTCCCAGTGTAAGAATTGGCTTTTGTAGTTTGGTTTGCCCTGTTCCCATCATGCACTGGGACAGGAACAGACTAATTTGCATACAGCCAGGTTCTGAAACTGGGATGGTGCAGTGAGCTAAAAAACGGTGTTGGATCTAGCCCTGATCTCTTGACTGGGTGAGAGCTTTCTGCTTAATTCAGAGACTCTGTCCCTCACCACCCCTTGTTGTAAATATTTTTGTCCACCCTAAGCGTGGAAGGGTATTCTCAGATGTGAGACCCTTGCTCATTGCACCATCAGGATTCAAGCAAACCGGGCCGAAGACGGCTGTAATGCCAGAAACCGGTTCCCGGGAGCTTGTTTCCTTCCCAGTGTAAGAATTGGCCTTTGTAGTTTGGTTTGCCCTGTTCCCATCATGCACTGGGACAGGAACAGACTAATTTGCATACAGCCAGGTTCTGAAACTGGGATGGTGCAGTGAGCTAAAAAACGGTGTTGGATCTAGCCCTGATCTCTTGACTGGGTGAGAGCTTTCTGCTTAATTCAGAGACTCTGTCCCTCACCACCCCTTGTTGTAAATATTTTTGTCCACCCTAAGCGTGGAAGGGTATTCTCAGATGTGAGACCCTTGCTCATTGCACCATCAGGATTCAAGCAAACCGGGCCGAAGACGGCTGTAATGCCAGAAACCGGTCCCCGGGAGCTTGTTTCCTTCCCAGTGTAAGAATTGGCTTTTGTAGTTTGGTTTGCCCTGTTCCCATCATGCACTGGGACAGGAACAGACTAATTTGCATACAGCCAGGTTCTGAAACTGGGATGGTGCAGTGAGCTAAAAAAACGGTGTTGTATCTAGCCCTGATCTCTTGACTGGGTGAGAGCTTTCTGCTTAATTCAGAGACTCTGTCCCTCACCACCCCTTGTTGTAAATATTTTTGTCCACCCTAAGCGTGGAAGGGTATTCTCAGATGTGAGACCCTTGCTCATTGCACCATCAGGATTCAAGCAAACCGGGCCGAAGACGGCTGTAATGCCAGAAGCCGGTCCCTGGGAGCTTGTTTCCTTCCCAGTGTAAGAATTGGCTTTTGTAGTTTGGTTTGCCCTGTTCCCATCATGCACTGGGACAGGAACAGACTAATTTGCATACAGCCAGGTTCTGAAACTGGGATGGTGCAGTGAGCTAAAAAACGGTGTTGGATCTAGCCCTGATCTCTTGACTGGGTGAGAGCTTTCTGCTTAATTCAGAGACTCTGTCCCTCACCACCCCTTGTTGTAAATATTTTTGTCCACCCTAAGCGTGGAAGGGTATTCTCAGATGTGAGACCCTTGCTCATTGCACCATCAGGATTCAAGCAAACCGGGCCGAAGACGGCTGTAATGCCAGAAACCGGTCCCCGGGAGCTTGTTTCCTTCCCAGTGTAAGAATTGGCTTTTGTAGTTTGGTTTGCCCTGTTCCCATCATGCACTGGGACAGGAACAGACTAATTTGCATACAGCCAGGTTCTGAAACTGGGATGGTGCAGTGAGCTAAAAAACGGTGTTGGATCTAGCCCTGATCTCTTGACTGGGTGAGAGCTTTCTGCTTAATTCAGAGACTCTGTCCCTCACCACCCCTTGTTGTAAATATTTTTGTCCACCCTAAGCGTGGAAGGGTATTCTCAGATGTGAGACCCTTGCTCATTGCACCATCAGGATTCAAGCAAACCGGGCCGAAGACGGCTGTAATGCCAGAAACCGGTCCCCGGGAGCTTGTTTCCTTCCCAGTGTAAGAATTGGCTTTTGTAGTTTGGTTTGCCCTGTTCCCATCATGCACTGGGACAGGAACAGACTAATTTGCATACAGCCAGGTTCTGAAACTGGGATGGTGCAGTGAGCTAAAAAACGGTGTTGGATCTAGCCCTGATCTCTTGACTGGGTGAGAGCTTTCTGCTTAATTCAGAGACTCTGTCCCTCACCACCCCTTGTTGTAAATATTTTTGTCCACCCTAAGCGTGGAAGGGTATTCTCAGATGTGAGACCCTTGCTCATTGCACCATCAGGATTCAAGCAAACCGGGCCGAAGACGGCTGTAATGCCAGAAACCGGTCCCCGGGAGCTTGTTTCCTTCCCAGTGTAAGAATTGGCTTTTGTAGTTTGGTTTGCCCTGTTCCCATCATGCACTGGGACAGGAACAGACTAATTTGCATACAGCCAGGTTCTGAAACTGGGATGGTGCAGTGAGCTAAAAAACGGTGTTAGATCTAGCCCTGATCTCTTGACTGGGTGAGAGCTTTCTGCTTAATTCAGAGACTCTGTCCCTCACCACCCCTTGTTGTAAACATGTTGTAAAGCGGACATGTCATGCTGTATAATGTCAATTGCTGACAACATTATGTTGCCACGGGGCTACATTCTAGAGGGTAATGTTGTCATTCCATTGTCAAATACTGCTAAATCCTTTTCTAAATTAGCCCAGCCAATTTTGCACAGTCTTTCAGCAGCTTCCTGCTGAGAAACCTTCCATATTTCATTGTACATTGTCTACAAGAAGCGTTTTTACGTGTTTTTTGAGGACCTAACAAGAAGTCTTGTAGTTCCAGGTCATCAGAAAGAAGGGACATGTGTTGTTTCACCTGGGACAGTGCTCAGGTTTTTAGCTAATCAAAGAACAACTTCCCAACAATGTGCACTGTCACCACCCCTGAGTGTTATGTCTGTATGTAACGCTGGTCAGGCCTGCTGAGTTTAAATACCTCAGCGTTGCCCAGGAAATGTGCTTGACATCTGTTAGTATCAAAGCGGTCACACTAACGTTCCCTCCAATTGATGTATGATGAATTGTAAGTGACATTGCATAGCAAGGTGTTTAATAGTACCTCCTTATATTTTGTAAATTGCTGCCAGTTTTCAAAATGTACAAATGTGGGGATGCGTGCTGGGTTCAAATCCTTTATCTTAGGTATACCAAGACATGAAGTTTGTGGCACAGTTTTGTTCAGGGAAATCCTGTGTTGTAGTATAAGGCAAGCTCTAAACAAAGACGTGTTCCTCTGAACCTGCCAGTCCCTGTCCCCAAATTAATTTTACATCAATAGTATTCCTCCAAAAGTCAAACCCTTGTTCAGACAGCTGAGAAAACAGAATATATCAGCTTGGTGTTTGTCAGCATAGTTTTCTTTGCAGGTGATGGTGCAAGTCTACAATAATAGGCTGGGCCAGGTGTGTCATATCCAGAAAAATAAGGTGCAAATGTTTTTGAACTACCCCTTGGAGGTGTAGGGCAATGTTCTTATTGTGTGTAATTGAAAACAGAACGTGGAGTACTAGCTTTATGCAGAAAATGATGACCATGATGTTGGAAAAAAATGTCATCATAATTAGATGTGCCTTCGTACAGTTCATCAGACGAAAAAACAGTAGAATACCCTAGATCTTCTAGAATTTCATGAACCGTATTTACATCCAAATCGTCAGAGATAGAGCTAGGGGTGACAAAGTGATTTAAAGAAAGTTTAAACAAATAGTGACTTTGCAAAGGTCCAGTGGGGCCATACACATCATTTGATACCCTAACCCAAACAATCCCATCAGGAACTAGAACAGCTGAAAAGTTCTTGATGGAAAGGTCTCTTTGTTTTCGGTGTGATGACAAATGTGGTTTGAGAACCAAGTTTACCAGTTGTACTGCAGAGCGTTCTGGGGGAGAGTGTCCGTTTAGAAGCAGGAAAAAGACTGTCACCAAACCAATCTAAAGGACAAAAAAAGTAACACAGTTGTAATCCAAAAATGTACCCATGGAGCACCAAAGTATGTCTTTTTCAGTCAAAGATAGAAAAGATGCAGTTACAGATAAACGGCAGAGGTGGCAGTTGTGGTGGAGCAGATAAATCCGAAGAGAAGTCATGAAAATCGAAGTAGTCAGAGGCAGTCTGATCTATTTTTGGCAGCTCAGCAGGGTTTGTAGAGCTGGGAGATGACTAGACCTGAGGTACATTAACGTAGACAGCATTCTTATCAGGATTCCGAATTGAAATCAATGTTTCTGTAAGATGTGATAGTACAGTTGTCGTTGTTGCAGTAACAAGCAGAAGGGATACTTCGTTTTTGTTTACTGTTATCTCATACAGAAGAGGGGATGCTTCATCAGTTATTTTAAAGCTTCCATCCAAACTTCCTGTATGGTAGCTAGAGGAGGCAGGTAGCTACCCAGAAGCCCATGTGGCTTACTGTTGAGATTTGGTCACATAATGCGGCATGATCAGATCAATGGAGACAAATCTCTTGTCTTTACGACTGGCAAGACCCAGTACCTTCAACAGCCAGGACAGGTACAGGCGTTCTGTAGGATGGCGCAAATTCTTTCTTGTCCACAATTTTCTCCCTGACCCGACCCCCAATCTTCGGGATCCAGCCAGGCCTTGCCGGTACTGCCTTCACTTCCCTAGTGGTGGTGCGTTTAACTTGAACATTGCTTTGTATGTCCCGGAAACTGTCCTTTTCCTCTAAACAGCCAGACGTTAGTATAGATCAAATGTTGTTTCCAACAGCTCTGTGCTGGGACTGTCGAGGTCTGGGACCAACATCTTTACCTCGAACAGGATTTCATAGGGAGTCAGGTCACCTAGAGATTTCCTAGGCACATTGTTCAGTGCCCTTTGGACCCCAAAAAGATGATAGACCCAACTGCGACTTGAGGCTAAAACCCTAGCTGTTAAAGACAGCTTTATGTCCCGGTTTTTCCTCTCCACTATCGTGTTTCCCTCAGGATGGTACTAGGAGGAGTAACGCAGGGTCACACCCAAATTTCCCATGACCTCTCTGTAAACCATAGCTAGCCGGCGCCTGTGCAGGTAAGAGCGGCGAGGCAGTAGGGCTGGGTTGGAAGCTATACGACAGACGACCACAAGGGAAAATTAAATAAATAATACACTTTTCCTTGTTGCCGTCTGTCGAAATCCCCCCAGACCTGGCCCCTCTCCCCAACTGCTCTTACCTGCACGGGCCACAGCTGGCCGTAGAGCTAAACGCCAGAGCGTGGTCGGAATGTAGTGTGCCTACTGCGTATGTCCTGGTAAAGACTTGCAGAACCTTTATAACAGTCTGGGTTTATGCCTACCACTGTTGCCATACCCATAGAAATCGAGAGCAGGAATCCACTGCCACTAAGATGTATTTGTAAGCACCAACTGATGACAAAGGGGCGCAGTGGTCCAAATAAAAACAAGCCAGAGGCTTGTTAGAAATTAGTAGAGTTGTCTGTGGTGGATGTGCCATGGTGGAACCCTACATCTGCTGGCAGATGTTGCATTGGAGGACAAAGTCCTTGGTCTGTAAAGACCTGGCCACCGGTAGCATTGCTGCAATAATGAAATTGTAGCAGCCACCCATGCGTGTGCTGATGCAAGATCCTCGTGTGCAGCTAGAATCAATCCTAACCTGCGGTCTGAATTAGGTATTACTCTATCCCCCACTCCAGGAATGTGAGCAAATGGTATGTTCTGTGCATCAAACATGTAGGAGTACTTGAGTGGAAAGCCTTTCGGCAGGTTGGTGTCATTGCGTGCAGCGTTGACCGCAACCATCATATCATATTTGAAAGAGTTATTGCAGCAACTGCAGCAGTTTGCACGGCTGCTTTAGTGGCGTCATCAGCCAGGGAATTCCCTGCAATGTGTAAGCCAGCATGTTGATGATTCCATGTGTGTATTACATGAGTTTGTAGCAAGCAGTCTTTCAGCCTTGCCAACTATTCCCAAAGCATCTTGTGCTTTATTGTGGACCCTTTGAATCTCTGAATCCATTCTGGCTCCAATAGTGTAGATATTCATTATAAGACTGGACACAGTAATACAAAACACACACTATGTGTGTGGGGAATCCGGGATTCGTATTCTCAAGCTACAGAATTAGTGCCTTGAATTCAGCCAGCTGTGCTGTGCAGTCAAGTGCCCGCGTGTACGGTTTCTCACAATGGAATTCTCCATTATGCATGCACCCTTTTACTACTGCGCGTGCTGCTGAGTATTAATGCTTTGCCCATATGGCAGTACGTTCGAACAGTTGGTCGGGGTAGTCATATATTGTAAAAAGAATTCAAAAGAACAGGAAAACAATTCACCACTGAGAAAGCAAAGGTAAATTCTGAAACAGAAATTTAATTCACAAATGTAGCACCAGCATTAAATGCGATTGTTAATCAAAGCATTAATGGGTCTCAGTTTGTTGATTTTCCGAACATTTATAATATCAAAATCTGTTCACAGTGCTCTTAGAGTGAAGGCAAAGACGGAAGAAAATGGGGAAGTGGTAGTGAATAGGTGGGTGAGGGACAAGGTAAAGGTGTTTGTGACATATATACAATACACAATATATACAAATTGTCCTTTCTAGCCTATTACAGGTCAATAGGTCCCTATTCATACATTGCTCATCAGTATTATCATGAATGATTAATTATGTTCTATGAGCATGTAGGTGTTCTGATAGGACGGTCTACGTTTTGACCCTAGTGGATTTGAGGGTGAGTGATGTCCTCACGTCGGGGTCTTCATCAGGACAGATAAGCACTTGGATTAAGGAGGGATGAGCAGCTTGCGGTCCTTGTTGGGTTCACAAAGGGCTCCAGGTATTTTCTAGCATGGGGAATCAATCTCCCAGTAATGATGGAACCAATCCAATGCTCTGCTTCGTGTAACTCCTTCACTCAATAATGGTAGGTTTGGCAGAACCATCAGGGTATATGATATACTCATACTGTTCTAGAGGCAATATTTCATTAGGCAAAGGGTATTTTTATTCCTATTGCAGAAAAGTTTGTGTTTGTGGTATAGAGTCAAATCTGTAGTTCACATCTGCTGCAGTGAGAGAGTTAACCCATTGTATCCAACGTGGATGTAATGCTTTTGCGTATGGGACGCTTGCTGTTGTGACAGCCTCGTGAAAGCATTGGGGTCATGACAATAATGCGTTTTCCCTGAGCCAGTGCTCTCTCTCGCTCTCTCATCACAGCTGTCTGTACCGCCGTCAGTATTTTTCTGTAGGTGTTAAATGCATTTTGGCATTGGTATATAAATTTGATTTATATGCAACTGGTACAGAATCATCTTCAATGAATGTCACATAGGTGTCCGTGATGACCCTGCAATGGCGCGGATCACCAGGTTTGCTGTGTTTGTACATGTGAAAATGTTTTGAAGCTAGCATGTCAGCTTGTACTGAATGTAGTATTTCTGTGTGTTCAGTGGTCCAGTGTGCATTTGAGCAATCTGGACGAATTAAGTCATAGAATGGTTTAACCCATTCTACGTAATCTTGAATATAAATTCTGCCAAAATGTAGAAATCCTAAAATTGATTGCAACCTCTTTAACTTAGTTTGAAGTTGTAAGAGGGCATATTTCTCAAGAAATGTGTCACCAGGCTTTTGCCTTAACACGACAGCTCATATCCTAAAAACAGGATATTGAGGTGGGCAATTTTTCATTTTGTAAAGTTACTTTTTTATGTACCGTGGGACTCCCACTCCGACGACGGGGAATGATTCAGGCATGTGAATCTATGAAAGACACCCCTAATACTGGAGAATACCTGATCATCAAAATGTTGTAGAAGTTAAGTAACCCTGGCCGAAAACTACTCAGGGCTATTCTCATACCCTTGAGGCAAACAACAGAGTTGTTTTTGAGAGCCCACCCCACTGAATGCGTTCAAATATCTGCTTCCAGGTGCTTATTTTGGTAGAAAAATCCATTTGAGATATCTAGTGTTGTACTGTATTTTTTACGCACAATGTTGTTCATGAGTGCTGCACTGTGCATGTTTTGTACTGCAAATGTGCGAGTTGCTGTGTTTAAGTGTCTGTGCTCTAAGACTAGGCGATTTGAGTGATCTGGTTTCATGAAGAGAAACATGGGATTATTCGTGGAAGAGGTGCAACTCTCTATTACACCCTGGTATTTAAGTTATGTGAGAATCTCCCAAACTTGTTTTTTAGCCTAATTTTTAATTCGGGTTTTATCTTTGAGGTTTCCTTATGGGCGTAGCTTCAGGGGGGGTGTTTGGCGTGTTACACGTGCCTAGTAAATGTATTTTCTTTTAAATGGTTGGGTCCAGGTGCTTTTGGTCGGGTATGGGGAGGTTTTTGTCAGAATTCACAGGAAGTGTTCCATACACACAGATAAAAATGTACACACAATCTTACCCGCTCTCTTCTAATAATTTGGGGTTATTTTACAAAATATATTGCTCTCTCTCAATTCATACCCTACGGATCCTCATTTGTCTCCCTTTTCACTTGCCATTTAGCTCCTCTCAGGCACTCTGCTTGTCTTATTATGCATTTTAATATTATATACCAGTGTGATTGTTGGAAAATCTGAATCTCACACCTCTGCAAACTTACTGACCAAGCTACACCCCTGGTTGTCCTCAGTGGTATTTTATGTTAAGGGGAACCATCATCCCACCCCAAATGTTTGCTGTATAACACAGGAGATAGCGCTAACGCCCACTCCTTGGCATATGAATGTTTAACTGATTATGGGACAGAAAAGCAGATACAATTACAGTTTCCCAGTTAGATCAATCCATTACGTCTTCAGGTGGCCAATTTTTTTCAGCCAAAAAGAATATGTAACTGTATGTTAAGACCTCACAAAAGAAAACAAATGTTTCTAGGCACGTCCCCCTCCAATTGGAGTTATATTTTGTATAAACAATGTGGGGCATTTACCCTAGTGTCTACTGTTTACACAGTGATATATTTACTCAGTGCTACTCCCACCAGGCAATCCATCAGGTTCTGGCAAACTATTGTGGCTTCTGTCGCACTGTCTATCATGGGCACTGCCCATTCTCCACTCAGATGCTGTGTCCTCAATCTCCCTGGCATGCCTGACCATGAGTCTAAATACTTTCTTTTCGAATTAAGGTTTGGAAAGTTTAGGTTTATCTTCCTGTTTAATGATGTAGTCAGATGAGCGTTTTGAGTCCTTTGGTTTCACGTGCTCCTTCAAACTGCGCTCTGATTGTCCACCTCTCTCCGAACATTTTTTGGATAACTCCTGAAAGGAACGAGACAAACTTGTATCAGTATCCTGATACCTGTCAGTTGTTCTAATAATATCACGGTTATGCAGGTTATAGCACTTCTCAGTTGCTTCCTGTTGAGGAGACACCCCCTGTGATTTAGTTTTGTCTTTTTTTAAATAATTATACAACTTCTTCTTTGTAGAAGACTCCGTGCTTGTTTAGAGTTATCCTTCTCAGAATTACTCTTTAGTTGTGGTTTAACAGGTCTTGCTCCTAAATTATCTCTACCTAGCATAGCATAGGTTTCCTTGATAATTTTTGTTTAATTTGTGCTCCGGCTGTCCAGCTGCCAAATCCCTTAGACGATGGTGTATAGCCAAAGCTGCTGCTTTCCTCTTTAAGTTACTCAACATAATGGCAGATAGCGCTGCAAAATGCCCATTAGTTTCATCCCCAAGTCCAGGGCAGGTGCTGCCCCGTACTCATTCTGGATCTGTTTAAGCACTTCCGGCAACACAGCCAATTAAGGGGTACTGTGTGTCCTGGTATATACTGCAGCAAAAACTGTACCCCAAGTGGCACAGTCTTTCAAAGGGGGAGCCATACCTATCAGCAAGCTTATTGTTAATATTCTGTGTTTTTCTTGCTGGCCTGTATAGGGAACACTGTCTCACGCAGATTAATTTTTTGTGTAGTCCAGAACGGAATCTCCTTCTATCTGATGGGAACCATACCTATGACTGCATTCAGAGTTTGTGGGCTTCTGTCCGGTGTAGCCAATTGTGGTTGTGCAGCTTGAGCAGTCCACGCAGGGTTAAGTGTTAATGTTTGCATAACGAACTGTGTCAAACATCTGCATATTGTCACTAAAGCCCTCATTACGATGGCGGGCGGACCGCCACCGATAGTCCATTGGTAGCGGTCCGTCTGCCATCCAGGGCATCGGTCCAACAGCTGCATTACAATGCAGCCGGTCGGACCACATAGGTCGAGGGTTAGGACCGCCACCTCTGACGGGATCAAAGATTCTGTCAGGACAGCAGTCGGATTCCTAACCCTACAATGGAGGTGTTGCCTATGCAGGCACCACTGTAGGGATTAGGATATCCCTTTCCGACTGCCTGCTCATGGGAGTCCCACTGCCATGAACAGGCAGATGGAAAGGGGCTTTGGGGGCCTCCCTACAGGGCCCCTGTTAGGTAGCCTGAGGCACATGTAGGGCCCCCACACATCCATGCACCGTGTGCGAGGCACCAGATGGTGCCAAGTACATAGAGCATGGATGTGCACAAAGTGCCTTTTTCTACTGCAGTTTGTGCTGCAGCCCTCTCCTTGGGCTGCAGCACAAGCCACGGTAGAAAGGAGCACTTTGAGACTGCCTACAGGGTGATATTATCATAATAGGGCAGAAGTGATCGCCGACTCATTGTCGGACGGTTACCTACCCGATATGATGGCGGTCCAGCCACGGCCCATAGTAATGAAGGCCTAAGTGTTTCTATAGTGTCCGCAAATGTACTGCTGATAAATTGTCAACATTGGGATGCTGTGTGTATCTGTCTAAGACTGGCCATGTTGCTCCCTCATTGCTAAGGGGACCTAGTCTAACTTTTTCTATTGTGTGTGGAAGGGCGCCATCAAACCAATTTCTGTGTTCTTGGTATGTTAAAGCTATTTCTATTTCCATGTATCGTGTGTAATTATCTGGTACGTAATCCTGTGTGTAGGTATGAAATAACCCTGTTGTGGTGTTTGTTGCTGGGAATGTAAACCATGAATAGAACACCTCTGTCCTATATAGTTTGTAAACCTCAACCACGTAGATAACATCACCACCGTAAGTGTAATCGTTTCCGGGTAACCGCATGTCTGCAATTTTCAGCAATACTAAATGCTGGAGCAGTTTCATCTCCAGACATTATTGTGTATGAATGTCTGAAAGGATAACACAATGGGAATAGATCAAGTGTGAACAACCTATATCCGATACATGGGGGTTACCTACCACCATGGACATCTCCGGTTAGGAGGTGAGTCGGGGTCTCTGAGTATGCAAGAAAGAACTACTAAGATGATCCATTAAATAGGAACCTGAACTAACAATGTCGTTTCCACTGTTCAGAAGGAACTGTTAGTTTGCTAGACAACATAAATGTTGAGATTGGTGCCAGACTAATTCTAATCACCCCTCAGGATATGTTGGCCTAAACACCAGCTAGATCACAGTGCCACCATAAGTACCCCTAAACCTAGCCAGGTAACAAATGGTTTGGACAACCTCAGAACGTGACAACCCTGATCCCCCCAGGAATCGTGATAACAGATCTAGAACCTTTTTGCTTAGTCACTTGTGCACTCTCGGAGAGATATACAAGAAATACACAAAGGGGCGTTTTCAATATTTATTGAACCATAGTGATTCTTGTTTCAAAGATATTTGTATTTGTATATTTGTTAGGTGCACAAATAACCATAGAGGGGATCTCTCAGCACTGTAGCTGCAGATGACAGTTTGCAGTGCAATACCAAGGTTAAAGATTAAACAGCCAGGTTATCAGAGTTTTTTTTAAAAAGGAGTTAGATCTGTACAAGAAGGCATGTACGAGCAGCAATGATCAATAGAAAGAAGCAGATAAATGTGATTAGTAATACAAGGACGGTGAAGAGAATGAACAGTTCCACCATCGTGCTAAAACAGTGTGCACATGCTGGCATATAAGTACTGAGTATTAGTATACTCCTAGTATGTGTCTCTTAACCTAGGGTCTACAGTGTGTGAGTGTTCTGCCAAGAAACCCCTATTGGATGATCTAACTACCCTTTACATGAAGGTAAGTTATGTAGGTCCTCGTCTTGGTCACAGGTGTGATGTCCTTCCTCGCAGAGGGATCAACAGCAATCAGTTGAGCTGAAACACCAACACAGTGAAGACCTCACAAGTGACAGCTGAGTGCTCCTCTAATTGAGAGCATGGAAGCATGTGTGTATTCATAACAATGGCATCCATTCTTCTTTGTTGATGCTTCAGCTGAGCTGACATTGTTTATTGTCTGTCTCTTTGATAGCAACGTCGCCTCATGGACGAAATAACAAATACCAACATTTGCAAAATGTTTGTTGAGGCCTTATACGAAATGTTCAAGGCTTTGTAAGCAGTGTGATTTCGGAGAAACTAGCCAACTAACCCTGCACAGTCTAACAAGCAAATGTATGTTAAAAGTCATTGTGTGAAAAAGAAGGCAACTTAAGAACTGTGTACATATTAAAATGGCAGTTTTTTTTCCCCCGGGCCTAACTGAAGGAACCAAGGGCAATAAGGTACTAGATGAAAGGTCTTTAAACAGGGGGTTTGCCACCATGGGGGTCCGTGGTTATATTCACCAGGTGGCTCAAATGCCTCTGCAAGTACTTGTAATTGAAGAAGGCCTGGAAACGTGACCTTGTTTATCCTTCACATTTCCAGGCAGTCTTTACTGAGGAGAATAAAATGAAATAGGAACTGTCATCCAGAGTGCGAGGGGGAGGGGGGGGGGGGGGGGGTTAGGGGCCAGGGAATGTGGTGGCAGGGTCAAAGCCATGGCTAAAAGAACAAATATTCTGCATTTTCCATTTTGCTGTTCTTCCGCATTCAGACTGCTACATAAAACATAACAAATACACCTTAAATGAAAAATACATGCAACTTAAAATAATTAGTGGGAAATCCACATTCTTACGTTACAAAACATTAATTATGTCACAGAACTGAATACTGGTTAGTGCCGTGAGAAATAGTGACTTACGTATTTATAGTGTTACAAAGTTGCAGCATGTGTCACAAAGCCCTGTGTTACTTTTAAATTGTATTGCACCTGACATAAAATAGACTGTCACAAAATGATTTAATGTATAATATAAAACAACTGCTTTCAAAGTATATATGTTAGCAATACATAATCACACGGTACTAGTGCAAATATTTGTATAAATGATAAGTGCCCATTAAAATGATACACTGCAGAACTCAGCTGATAATCCATTACCAATACCAATCAAAAAGAATACATCTTTGTTCTCATAAAGTTTCAAGTAACTCCTTCGATTAAAGTCTATATAGGCTCCCAAGCAGCCATTGCATTTGGTGATTAAACAATTGCAGACATTTATATTTCTCTCCGGTAGCACACAATCTGGTGAGAAGACCTGTTTTTAAATGTCTGCCCCTATCACAGCTTCACAGCACAGAAGACATAACACCCTCTTTATTTCCTACCAGAGGCACCTCAAGGTCTGCATTAACCATGCAAATATGGTTGTTTTTCAGTACAAAAGTACGAGAACTGTTTTGCTAAAAATATAAAAGCATTCACACACAGGTCTTATAGATGCCACCCACTCCGACCTCGGTTTACATGCAGATGTCCTTCCAAGCAAATTGAGGGGATGGCAAGGAGGAGACCAGAAGGGTTGCATTCATGTGCAGAGTCCTGATAGTGAGGACCCCAATGTAATGGCCCAGATGAAGGAGAAAAGGAGCCAGTTCTAGAGATATCGTCAAAAAGTTAGCCCAGCGTAGGGCACTGTGTGGGGTTATTTCTTTAAATTACAAATGGGCAGAGACATCTTCCTCGGAAAGATGCCCTGAGGAAGGGGATGAGATTTGGGGGCTTGCATTTTTTAAGTGCCATTAGTACCATTAGTGCAGCAGGTGCAGTGAAACTAGGGCCAGAAATGTGAGGGCCCACTGCACCGTTTTTATGACTATTTTACTACCAAAAAGAGAAACGAGGGCCTATTTTATTTGCTGGCATCAAGGTCTATATCACCACTGCTGTGCAGGAAATAGGCCCAATCAATAGGAGCAAGATGGGGCGTTTATGTGTCTTTTTTACACAATGGGGCACGCACCCTGCTTTGAGCCTCAAGTCTAGGAGTGTTGGCCCAGTGGTCTGGGCAGGGGAGACAGTCTGTAGGTATCATTGGTTCTGTACTTGCAGTGGCACCGGAGTCCAGCTGTGTAAGAGGCCAACTAAACACCACTTACGTTGTTTATTGTGTGTTACAATAATTTCTTGCTTTACGGCCTAGTGCACCTTTGCCGTGCCAGTGCTGCATTGGGCCCAAGAGCAGTGACCCAAGGGAGGGGAAAATTGAGCAGAGGAGACACCTTAATTGGATTCAGGGAGATGATGGGGAGCAGATGGGGGTCTATGTTTGCAACAAAGACCAGAAGCAGCCCATTTCATGATGTAGTCATCGTCATTAGTGAAGCAGGTGCAGTGGCCCTGGGTCTCAGGAGTGTGAGGGGCCCACTGCATCACAGTTATGATTGTCTTACTTTACAAAAGTTTCAAGGGAGGGTATTTTTTCTTGCTAGCATTAGGGTCAATGGGACACTTGCAGCACAGAGGGGGGCAACGCATGGGAGCTAGGACATCCAACTGTCGCTACTTGACACATTGGCTGTATTTGTGGTGGCCATTGATGGGAAGCTGGGCACGCTCAATACGCTTCTTCAGAATAAATCGCCATTGACAAACCAAGTATCTGGGTCTTATAAAGAAGGATGCGGATGCGGCCCAATAATCGACAAATTGTCGAGACTACCAACAATAATGAGCGATTTGTGCACAGAACTTAGAAGAACACCCAAGTGCAGGCAAAGTAACTCCTGTACCAGCCCTCTCGTGGCTGCGACTAATCATCCAATGACCAAAGAGGTGCTGGGGAGCAACGGACAAATCAACCCTAAATCAATGGCCCCCGCACCCACAAAACCATCAACCCCAGTGGTCAGCGAAACAGGAAACACAGAACCTCAATTCCCTGACATTGCGGAGGAAGAAATAACAAACCCAAAAATGAACGCCAAACAAAGACGGGCAAAAAAACGCAAAGGCAGGAAACACAAAATCGATTCGCAACGTAATGGTTTTCTACAACTCTTTGGGAAAACACTGAACATGGAACAAAGCACAGTACATCCCGAGGGTGCCACGTATCTATCAGAAACCGATGAAGTCATCGGCACACCTGAGACCCCGATCAAGGCAACAATCACCAAAGGGCTGGGGGGCAACAGCAAAACAAAAACAAATCTGGAACCACATAGCATCTGCACTCAAAAAGAGCCCGGAAGAGGAACACGAAATTCATGTCTCCAACTCGATGAAACCAGCAATATAACCCCTGCCTCCTGTGGGAAACAAGCACAAAAAAGCAGCATGCAGCCTAGCACGGTCCGCCAGCAAATAAAAAATCATGGACCCACTAGGGGAACAAAGTCTGGGATCAATCGAGGACCGGCTATCGCAGAGACAGGCAAACGGCTGCCAGAAAGCTATCCAGCAATGACTATGGAAGGTGCACTGACTGCAAGGAGAGAAGTAGACTCAGCTATTATGGGGACAATGGGTCTCACGTGTAACATCTCTAGACCTTGCGAAATTGCCCATCTAGCCGGGCCACCATTAAGGAACCATCACACCTCTGGCCAAGAACTAAGAATAACCACAAGTAGCACAAACGACGTCAAAACCACTGCAGCACGACTAGTAGAGGTTAAGCGACGGTCAGACGAACGATCACACGCTGAACCGTTTGTACCAAATGAACATATACTTGGCCGACATTTAAGAGTCACCGCACACATCTCTAGTCAACCGGAAACAACTTCAACACGACGAGTAGAGGTTATGGGATCTAGTCAACCAATAACAGAGAGTGCAATAGCAGGAGAACGAAAAAACTCAACAGGCGCTGTCTGGTTTAACCCGGACTACACGTTGCAAGAAAGACACGACACTCTCAACAGAGGTAACATCTTACGGCTGCTATCCCATATTCCATCCTTGACAGAATTAAAAAGCTCCGACCTGGTATCCATCGAATTTGTAGCCGATGAGGATACAGGCAAAGGAAAAACAAAAGCAACTTGGAGAACCCTGGCAATTTCACAAAAATTAATTGCCGAAGCTGACATCTTTAAAAGCTGGGGGATCACAATAAAACCTTCTGTCAAACCAAGGTACCCTGACATTCTTGTCCCGGTGGAAAAAGCGGCAGCTCCAGCTATCACGAAAACTCTAAAAAACTCGGTCCTCAGAGGAGCGGTAGGACCAGGGAGCAACAAAACTGATCAACACATTAATAGCACTGGAGCTACTGCAGATGAATACACACAAATACCTGGAATGTTTGACTCAGGATGGATAGCTAGAACTCTAAACAATAACGAATGACAAATCGGCCACAAGCCAAAGGAAGACGTATACGACTCACTAAAAATATGCTCATGGAACATCAACGGCCTGGCTTCCAAAATAACTGACTCAGATTTCAGGAATTACATCAGAAAATTTGACATAGTGGCACTCCAAGAGACATGGCTCGCAGACCCCCCCAACCTCCATGGTTACTTACGTTTTTACTCAGCTGCAAATAGGACGGCAAAATATGGGCATTCCAAGGCAGCCTAGTAACCTACATACTGGTTACAAGTGTACTGACGGCAAAAGAAGACGGGCCATCCTCTACAGCCGCCCTGGCTGTAAATATTCGCTTGCCACAACTCAAACAAGGCATTACTGAAACCGACTTCCTTCTAATAAATGCCTACATTAACCCAAGAAGGAAAGGGAAAGCAGCTAAAGACCTCTGTAGCTTTATGGAGACACACATAAGGGAAAGACCTACACCAAATGTTGTTCTTACAGGGGACTTCAACCTTAACCTCATGGGCGCGACGCAGGAAGACGTACAACTAATCCAAAATGCAATTTGGGACATCCCAACACAAGCAACCTCACAGATATCCAAAAAAACCAAACTAGGTAACAGGACACTAGAAGATCTGGAATACTTTAACATCAGGGCCCTCAACGGTAGGACCTCTGGAGATAATCCTCCAGCCGCAACCTTTCACACAACAAAAACAAGCAGCATTCTAGACTATACTTTTATATCATTACCCTTTTTCCAGTTCTTAAAATCATACCGGATCGGCTGCAGTGGGGATAGCGACCACTGCCCCCAAGAAATTATCATCAAGACCATAAAGCCTAACTTTGAGCGATCACAAGTGCCAAAAGAGTCAATCCAAACCATCAACTTTAAAAAAAATTAAATATTCATCAGCAATAGATGGAACGCTAGCGGGAAGGGCAAAACTGCACTTCGAGAGCCGCACCGGGCATAGTGAAATCACGAAATGGAAACATTTTACAAGTACTATGTCTATGTATGCTACAAGACCCAAGCCTCAGTCACAATTGGGGGATGTAAGTTCCTGCAAATTCTCTCGAGAAGACAAAGGGAAAATTAAAGACATAAAGACTTCAATCTACCGTACAATGAGAGAACTCCAACGGAAACCCATGGACACCATAATGCAAGACCATCTACGAAAACTAAAATCAACACTAAAAAAACTAAAATGGGAAGCAAACAAATCAGCTGAGGACAATTTATGGGCGAGACTTCACTCCGATATCAAACGGAACAATGGAGCAAGGTTCTGTAAATCAATAAATGCATTCATAAGACCTGCACACCATGGGGTCTCATCAAACATCGCAGAGGACATCTGGGCAAGCTTTCTCGGCACCCATTTTAGTCAGGCTGAAGGAAATAACCAGCACTACGAGCCTGCCATTTATAAAAATCATACAACAATTAACGACACAAGGCCCACAGAATGTTATACTTCAAACGATATTGAGAACTTGCCGAACTTACAAAGCACCATCCAGCGCCAAATCAAAAAAGGAAGAAAGGAGGGAGCGCCAGGGCCAAATGGTATACCTCCTATTCTTTATAAACAAGATGTGCCAGGCTGGGCAGCAGCCCTGGAACCCCTCTTTTTGGAAATAAGACAATCCAACATCATACCAAGGTCCTGGAGGGGCTCTATCATCTCCCCAATCTATAAGGCAGGAGATAAGGCTTCCCCACATAACTATCGACTGGTGGCTTTCATTGATAACGAGGCAAAATACTTTGCAGGTACCCTACTCGAAGAGCTGACGGCCTGGGCTACAGAGAGATCCTTAATCCCAGCCAACCAGACAGGCTTTGCTAAGTCAGTAGGCACAATGACGAACATCTTGAGCATGGGCATGCTCATAGACAAAGCAGAATCTAACAAAATGCCCATCCATTTCTGCTTCATCGACTACAAGGCCGCTTTCGATAACATACACCGGAAGCTTTTGTGGTCCAAATTGAATGACTGGGTGATCTCGAGACCCCTGTTGGACCTGCTCATCAACCTGCACACAGAGACCTGGGTACAGATAAAAATAGGGGACAGATCCGCCTTGTCAAGGCCCCTACAGACCAATAAGGGCCTAAAGCAAGGCTGCGTCCTGGCCCCCACGCTTTTCAACCTGTTCCTAGGGGACCTTGTTCCAATACTAAATGGTTGTAACTCCCGCGCCCCTAAACTAGGAGGGCTCCAGCTACCTTGTCTACTATACGCAGACGACATCGTCCTAATAAGCCACACTAAGGTAGGACTTCAACATCTTTTGGATGCAACACAAAGGTATTCAAGTAAGAACGATCTTACAATAAATCTGGGGAAAACCCAAACAATGACCATTAGCAAGAAAAATGGAAACCAACACCATGGCATTGGAATACGACAAGAATTGAAGACACCCCAACATACAAATACCTAGGAGTGAAGATCGACAACGGTGGGCAGTTCTCGGTCCAGAGAACAAGTATACGAGGGAGAGGACTTTCGCTAGCGATTTCGTTGAAGTCGCTATATCACAAACTTTTCGGCCCCTCTCTCCTACCCTTAACGCAAGTAATTCATGCTAAACTTCTCCCATCAATTACCTATGGGAGTGAGGCACTCAGAGGAAGGGATGCCAAGACCCTTGACAATACTATAACAGCTGCATACAGAATCATTTTCAGTCTACCCAGCAAACCTCACCCGCTCAAATCAGGCTCGAATTCGGCATTGACCAACAGTTCCTGGCAAGGCAGGGAGCCTATATGATAGCCTGGGATAAAGTGAGGAAATCAAAACAAGGAACTCTGAATGAACACCTGTGGAAGGAGTTAGAACAGCACCCTTCCTCAGCAGCAGCTAAGTACCTCACGGGCAGCCTGACGAATAGAGGTCTAGAACAGCTCTGGAACACTCTAACAAATCAGACAATATTCAAAAAATTGGTTAAAAAAATCAATCAAATTACAATCATGGTTGCAAGACAAGGAAGCCCTCTCGAAAAGAACACACGGCTGGCTGACCCTGAATTCGTACACAACTAAAGCACAACAGCGCTACCTGGCCGAGGGATACTCCAAAAGTGTCAAGATGTGTTTTCTAAGGCACAGGTTGGGCCTGCTACCTTGTACTCAAAATCTCCCACGCTGGCTCTAAATCAAAGCTGACCCCCTTTGTCGGCTATGCGGCTTGGCACAAGAGGACATGCTGCACTTGATATGCTCTTGTGAAAAACTACGGGACGAACGGAAACGCTGGCTAAAACACCACTTCAATCGGCAAGGGATCCGCAATAGAAGGACGGCGGTCCTTGCCTGTTTTCATCCTAATGACCCTGGCTTGAATTGCAGCTTTGTAAAATTTCTGAAGGCAGTTGAAAAGAAGATGCCAAAAAACCTAACCCACAACTGTCCCAGTTCAACTGATTTGACATAACTCTGCTGACTGTTTTACCGACTTCATGAGTTCATGAGGACATTGAGCAATACTTTACAAATACAAAGTCCAAATATATGCACAATTGTCATAAGGAAATATGAACATTTTAATTTCTGATTCTTTTAAAACTGCAGTTTTACTTTCTCTGTTCTTAATCCATCTTATATTGCAATGGTTTTAAGTAACTTTACTTACTTACTTACTTACTTACTTACTTACATGGGAGCTAGGTGTTTTTCTGAGAGAGACAGAGATTCTGTTTTAAGATTGGAGTGATGACCAACCATAGTGGGGAAAGGGTGAAAGAGAAACAGGAGAAGAATGCTAACCAGAGCAGCTGCTATTATTAGTGTGCCAGGTACAGTTGCATTGCAACCCAGGAGTGCGAGGGGTTCACTGCACCCAAATTATGAGGAGCAGTGATTTTTGGCCAGTTTCTGTTTTTGCATGATGCGTTTGCTTTTCTAGAAGTCTCAAATTTAATATGGATTACGTGCTGTAGAAAAAGTACCCCTGAAATGATCTCATAAGCCCCATGTCCCCTGCGCTGAGCCCTGCCCCTCCCGCTCCTCCAAAGCTTGCCATAAAGTTTTGGAGATGAGGAGGGTGACTTCAAACGATTTTGCCTCAGGGGGCTCAGAGCAAGAAAGTCTGAAGATGTCCAATGACGTAGTGTATCAAAGATCACCGATGTAGTGGTGTTAAGAGTTTGGATAGGTATATTGAGCTTTGCTGCTCCCTGTACTAAAACCTCATTGAAGGTACTGGTGTCATCAACTAGTGATATTCTTGTCGAAGAGGACTCAGATCAAATTAGTGAGTAGTCTCTAATGGAGGAGCAGGAAAAGATAAACTTGAAGGAGAGCAGCCATTTCTTCTCGAAGTTGTGATGGAACTTGACCTTTCACTAAGCATCTAAGGCACCCTTGAGAACATTTAGATCTTCCTGAAGATATAAATCTTGCGTTCAATCTCCATTTCAATGGAGTCTCCTTAGGAGCAGGCGTAGGTGCCACCTGAGGGACCACTGGTGACTTCAGTTTCTGAGGTAAGCGTAAAGTTCTAGGAGCAGCTGGTGGTGTTGGAGAAAAGCGTGGCGATGCAGATTTTCGTTGGGAAGGAGTAGGTGACACATTGACCACAGGTGTCACTTCTCTGTTGGGTTTAGTACAACCTGGATTACTCTTGAGTCTCAAGATTGTAGTATTCTTCTTTTAATGTTACAGAGCCAATCCCCGGAAGGCGCCAATCCACGGAAGGCCTCTGTGAAGGAGAAACAGAAGACGGCCTAGTTGGTCACCTTGACGTCAATGCTGAGGATTTCTTCTGAGTCTATTGGGGTGGTAGTGATGTAGAGGGAGTTGCTCTTAATGCTGTAGGTGATCTCAACATCATGGTTGATTATGACGTTGACTTACTGTGCCTTTGACGGTTATTTTCACGGTGAGAATGTTGTCACAGTACCTGTTCGCAACGTTTAAGGCCACAATGTCAAAAGCGAACATTGTCTTTTTTCTTTCTTTCTATGCTCTTTAGATCTACCCATGGATAGTCCCTTGAGCAAGAGGAGGGAAACTTGTCTTCGCCACTCATGACGTCCTGAAGCTGCCTCCTGAAGTCTCTCCTGCGGGCCATGCAGTCTGATCTTCTATCTTTCTTTCAGGGTCCTTTTATTACAATGTCCGCAGTCTTCAGGGTGGTGATTCTCTGGAAGGCACACTATACCAATCTTGATGTTTCATTGATGAATTTTGGAACCCTTCATTTCACAGAATTGTGAGAAAAATTCGAATTTCTTTGTGCATATTTTTGACGTATGGGCTGGCAGAGAGGGTGTAACTGCCCCATTCGGCCTCCTGGTGCAGACAGAAATATCTTCTGATGACCGGAGTGGAGGCCCAGTGCCAAGATGACCAAGCGTCTCACTCCATTACATTTCTCACTTCTTTTACTTTTATTCTGATGGGCTTTGTTCCGCCCTGGTTTGGCAGATTGGGGTGTGTACCATCCATATGCCTGTCCCAGGGGAGGTCACTAATCCTACCAGACCATCAGGGAAAAAAGTGAGAATTAGAATGGGTTTTGATGCCTGCCCATCTTGGCACCTCACTGTAGTCCTCACTCCCAAGCACCAGACAGTCTTTCTGCCACCTTGGTGAGACAACATGAGAGAGGCAGGTAACCCCTTCTCTGCTGACCCAAATGTCAAAGTTACGCCCAAAAGAAACCAAATTTCCTCCTGCTTACCATGGACATGGTTTCAGTGTTCAGGTTGTAGGCCACATGGAGGCATAAAGACTGCTGGGGCCTAATAGGTAGGGGTATGGTCTGATGCAAAGAGAGGCTTGCCCCACCCCAATTATTTTAAAAGGTCTAGCCCTGCCATGCAGTGGGCTTTCCCCCTCTACCCAGGAAGGGCATTTGGGAGTAAATCCCCATGCGGTAGAAAGCCTGTTGTCAATTTAGGGGCGAGGGGGTATAGCCCTATGGCAGGATGAGTTTTCCACCCATCCTGGGAGAAGGTGGGCATATTGGGGATAAATCCACCAATCTGCTCCCCCCGGGACCATAAAAACTGTTGGGGGTTTGTGGGGTGAAGCATACCTTGTAATCAACCTGCCAGGGAAGTGTTTGGTGGAGAGTTGGAGATAACAGAAGATGCCTTTTTCTAGAGCTGTGGCATTGTCCTTGTTTATAGAGCCATCTTTTCCCCTCCAGGCCCTTCTGTGGCATTACCTGAGCACAGATCCACTAGGGAGAGGTACCACTGGAAATATGAGATCCTCCAGTATCCAATGGTACTTTTCCCATGGATATCACTGCTCTTGTTCGACGGTTTCTGCTCATACCCAAAACTGTGCACAGAGACCCAGGACCCCATTGAATTGTGGTGGACCAAAAAACTCACCTCAGTACCTAGAACCCCTAATCGACTAGCTTCAGTGTTTCATTAGCTCTTCGTCCTCTAGCAAAGTTACCAATGATTAGAGAACCCAGAACATGCGACTTAGGTTACTCTCAGGAATGGCGGGAATCAAGAACACTCTTTCGTGAGTAAATAGACACGGAAAAGTTTCAAATGTTTAATTTAATGACGTGCTCTAAGATGCAGTATTAAAGCAGGCATATGATTAAAAATAATACGATCAGCATTGCTACAATTCCATAAAACACAAAGGGAGAAATCATATGATAGTGGAGACAGGTCCTATAATGCCTTGTGTACTCCCTTGCTAAGGACTATGTTTTATAATAATAGGTCTCTTAGGCTTGAATGGGGAACCCCATACCTCCAAGATCAGTAGAGATGAATCACATCAGGATCTGCAAAAGCTCTCTCTCTGGAAACTGATTTTCTCCAAGTGCCCTAATGCAGTATTAAAGGCGCCAGAAGGATTAGTTACTTACCTGTAATCCTAGTTCTCTTCCAGGGGTATCCTCATCAAAGTCATAAGCACATGAATATTCCCGCCCATGTGCAGGACCCCGGAAAACATATATCATATATATGTAGCTCTACATATATGTATATATACATATATAAAAAAAACTCACAATGCGTTCCTCTCTGGAAAAGCTGAACAATGCTGCAATAGAATTCTTTGCACATAAACATTCCAACAAAAGCAGGGAGAAAGAAAAACCTTTGACAACTGCTTTATTACACAGTAGAAAAGGCAATCCTGCTAGGAAAATAAAAGCATTGTCAGCACATAGGCTGCATTGTAGGGAAAACCATAGAGTAGAAAGCTGAACAGCCACTCACATAGAAAGTAACAGAAAACTGGCACTGTGCCTTTAAGGCAGCCATGACCCCTAGCTCCCATCATGCCTCAGGGGTGACAGTTAGGTCAGTTGTTCTTTGCGGATAACCGCAGACCATTTCTTTAAAAATCATACATATATTTCACATGACTACTTGCCCTGGGAGGCGGGTGGGTTGCTTATGACTTTGATGAGGATACCCCTGGAAGAGAACTAGGAATACAGGTTTACCCTCCTGTGAGACCTCCCTCTCCACCTTGGGAGCTGAATTTGGTATTGTCCAAGCTTATGGGCCATCCATTTGAGCCCATCCATAAAGCTTCACTGCAACACCTGTCGTGGAAGGTGGTGTTCCTAGTAGCGATCACCTATGCACACAGAGTTAGCGAAATTCAGGCTTTGCCATCCAAAGAGCCCTATACAGTGTTCCACCATAATAGAGTGGTTATGCGAACCCACCCTTCTTTCCTACCTAATGTGGTGTCGGAGTTCCATATAAACCAGTCAATTTCTTTGCCCTCTTTTTTTCCAAACCCTACGACTCCAGCGGAGAGAGCTCTGCATTCGCTGGATCTAAAGAGGGTTCTCAAATTTTACTTAGAAGCCACAAAATCCGTGGGAAAATCTGACCAGTTGTTTGTACACTATGGTTCGGTCATAATGGGTTTTGGTGCTTCCAAACGGACCATTGCTAGATGGATAGTCTTGTGTATAAAGTTATCTTACCAATTGGCAAATAAACCTTTGCTCGCTACCCCTAAGGCTCAGTCAACTAGGGGCAAAGAGGCAACATAGCTTTTTTGCATAATGTACCGATGGCCGAGATTTGCAAATGGGCAACTTGGAAATCGGTTCACACATTTACCAGGCATTACTGTCTGCATTCAGATTCCAGAGCAGATACCCAAGTGGGCCAGGCCTCCTTGCGGATCTGTTTAAGTGTTGAAGGCTCGGAGTCTGTGCTCACCTAACGGCGGATTGTTTTTTTCTGATGTCTGCATAGTTTCCAGTCTACTTGCCCGCCGGATGAGGGGTTGGCTTGCTATTCTATTCATGTGCGTATGACTATTGATGAGGATCCCCTGGAAGAGAATTTCAGTTAGCTGGTGCATGTTATCTCTAGAGCGTGAGCCGATCAGCCCGGATCACAGCTAACCTTGTTATGTTAACCTTGGACGCTTCTGTACTCACTGTGCAGACTAAGGTCGCAATGTAAGTCTAGGGATGTTGAAAACAAGTCATTCTCACAACAGTATATACGTGTTGTGTGCAAAAGCAGCAAAAAGGTAATATGGCGTTTAAACTTCTAATAAGCCTATGCTAACATAGCAAAGTGCGCAAGCAGGGCCCTGCCTTCACTACACTCTGGAGGAGGGCGAGGGCTGGTATATTCCTCCAGGCATCAATTACACAGTGAGCTCAACCAGAGACTAAAACCAGACTCCGTTGAGGCTCTGGCTTGTTTTCCTTTCACTTTTATGAGGGGATGGCATACTGCACGTCACAGAGAGTAAAAAAAACAATCTGAGGATGTGGGAAATCTCTTCAGCCACAACTCAAACTTTTAGACAAAACAGAAAATCCCTCTTCGCTGATGAGGTACTGCATAGGATGTATGTTTCTCGTTCTCCACACTGATAGGGATAAAGATAGGTAACAAACTGTCACACTATCTTCTTGCTACTCCTGATTTTACACCTATCAAGTAGGCATTCTAAAGGGATCAACAATTGCCCCACTACATTTTAATGTTTAATTAATCCCTCCCCCGACAGTGTGAACTTATTCAACGTCTGATGCTAAAAATTGCAGACAATTCACATATCATTTTTAAACAGGAACAAACTTTATAAGTCAAGGCTTCCAGAAGCACTGAATGCATAAATACTGTGAAACAAGAAATGCTTAAGAGTCATCTCAAAGTTCTCAAAAAACAAAGTACTTGCCTATGCATCAGGGTAAAATCTAAAGTCTTTGTTCTCTTGGTTCCTGGAAATGGGACAGCCACCAGGCACATCAAGTGAAGTGAAACATATTGACATGTTAGATTTCAACCTAACTCCTCAACCCCAGGTCAACAAAGTGAATTTTTGCATGAAAGACCAGGTAAGCGTAACCAGTGGCACTGGCTTTGCCACAATGCACCTACTAACAAAATTATTTCCATGGCTTCGATCCGCATCAAGATAAAACTTTAGTCCAAGCATTGATCACAAGTCGCCTGGACTATGGGAATGCACTGCTAGTGGCAGCAAATGATACACTATTGTCTAAGCTTCAATCTGTGAAGATTATGGTGACTCTGCTGACTTGCAACCTCCTTTCACGTTTTCTTCTCTTCACATATTGAAAGCCCTGCATTGGCTGCCAGCCAGAAATTTCACCATCTTTAAACTATGTTGCTTGACTCACAAGGCAATAATGAACTCAGTACCAACTTACCTCTACACCAGACTTTGCCACTACTTGCAAACTAAGGGCCAGATGTATCAATGCTTTTTGAGTTCGCAAACGGGCCGATTTGCAGAATCAGCCTGTTTGCGAATGCTTAAATGTGTTTTGCAATGTATCAAACTCTTGGCATTCGCAATATGGGTAATAACATTTTTTTGCGATTACCTCAATTGTGAATGCCATCAAGGAATACAAATTTGCGATTCCCTAAATGCAATTCATGTAGCAATCGCAAATTAAGATTTTGCATTTAGGAATCGCAAATCACCACCAACTTCAAGTTGGTGGTAATTTGCTAATTCCTAGAAAAATGCAAATTTTTGCATTTTTATAATTGCCATGTGGCACACACACATGCCCTTAGGGCATGTATGTGCGCCACATGTGCATACTTACCTTTTTTCAGGGTGCATCAGGGTGACCTTTTGGGGCCTTTCCACCGTTGAAATTGCATGCGCAATTTGCGAGTACCTTTTTGGTATTCGCAAATTGCGAATGCAATCCCATTCATTCCTAGGGGCCTCTAGGCCCCTAGGAATGAAAGGGAAGACATTCCTTAATACTAAGAAATATGTAGGAATCGCAATTTTATTTGCAAAACCTACATACATTGCATTTTGCGAGTCCATAATAGCGAATCGGTAAAATTAGCTATTAAGGACTCGCAAAATACAATGTTGATTCATCTGGCGCTGTATTTCTCAGGTCTGCAAATAAAGCTTTATTAAGGATCCTTTGTATCTGCCCTTACCAATTCCTAGGTAAATCCTTATCATATGTTGCCCCACTTCACTGGAACAAACTTCCTCTGCAAATTCGGAAATGCCCATATCTTTCCAAGTTCAAAAGACTTTTAAAGACATGGATGTTCTAACTGCACTATACCGATCCAGAGTAGCAAAGAGATGAGATACACCTTCAGTTGTGAGTCCTTGTGCTATAAAAGTGCCCATAACATAACTGTTAGAAGTTGGCTCCCTATACAGTGTACTAAAATGAAGTACACTGTGCAGAGAGTCCAGTGGGTCCCGAATTGGTTTACAGAGGCTAAAGTAGACAATACTATTGTTCTCTTTTGTGGTAGTGTAGGCAAACAGTAAGGATTATCAGAGGGTAGTGCTAAGCATTTGCTGTACTCAAAGAGCCAATAAATGAGAAACACACTCAAAGAATAAATCTGATACTAAATTAAAAAAGAACCCTTTTTTATATATGTATTAAAACCGTGAACTTAGTTCAAAGGTAAGTACTGTTTTTGATAGCAATATTCACAGGTAACTAAATCGTTCAAACCTGTGTGCCTTTATGCACAAAGCAATCCTACTGGCGGAAAAGTAAAACAAATTCATAAAGGTAGGTACAGTCAGTTTCAGGGATTCACCTTCAAGGTTTTGAGCTGTAGAGGGCCAAAGTCCAAAGTACTACCAGCAGTTCTTTGGGAACCTCCCTGGTTCTACCGGGAGCAGGGTACTGGTGAGGCTGGTAGATTAGATATAACAAAAAGGAAGGGCCCTAACAATGTCAACTGCATCCAAAAGCAATCGTACTCAGAAAACCATTAGGTTTCTGAGAAGAACCCTCACCCGCTAACTTAGTTGGTGGCATGCTTCATCATTGGGTTCCCACCTAGGATGCCAAGTGCATACTAGGTATGCTTTGATGCCTGATTACAGCAGAGCGGGTATTGTTGTGAAAGGCAGTGAGAAAAGGGAATTTAAAAATTGTCTCAACAAGCCTACTTCAGGCCAGGTGAAATTTTAATAATGGGCTCCTGGGACAAGGTTAAAAACTGAATGCGGATGTTATGGGATCTAATTGATCTTAAACATTCTTGGGTTGGTCTACATGTTTCAGTCATTATCTAATAGATTACAAGACTTTCTTCAGTACTAGAAGTGGAAATGCCATGAAAACATGCCTTCAGTGCAGTAAAAATATGCACGCTACGGTGTACCAGTTATTGGAGGGTGAACTAGTCACTCACGGTTTTTCACCCAGTACGCTGTATGTGATTCTAAATAAAGTTAAGTAACATGGATTTCGGCGGGCGGCGGAGCCTGTAGTGAAACATTCATCAAGGTCAACCGCCCGTGTCTGTTACCTAATGTGGCCATGATACAAGATCCCGGAGATGAATAGCGTACTGGGTGAAAAACCGTGAGTGACTTGTTCACCCTCCGATAATTGGTACACCTAGGCATGTGTATTCACTACAATGAGGCTATGTTTTCATGGCCTTTTTCCTTCTGGTCCTGAGGAAAGCCTGGTAATCTATTCAATATTGGCTAAAACATGTAGACCAACCTAAGGATGTTTAAGATCAATTATTTTAACCTTGTCCCAGGTCCCCATTACTAAAATTTCTCTTGGCCTGGAGGGGGATCCTTGAGACTATTTTAAAATTCACTTTTCTCACTGCCTTTCACAACAATACCCGCTCCGCTGTAATCAGGTGTTGAAGAACACCTGCCTGCCTTAGGGGTGACTTACCTATACCACATGCAGTGTTTTTCTGGCATGGCACACAGAGGTGTGTGCCATGTTGACTCTTTGTTTTTTCTGCACCAAGACACACAGGCTGCAATGGGAGTTTGCATGAGCTCGGTGAGTGGTCCCTTAGGTGGCAACATTTCAATTTCAATTTATTAAGTCTTTATTTCGACCGCACTAATCATAAAAGACAATAAATAAGTAAAATCACCACAATAGTTCAACATGAACTCCAATACCTAACAAGTCTTTACATGACATGATTGATAAACCATGATAAAAGACAAACAGGATTAAGTATCAGTAAAATAAACTATACAAACTTTTTTACTTTAAAAAGTTTAAAAATTGGTAAAAATTTATGAACATTCATCTGAAATTCTAGACCCGTGTGTCCCAGTACTGTCTGACAGATATAATACATAACCGTGCGGGAGATGCTAAGTAGAAAACTGTGCCTAAAATGGTCACTGTCGCAGTCTACTTGCTTTCAATCTTATGTCGGATTCTCCACATCCATCCTAAAAATGTTGCAAGGGCGATCACAATTACCTCCTGAGTGCTAGTCTTTAATATTCGTAGTGCAGTAGCATCAACCTGGTGCCCATGTTCATACAGATTGGTTTGAGACATGTGCTTCGTGGAGAACTATATGCTGGGCAAACAAACAGAATGTGGGGTATTGTTTCATCCACAATCTGACAAGATGGGCATTTGCTTTCTTGGGAATGGTGCCAGGTGTTGCTGAAAGCTTTTATCGGTAGTGCACCTAGCCAGAACTGAAAAAAGCGTTTCCTGCCAATGGGCTTTGTTATGAAGGCCCAAAAGTCTTCATACAAAGGACCTAGCTTGTGTTCCAGGAAGATACTAGTCAAGGATGATGATTTGGGGGAACACAGATTGCCAGCTCTGATCATGGCCCAGTATGCTTCTTTATAAGCTTTTTTGGGGGAAACATATTATTCACAGGGTCTTCCCATAAAAGCCTCATGTCCATATTCACCAGAGAGCTTTTCACCCACTGCAACCAGTTGATCTTGTAAGAGGAGTCAGCATCTCTGATGTCTTTGAGTGCTAGAGCGTAGTGGGCTAGCTCCGGGGTGGACCAAAGTCTTCTCCAGTAGGCCAGCAGTCTAAATCTAGCAATCTCTGCCAGATAGTTACACCCCAGATCAAGGTATAAGGGTATGAGTGGAGTGCTTTGGGGGAGGCCGGTTAGACCTCTCACAAATCTATTTTGGGCTTAGGCTAATGGGTACAGATTTTCAAAACCCCAAAGTTCTGCATTGTAGAGAATAGAAGCCATAACCTTGGTATTATATATCTTAAGTGCCCTACAGGCTTGGTCTGAGAAAGCCTGTGTTCTTTCAAAATTGCTCCTGCAAGTTGGGAGTGCTTATGCGTCAAGGTTTCTATCTGGGGTTTCCAGTCTAACTTACGGCCTATAGTTATTCCTAGGTAGGTAAATATGTCTGTTTGTTCCAGTGGCTCCTTGTTCATAAAAACAGTTGCCTTGATTACTTTGCGTTTATGCAACACCATGAATTTGATTTTGTCCACATTTACCACCAACTCGTGTGCCTTATAGAATGACTCGAAGTGAGTTCATGCTCGCTGCAACCCAGCTTGTGTTTTAGATGGTATTAGGGTAGTGTCAGCGAACATAAGTATTGGGACCTTTTGCCTGCAACGGAGGATGCATCAGTAGTAAACTCTGCGAAATAATTGACCACACCATTTATGAACAGTGAAACGAAAGTGGGGGCCAAAATGCACCCTTGTCGCACCCCTTTTAGAATTGGAAATTTAGGGGTGGTGTTTCCTTGTGATCTCCAGCAAACCTACGCATAGTTGGATTTGTGCAGCTTGACTACTAGCTGTAAAAGCTCAGGGGGTAACCCTAGATCTTTCAATACAGCCCAGAGCTTATTTCTTGGGACCGTATTGAATGCTGCTTTAAGATCTACAAAGGCGGCGTAGATAGTTCCGCCCGCTAGTAGTACACCACGCCAATAGATTAAAACAAAATAAAAAACGTATCAATTGTGCTTACAAGGGTCCTAAAACCTGCTTGAAAAGGGGATAGTATATTGTTCTCTGCTATCCATGTCTGAATTCTGTTCAGGACCAATCTTGCCATAATCTTTTGGGTGGAATCGATTAGGCTGATTGGCCTGTAGTTACTGGGACTGGAACGGTCCCCCTTCTTGTAAATAGGTAAAATTTCGGCTCCTCCCCAGGAGTCGGAATTGTGGCACCTCTAGCTATCGCATTGGCAAGGATTAGGATATATTGGGGCAAAGTATCCTTCTCAGATAAGAATAGGTCCGCCGGAATACAATCAGGGCGTTTTCCACTTTGCTTAGTGAGAATGTTATTGTTACGTCTGTGCTTGGAACCAGAAAGAGGGACAGGTTCTCTCCAACTGCAAATTGATTCTCAAAAAAGGATACCCACTGGTCGGCGCAATATAATTTGCGGGAATATTAACTTGGCCTCCTCTACCCCTCTTTACATGCTGCCAAACTGATTGCGTGTTTTTCATTTTGCTGGCTTGTAAAAGTTCCCTCCACCGTTTCTCATCCCATTCCTTTTTTGCTAGTGTTTGCGTAGTTTTATACTTTTTACGTGCTATTCTAATCTTGACTATAGCTTTGTTTTTGATTGCCCGGGACAGCTGCTTGTATGCTTTCTTGCAGGCCTTATTATACCAATGATCGAGATTTGGTAAGGGTCTCTTTGGGATTTTGAAGGGTTTGATAAAGAAGTGCCTAATATTTTCGAACATGATCTCTTGGAGTCGGATGATATTAATATTGATTTCACCCTGGTTGTTAAGTTTTTTTGTCTATCTAATGTGCTTGACACCTTTTCTTTCATTTTGCGAAGGGAGCTTTCATTCTCAACAATCCAGGACCACTTGACCCTCCTCTTGTCATTACTTAATATTGCATCCGCTGTCTCAATCGCGGCAACCGTGGGCAGAGGTCTTACATAGCCTGTTACCTTGAGTTTTAACAGTAATGGATTATGGTCACTTTCGTTCCTTGCACAAACCTCCATGTCCACTAAGGATGGCCAGTTTTCTACATTAATAACAATTTAGTCGATACGACTACTTCTCAGACCATTATTGTATGTGCGGGTTCCTAAGCGGTCAGAGAGTGTGCAGCTGTTTGGTGCCCTGACTCCCTTTCTAGGCTGAGTGCTTTAAGTTGGAGCGCTGCCTCAGTCCATTTATTAATTGGTGGTATCTCCAGTTTGGGAATACCCCACTGGGTGTCTTCGTCTACACTGAGATTACTATCCTCAGAGTCCAGGTGCTCAAATGTGGTATTAAAATCTCCTACTATGACTAAGTTGTTCCCTTCACTCATACCATCTAAAAAGCTGTTAAGGTCAGTAATTGTCTTAGATGATCTACCACCCACCATGCCCCTGGCATATACGTTAACTATAAGTAAATTGGGGGGTGTGCAGGCCAGATAAGGTTGGCCATCATATCGGTGTTGTCAGTCTCCTTTCTACTATCTTATAAAGGGAGCTCTGTCTTACCCATATTGTTAGACATCCTAAGGGTCTGCCTTTCCAGCGACCTATTGCTGGTTTGTAGAAGTTTAGATAGCCAGGATGGTAAACTGGAGTACGCGCCCAGGTCTCTTGAAATGCTATTATATCCTGTTTATCTATGTAGTCTGACCAGTCCAATGATGAGATCTTGGGAGCCAAACCTACTATGTTCCAGGAACCTATTGTCATGAAAGATATTTCTTGATTATCTGATATGTTACCTGAGCTAGCCGTCCTAGTTTTACCCATATTAGGAATAACTGGATCTATGGCATGGTTGTCTGTTGGACTGGGGAGATCTATCAGTAGAGGTGTTGAAGCCCTGGGTAGTTCTATTAAAAGTGTTGGTCCCTACATGGCCAGTGACAGAAAGAAGTCCTAGACAGTGGTTAGCGACCGCTCCTGGTTGAGTGACTTTTGAAGAGCTGGATGTGAGTCATGGATCTATTGAATGTCAATCTATGTTTTAAAGGGACGAATCCCCAATTAGACTTGGCTCTGGGGCGATGGACATTTGGGTGAAATCAGAGTGAGGGGGGGTTAAGTTTCAACCTAATGTCAGTGTGTATCCTGTGAGATGTTTCTTAAATCAAAAGCAACCAGATTTTCGACCAGTAATGGAGAGACCAGAGTGAGACACATATAATCAGTATTGTTGCCATTGAAGTGTTGTCTTACAGCGGAGGATATATCCTCCCTGATTATGGATCTACCTTGCACACATGTCTCAGCCACTGGGTACATTTATTGATCAGGAATGTTCGTCTTCCTTGATTAAACTAGGTGAAGTTTTTGGAACATTGTTCAAAATAATTTGACATCTAGAGGGACGGGACAGGGGTTTGTCAAAATGGCTCGCTCTAACAGAAGCTGATCATTGGGGCGATAGGAGTTGTAAGGGTCTATTCTATCGCCCACATTGGACAAACGGTGAGATCTGTTCGCTTGCTTATCATTGATAGAGGAATGCTGCAAAAGAGTTGGACCGTAAGTCGGTTGATTGTTACGTATTGCTAGTTGGCCTTTAGCTTTGGTTTCTGGATTTGAGCTGCATGGAATCCCCTTTTTGATGTTAGTCGTTCTACAAGCTTGGGTACGGATTGGGGCTTCAGTGACTAGTTGGTTTGTGCTAGTGCATGTTTTTAGTGCTGTGGAAAGTATGTGATCGTACCCTTAAGTTGTTTGACTTCCTCTATAAGTGGTAGGTCTGTGTTACCAGCTTTCTTCGCTGCTATTTTTAGGTCTCGCTATTCGATGCGCATGCGCATCGAGCTTGCGAGACTATAGGGCTTTAAACAAAGCTTACCTTACTGTGGCGATTTGGTGCTGTGCCCGTGGCTTTTAGGTCAATGCGCAAGCGCATTGACCTAAAATGCGCGTGCACAGCACCAAATCGCCAGCCATCTGTTCCCCAGCTTGGATCTCCTGGCTGCTCCTCCCCTAATTATCCGCACATCAAAGACTGCTCCCGCCCCCTGCTTCACACTTCAAACGAATGCTACCGAGAGCATTTTCCGCCCGGCCGCTTTTAATTTCATTTCGCAAGCAGTTCCCCCTCCTCCCTCTCCTCCCTCTCCTGACTTTCTCCTGCCTGCCACACCAATCCAAACTGAGGCGCTGCTGCTCCAGTCCCTGTATTACTCCCACTCATCTATGATTAGGAATAAAAGACTGTCGGTTAAAAACAGTTTCAAGATAAAAATGGTTTCCCATTACTTTTGCAGAATGTTCTGCATTTCCTTAACCGCCTCCAACTCTCCGACTTTCACATGCACATACCACTTTGCTGATACTGATTGAGACAGGCGCTTTATAAGCAGGAAATAGAATTCTACAGGAAACAATACAACCGAAGACCATTCGAGGGTGTGAGCTCAATGCCACCGAAGAGTACGTACAATTATTATACTTAAAGTTCAGTCAACTACCCTTGATGCACGGACAACCTTTGAAGAAAGTGAAAAGCATGTACCCTCACCCTCACCCTCACCCTCACTCACCCTCAACCCCTCACCCTCACTCACCCTCAACCCCTCACCCTCACTCACCCTCACCCTCACCCTCACTCACCCTCAACCCCTCACCCTCAACCCCTCACCCTCACTCACCCTCACTCACCCTCAACCCCTCACCCTCACTCACCCTCAACCCCTCACCCTCACTCACCCTCACCCTCAACCCCTCACCCTCACTCACCCTCAACCCCTCACCCTCACTCACCCTCAACCCCTCACCCTCAACCCCTCACTCACCCTCACTCTCACTCACCCTCAACCCCTCACCCTCACCCTCACTCACCCTCGTTCACCCTCACCCTCACTCACCCTCAACCCCTCACCCTCACTCACCCTCACCCTCACTCACCCTCAACCCCTCACCCTCACTCACCCTCAACCCCTCACCCTCACTCACCCTCAACCCCTCACCCTCAACCCCTCACCCTCACTCACCCTCACCCCACCCACCCCACAACCCCACACCCCACCACCCTCACTCACCCACAACCCCTCACCCTCACCCACCCCACACCCACCCTCACCCCAACCCTCACCCCCTCACCCTCACTCACCCACACCCCACACCCTCAACCCCTCACTCACCCTCACCCACACTCACCCTCAACCCCTCACCCTCACCCCACTCACCCTCACCCACCCTCACCCACACTCACCCTCAACCCCTCACCCTCACACACCCTCACCCTCACTCACCCCAACCCCTCACCCTCAACCCCCTCACCCACAACCCCTCACCCTCACTCACCCACACCACCCACACACCCCTCACCCTCAACCCCACCCTCACACACCCTCACCCTCACACACCCCACACCCCTCACCCTCACACACCCACACCCTCACCACCCTCACCCCACCACCCTCACTCACCCTCACCCACACCACCCTCACCCCACCCCACTCACCCTCACCCTCACTCACCCTCACCACCCTCACCCCACCCTCACTCACCCTCACACACCCTCACCCTCACTCACCCTCAACCCCTCACCCCACTCACCCTCACCCCTCACCCTCAACCCCCACCACCCTCACACCACCACCCCACTCACCCTCAACCCCCCACCCTCAACCCCTCACCACCCTCACCTCACTCACCCACCACCCTCAACCCCCACCCTCACTCACCCCAACCCCACACCCTCACCACCCTCACCCCTCACCCACACACACCCACAACCCCTCACCCTCACCACACCCTCACCACCCTCAACCCCTCACCCTCACTCACCCACACCCCTCACTCACCCTCAACCCCACACCCACACTCACCCACCACCCCTCACTCACCCTCACCCTCACTCACCCACACACACCCACAACTCCTCACCCTCAACACCTCACCCTCACTCACCCTCAACCCCTCACCCTCACCACCCTCAACCCCTCACCCTCACTCACCCCACTCACCCCAACCCCACACCCTCAACCCCTCACCCCCACTCACACCCCCACACCCTCACCCTCACCACCCACAACCCCTCACCCTCAACCCCCTCACCCTCACACACCCTCACCCACCCTCACCCTCACCCCTCACCCTCACTTACCCTCACCCTCACACACCCACAACCCCTCACCCTCAACCCCTCACTCACCCCACACTCACTCACCCTCAACCCCTCACCCTCACCCTCACTCACCCTCTCACCCTCACCCTCACACACCCTCAACCCCTCACCCTCACCACCCACACCCTCACTCACCCTCAACCCCACACCCTCACTCACCCTCAACCCCTCACCCTCACTCACCCTCAACCCCTCACCCTCACTCACCCTCAACCCCTCACCCTCAACCCCTCACCCTCACACCACACCCCACCCCCAACCCCACACCCTCACACACCCTCACTCACCCTCACCCCTCACCCCACTCACCCTCACCCACCCTCACCCTCAACCCCTCACCCCCTCACCCTCACCCTCACCACACCTCAACCCCTCACCCTCAACCCCTCACCACCCTCACTCTCACCACCCTCACCCCACCTCACCCTCACTCACCCTCACTCACCCTCACCCTCACTCACCCTCAACCCCTCACCCTCACCTCACACCTCACCCTCACTCACCCTCAACCCCTCACCCTCAACCCCTCACCCTCACTCACCCTCACTCACCCTAACCCCTCACCCTCAACCCCTCACCCTCACTCACCCTCACCCTCACTCACCCTCAACCCCTCACCCTCACTCACCCTCACCCTCACTCACCCTCAACCCCTCACCCTCACTCACCCTCACCCTCACTCACCCTCACTCACCCTCACCCTCACTCACCCTCAACCCCCTCACCCTCACTCACCCTCACCCTCACCCTCACTCACCCTCAACCCCTCACCCTCACTCACCCTCAACCCCTCACTCACCCTCAACCCCTCACCCTCACTCACCCTCAACCCCTCACCCTCACTCACCCTCACCCCTCACCCTCACTCACCCTCAACCCCTCACCCTCACCTCACCCTCACTCACCCTCAACCCCTCACCCTCACTCACCCTCACCCTCACTCACCCTCACCCCTCAACCCCTCACCCTCACTCACCCTCAACCCCTCACCCTCACTCACCCTCACCCCCCACTCACCCTCACTCACCCTCACTCCTCACCCTCAACCCCTCACCCTCACTCACCCTCACCCCTCACCCTCAACCCCTCACCCCACTCACCCTCAACCCCTCACCCTCACTCACCCTCACCCTCACTCACCCACAACCCCTCACCCTCACTCACCCTCAACCCCTCACCCTCACTCACCCTCACCCTCACTCACCCTCAACCCCTCACCCTCACTCACCCTCACCCTGACCCCACTCACCCTCAACCCCTCACCCTCAACCCCTCACTCACCCTCACTCACTCACCCTCACCCCTCACCCTCACCCTCACCCCTCACCCTCACTCACCCTCAACCCCCTCACCCTCACTCACCCTCAACCCCTCACCCTCACTCACCCTCAACCCCTCACCCTCAACCCCTCACCCTCACCCCACCCTCACTCACCCTCAACCCCTCACCCTCACTCACCCTCAACCCCTCACCCTCACTCACCCTCACTCACACCTCAACCCCTCACCCTCACTCACCCTCACTCACCCCTCACTCACCCTCACCCTCACTCACCCTCACTCACCCTCAACCCCTCACCCTCACTCTCACTCACCCTCACTCACCCTCACACCCCTCACTCACCCTCAACCCCTCACCCTCACTCACCCTCAACCCCCTCACCCTCAACCCCTCACTCACCCTCACTCTCACTCACCTCACTCACCCTCAACCCCTCATCCTCACTCACCCTCAACCCCTCACCCTCACCCCCTCACCCTCAACCCTCACCCTCACTCACCCCACTCACCCTCAACTCCTCACCCTCAACCCCTCACCCTCACTCAACCTCACCCCTCACCCTCACTCACCCTCAACCCCTCACCCTCACTCACCCTCACTCACCCTCACCCTCACTCACCCTCAACCCCTCACCCTCACTCACCCTCACCCTCACTCACCCACACTCACCCTCACTCACCCTCACCCTCACTCACCCTCACTCACCCTCACTCACCCTCAACCCCTCACTCACCCTCACCCTCACTCACCTCAACCCCTCACCCTCACTCACCCTCAACCCCTCACCCTCACTCACCCTCAACCCCTCACCCTCAACCCCTCACTCACCCTCACTCTCACTCATCCTCAACCCCTCACCCTCACCCTCACTCACCCTCACCCACCCTCAACTCCTCACCCTAACTCACCCTCACCCTCACTCACCCTCAACCCCTCACCCTCACTCGCCTCAACCCCTCACCCTCACTCACACTCACCCTCACTCACCCTCACTCACCTCACCCACCCTCAACCCCTCATCCTCACTCACCCTCACCCTCACTCACCCTCAACCCCTCACCCTCACTCACCCCTCACTCACCCTCACCACCCTCACCCTCACTCACCCTCAACCCCTCACCCTCACTCACCCTCAACCCCTCACCCTCACTCACCCTCACCCCTCACTCACCCTCAACCCCTCACCCTCACTCACCCTCACCCTCACTCACCCTCAACCCCTCACCCTCACTCACCCTCACTCAACCCCTCACCCTCACTCACCCTCACCCCTCACCCTCACTCACCCTCAACCCCTCACCCTCACTCACCCTCAACCCTCACCCTCAACCCCTCACCCTCACTCACCCTCAACCCTCACTCACCCTCAACCCCTCAACCCTCACTCACCCTCACTCACCCTCACTCACCCTCACCCTCACTCACCCTCACTCACCCTCACCCCTCACCCACCCTCACCCTCACTCACCCTCACCCCTCACCCTCACTCACCCTCAACCCCTCACCCTCACTCACCCTCAACCCCTCAACCCTCACCCCTCACTCACCCTCACTCTCACTCAACCTCACTCACCCTCAACCCCTCACCCTCACTCACCCTCAACCCCTCACCCTCACTCACCCTCACCCCTCACCATCACCCCTCACCCTCACTCACCCTCACCCTCACTCACCCTCAACCCCTCACTCACCCTCAACCCCTCACCCTCACTCACCCTCACTCACCCTCACCCTCACTCACCCTCACCCTCACTCACCCTCAACCCCTCACACCTCACCCTCACTCACCCTCACTCACCCTCACTCACCCTCACCTCACCCCTCACCCTCACCCTCACTCACCCTCAACCCCTCATCCTCACCCTCACTCACCCTCAACCCCTCACCCTCAACCCTCACTCACCCTCACTCTCACTCATCCTCACTCACCCTCAACCCCTCACCCTCACTCACCCTCACCTCACCCTCACCCCTCACCGTAACTCACCCTCACTCACCCTCAACCCCTCACCCTCACTCACCCTCACCCTCACTCACCCTCAACCCCTCACCCGTCACTCACCCTCACCCTCACTCACCCTCACTCACCCTCACCCTCACTTCACCCTCACCCTCACTCACCCTCACCTCACCCTCAACCCCTCATCCTCACTCACCCTCACCCTCACTCACCCTCAACCCCTCACCCTCACTCACCCTCAACCCCTCACCCTCACACTCACCCTCACTCACCCTCAACCCCTCACCCTCACCCTCACTCACCCTCAACCCCTCACCCTCAATCCCTCACCCTCACTCAGCCTCACCCTCACTCACCCTCAACCCCTCACCCTCACTCACCCTCAACCCCTCACCCTCACTCACCCTCACCCACCCTCACCCTCACTCACCCTCAACCCCTCACACACCCTCACCCTCACTCACCCTCACTCGCCCTCACTCACCCTCACTCACCCTCACTCACCCTCAACCCCTCACCCTCACTCACCCTCACCCTCACTCACCCTCAACCTCACTCACCCTCAACCCCTCACCCTCACTCACCCTCAACCCCTCACTCACCCTCACTGTCACTCACCCTCACTCACCCTCAACCCCTCAGCCTCACCCTCACTCACCCTCACCCTCACTCACCCTCACTCACCCTCAACCCCTCACCCTCACTCACCCTCACTCACCCTCAACCCCTCACCCTCACTCACCCTCACCCACCCTCAACCCCTCACCCTCACTCACCCTCAACCCCTCACCCTCCCTCACCCTCAACCCCTCACCCTCGACCCCTCCCCCTCAACCCCTCACCCTCACTCACCCTCACTCACCCTCAACCCCTCACCCTCACTCACCCTCAACCCCTCACCCTCACTCACCCTCAACCCCTCACCCTCAACCCCTCACCCTCACAACACATATTGTGTTACAATAGGTGTCACATTTGCGAAAGATAAAACTATTGGCATTGTAAATAACAAAGCTATTAATTCGCTATTTTCAAAACAAGCACATAAATAAAAAATGTGTCCTTTACAATACCAATAGCTCAAACTTTCCTAATGCGAGACCTATTGCATTGCTGTGCTTCTCTCCCCTGCTGCACTCTCCTGCTCTCTAGAGATGTGGCCTAACGACCAGAGCTGCCATCTAAGTCACGTAAATACAAAACATGTTGCATTCCAAATGCTATAGGTGTCACATTCGCGAAAGTTATAACTATTGGCATTGTAAATGACAAAGCCATCAATTTAGCAATTTTAAAAACCAACAAATAAATAAAATATGTAATTTACAAGACCAATAACTCCAACTTTTCTAATGCGAGACCTATTGCATTTCCAATGCTTGTTAAAGTTATTCTACCTTTCTCTGCTGCTATTTCAATAGAAGCCTTATAGAGATTGGCATTCGGTTTTTAACATTTTTTTTTAGATTTATAATTTTTCTTTACTCACAGCGTTTCGTTTCCTTCCTGTTAGCCTGGGTGATTGTTGCAGCTGTCCTGACCTCTGATCCCTGCCCCGTTCCGCCGCGGCTTGCGTCGTTTGTGGCGAAGGGCTAAGGGACCGGACACACTTGCCAGCATTTCAGGGTCAGGAACAGCTGATGCGTGCTAGAGACGCTTGACTTAATGCTATTTAAGCAGCATGCCGGAACTGACGCGCAGAGGTCGCGCTGCCGGCGCACCAAAGGCGCGCCAAAGACAAGCCCGTCCACGCCTGGACCGGGCCAAGGGCCACCCCCTGCTCATTCTTCACGGTTATTGGGACCTAATCTAAAGTACACTAGAGACACTGTGCTGGGTCTTAATGGCCAGTTGAAAGACTCCTGTCCGCAATTTGATCCTCTAAAAGAATGTAACAAATGCCCTTCATGTGACATGGATTTTCTTTTTACTGAAATAAAGTGCGGTTTAAGTAGACAACAGGAATTATATCCGCAAACAGCTTTATTAACCCGTTGAGTGCTGATGACGGAACCGCTCCGTCATCAGCTACGGGTGACCTGTGCTGATGACGGAGCGGTTCCGTCATGGCCCGCTCGGCGCGCCTGCGCGGCGCGAATTTCGCGCCTGCGCTGACGTTCTATTAAGCGGGGCGGGCCATGACGGAACCGCTCCGTCACAAGCACAGGTCAACCGACGCTGGTGATGGAGCGGTTACGTCACCAGCATGCGGCCGCCGCGCGGCCGCCCCGCCCTCTTAGCACTGCGGCAGAATAGCCGCCGCAGTGAAGGGGTTAAAGTCCCTCCAAGGACTGCTCCTGAAGGCGCGCTCTTTAATTAAACATAATACTGCTGGCAGCCCATAATATAGATATGGAAAGCAAAGAAGGCTTGGGTCTATATACTATCTGACCACTCAAATTGAAACAACAAAAACATTGGCCAGGTAGATTGATTATAACAACAAAGTCTAGTTCCACTTACCCAATTGATCTAAGCGGACACACTTTTCATTTAGTATTTTTTACTCATTTTTCATTTCTCACAAACTTCATTCATATATGTCTAGAGAACGATACCATTTCAGTAGCAAAAATTCACATAAAATTACACTTTTCAAAACGTACATTTAACAATCACTGTGAATGAGACATATTTACATTTACACAATATATACAAAAAACACAGACAAAAAATGCCTATTTTCATTAAATGTTTAAGGCACCAGTCCTGATGTACAACCTACAAACAAGCAAGGGGCCACTGGATATTTTTGCTAGCCTGCTCGCTTGATTATACTGGAACTTGGCGACTACTAGGGTCAAAAGTCAGGTAGAATTTTATCCACAGTTAAAGTCCTGACATGCCTTCCTGAATCTTGTTCCAGTAACGTGTCAACGCGTTTCGAACCCACATGTTAGTGAGGGGTTCTCCTCAGGACCTGGACTGGAAACTGTCCTGTACTGTGAAGTGTAATAGAAATGAAAAATAGTGTAAGAACAACTGATCCCTTCTACACTTTGCATTCACTCAATCTCGTCTGGGAGTACCTGAAATGTAGCTTTTGCAGGGCAACAATGTTCTTTTTCGAGGGCACTGTGATTCTGTGTATCTGCAGGTATACAAAAGATTGTATCAGAGCCACCTAGATTCGCTACAATGTATTCTAGTGAGGCTCGGTACAAACTGCCTCACTCTGCGTATTTAACAATCCTACCTCAAGGCGGAATTCTTTGCAGATGATTCGTACTTGTGATAGAGATGCCCGGAACTGTTTACTGTGAAGAGAGTGGAACGTGGTTTGAGTAGTCTGTATACAATGTCTGACTGATACACACCTCATCTAGGGCATCATTTGCACGTACCTCATGAACGGGGGAGGCGCGAGTGAATCGCAGTTGGCGAAAAAGGTTTATTTCATAGTCCTGCCTGGTCTGTTGGTAAGAAGTGAACCGCGCATTAGGGCTGTATCGCTGTAGAATGCATAGATTCCACACTTTTTTACTCGTATGCGCTTGGCACTTACTTCTGCTGTGAATCCGGCACTCTGTCTCACCGCTCCCGACTTCGGCGTCTGACGTCAGCCCGTGGAGCCGGGCTTGTCGAAGTTTTGTGCAACAACGCGAGTGAATCTTGCAGCGTTTTGTCACTCCGGGGCACCTGGTCATTGTAGTGTTCACTGTTAGTTCGTCCCATTAGGTTATTGTGTACTGACATCTTTAGCTTCACAGTTTAAAAATATATATAGCTTGTTTGGGCATCTCTATTAGCTTAAATTGCTCAGCTCAGACAGTTCATTTAGACCAACGTTGGTTGTATTAAATTTCAAGATTAGAAGGTCTCCCTGCGTGATAATTGTATATCTGGGTCATGTTAGAAACGGGATCCTGGCTGGCCAAGACTCGCGTCGAGGTCAGTCAGGGATCACCATTCCTAAGGTCAGGGCAAGGGAGTTACACGCCAAGATAACCCCTACTTGCCCTCTAGGTAACGTGGCGCGAGCAGCAAGGCTAAACTTGGAGGCGATATGAGTTAAGTATTTGCGCACGCACCCCAGCAACAACACCCAAGGCCCACCACAAAGGAAACTCCACACAAGGTTATATATAAAAATAGCCTTTGTATTACACCAAAACACATTAGATAAAACACACACTTTACATTGTGCCAGGGGCACGGGCAGAATTTACAGGGGATATTTACAAGACAGGGCCACCTGGACCACTGTCAGGAATCAGCACTTTTAGAACACAATACTTGTAGGCCTAGAACTTAAACATAGAGCCTAACGGACAGTACCTCCCGACCTGGTTGCAGGGATAATGCGAGTGACCTCCTTAGTAAACTTGAGCGGGCGGCCCAGCGAAGCGGCACGACTCAGGGGAGAGTGGTGCGGCTCGAGGCTTGAGCGGGCCACCGGCAAGGTACAAGCGTTTCTCTGGGGCGACCAATGTGTGCGGCTCAGAAGAGGAGGGGAAGGCAGGATGCAGGCGACCCAGCGAAGCGGCGCGGCTCAGGGGAGAGCGGTGCTGCTCGAGGCTTGGACGGGCTGCCGTGCACGAGCTGCCGAGGGGAATGAGCGAGGCACGTTTCAGCGAGGCCCCAGGGGCCCAAGAGAGATCAGACAAGTCCCAGCAATTTGTCAGGGCAGGCACAATAGAGTCCACTGGTCCTGGGACTCTGGTCAGGGGGCGAGCTCAGTACCACGCCCTTGGAATAGCACTTAGCACATAACAGAAAATCACTGTAGCTCAATACAAGTAACTACTGGTAATCAGGTAAGTACTCCCTACGCAATCCTAACCACCTTAGGAACAGGTCACGCAGGGAACCAGGACCTTACTAGCACCACCTGCACTAGCAAGAACAACCAACTAAATATCAACATACATTTAGGGGTATAGACCTGGGGACAAAACACATGATGTATCAACAACACATTCAGCGGTGTAAGGAACACATGACGCATCAACACACGTTCAGCAGTGTAAGGAACAAGGCACATGATGCATCTACAACACATTCAGAGGTGCAGCAAAGAACACTTCGCATAAATCACATTAGCACATAAATCATACATGCGCCAGAATCACATTAGCCAGAACTTACAAAGTCCAGGTTGCGCCACTTGCGCCAGAACCTGAACGTAGCAATAGCAAAATCCACATTAGTCACCAACTGTGACTTTCCCTAGGCCAACTGGCCTTGTTGGGGCTAGGACGCCCTGTGTCTCAGAGTCAGGGTCCTAAACGTGGCAGTTGCCCACAAAGTGCTGGGCAACTGGTGCAACAATGTTTGAGCCTTCCAGGGCTCAAGAACAACAATGGGGGAGCCTCGCTGGGCTCTCAAAGATACTGGTGGCGCCTGAGCCCCTCGGGGGCTCTCAGTAAATGAAAAATGTCCCCTTGAGCCTCTCACAGGCTCTCGAACAAGACTGCCGCCTTACTGGGCAGTGGGGTCCCTCACGGGGGACCTAGGAGCACTTGAAGAGCCTCTCTGGGCTCGCAAAGCCAATCGGCACTTCGAGCCTTTCTCAGGGCTCAGGAAACAAAGGGGACCCGGCGTAACAGGGAGGCACTAGAGCCCTCGTGGCTCTATGAACAAAGCTGCCTGGATGTCGGAGCCTCGACCGGCTCAAAGAAGGAATGCCCCGGGGCCCCACTCACCGGCTTCCTCCTGGCGGGCGGGGCTCTCCTCCTCCCACGGGAGCCTCGCTCCCTGCAGCACTTCTCCGGCGGTCGCTCTGGGGCCGCGGGCGGGGCTCCTCTCGCTCTCCGGGGCTCTCCTGCCCTGGGGAACCTCGCGCCCAGCCTCACTCTTCATGCTGCAGGTCGGAGGGAGGCGGGGTGAGCTCCCGTCCTTCTTCCTGGTTTCTTCGGGCTCCGGGGGCGGGACTTCCGGCCGGCCGCGCTGTGATTGGCCGGCCGGCCAAGCACTTCCGGGTCGCCGCGGGCAGCGCGGCGGCTCGCCTCAGATAGGCAGGCGGGGTCCCATGATCCGAGGAGTGGGCTCCCTCGTGATCAATTACAATCCCAGGACGGGGCAATGCCGGGTGGGCACCGGCGTCCAATGAAGATATAAAGCGAGGTGGGCACTCGCTCGTCGGAAAATCGGCACAATTAAACGGGCAGACGCCGGGTGGGCACCGGCTGCACCACGAGCGCTCCCAAGCGCTAGGGGCATAAAATAAAGCGCTCTCAAGCGTAATAAGTGAAATAAAGCGCTCCCAGGCGCTAGGCAAGTGAATACAGCGCTCCCAGCGCTATAAATCAGGAAAGGGTCCAGAGAACGCGCTCCCCAGCACTAGTTGACCCAAAGTCCAGCAAAAGGGTCCTCAGGAGTCCAGGGGCTGGGCAGAGCCCAGGGGAGGCAAGCCTTCCCCTGGGCCCAAGCAGCAGCACGCCCCTGGCAGATTCAAGCAGCAAACAAGAACATCTTCATGGGGTCACAGCCCCTCTTTTATACACCTTTTCCCTTTGTCTTTAGGTGCAGGGTGGGGGCAGAACCAGTCGCAGCTGGTCTGTGAGCACTGTTGATGGCTCAACCACCCCTTTCATTCATCAGGCAGGCTAGGGTCATCAGTCGCACCACAGGGGGCGGAGCCAGCATTGTGTGGGGGAAACCCAGCCTCGTTCAGGACACAGGCGCAGCCCCTCCCTCACATCAGCATGCTAATCTCTCCATTCACCACTGGGGCAGACCCACACAGACTTCTGGAGCCTGGCATCCCAGCCAGCTCCAGCCAATCACACGCCAGCACCTTCACAGCACATACACAGCCATGTCTAGAAGTGCTGCTTCCGCACAAGACACATACACACCGCACATACCATTGCGTAGCATTCACTCTCACGAGTTCGCACATACCAAGCTTGACCATGCACGCCTCACGCATCAGGAACTACCAGGGACACAGACATTCCCCATGCATTCCTATGGGAGAGCAGGCCAATCTCACACACGCACTCAGGGAGAGGACGCACTTTACACTGCGCCAGTGTCAAAGTGCACAAAGACCAGAAATCACTAGGCAAAAAGTTCAGGGGTGAACCTGCCAGAAGGCCAAGTCCAACAGGTCACCTCCAGATCCTTGGGCGATTTTGATGGATGACAGAACAGTCCATTTAAATTCATTAGGGCCATGCTTTTGTTCCAGGAAATGTGATACAAGAGGGGCAGATAATACCTTGTTCTTTATCCTGGATAGGTGTTGGATGATCCTTTGTCGCACTTCCTGCGTGGTTTTGCCGATATAAATCAGCTGGCACGGGCACTTAATGGTATATATAACATATTTGGATTTGCAGTTTGTAAACACATTGTGTCTCCAAAATGTTCTGTCGACACAGAACAATGTACCCTCTTCGGTGGTATCACATACCGAGCAGGTGCCACACTTGTGATGTCCTTTGACTGGACCTGCCCCTGGGATTGTACTCTGGACTGTCTTTTTTACCAATGGACGTGTTGACACTATTTGTTGCCCAACACTGCAATTTTTCTTCAGCGCAAAGAGCGGTTTCCCACTTGGGGGATGGCATCCTCCACCAAGTGCCAATGATTTTCTGGACGGATTGTGTGTAAGGCCCGAAAGTGGACACACAGACCATACGTTCTGTAGGCGGTTTATTTCTCTTTTGAAGTAAATGGTCCCTAGGTGTCCAACGGGCCCTCTTCATCGAGTGTTTGACCAATTTCCGCGGGTACCCTCTTTCTTGAAGTTTCTGGCACAGCGTTTCACCATGTAGTTCAAATTCTTCAACCCTTGAACAATTCCGTCTCACCCTAAGGAATTGTCCATAGGGGAGGTTGTTTTTTAGATTTCTTGGGTGGTAGCTGCGAAAGTGCAGAGCATTGTTCTTGTCTGTTTTTTTCAGGTAAAGAGAGGACATCAGTCCTTCTGGGGTGTACTTAATTTCAACATCCAGAAACGGTAGAGATTTACAATCATACGTGAGGCTGAATTTGATGTCAGGGCTACGATTATTAAGCCACTGGTGAAAATTTTCCAATGACGTGGGTGTACCTTCCCAGACACACCACACGCCGTCGATATATCGCAACCATTGTTTTATATGTTGCTGGTAAGGGTTGTTGTTATATACGAACTTATCCTCATTTTGCGCCATATACAGAATCGCCATTTCCGGCGCAAAAGGACACCCCATTGCGGTTCCTTTGATCTGTAAAAACAGATCATCCTCGAATTGAAAAAAATTCCTTTTTAGTGCCAGGGCGGCCAAACGTAAAATCAGATCTGTAGGAACTCGATGTGGGCGTGGTCTCCTCTCGAGGAACACCTCCATGGCATCTAATCCGTCTTGTTGGGGAATCTGTGTATACAGGGACGTAACGTCAATTGTTGCTAAGATTTGCGTTGTTGGATCAAATGAGAACCCTTCCACCCAGTTTAGAAATTCCATTGTGTCCTGTAGATGTGCTGGGACCTCCGATATACATGGTTTTAAGAAGACATCCACAAATTTGGATACTGGTTCAAGGATCGAATCACAACCAGAAACTATTGGTCGGCCAGGTGGTGTCATGGCATCCTTATGGACTTTGGGTAGGAAATATAAATGGGGGGTTCAAGGGTGTTTTTTCACAAGATATTCAGCCTCCTTTTTCCCAAGAATTCCTTTATCCTTAGCATCATTGACAATCAATGTAATCTCCTGTAGTATCTGCATTGTGGGATCAGTAGAGATTGGGCGATACCATTCCGGGTTTCCTACATGTTTGGCTCCCTCTGATTTGTACAGGTCTTTCGACCAAAGGACAACTGCTCCCCCTTTATCTGCGGGTCGGATCACCACTTCTCGCTGGTTTCTTAGATTGTCAATGGCCTCTCTCTGTTTCTGAGTGATGTTTGCTGGAATGACGGCACGCTTTCTCTCAGATGCATTGAGGGCTGATAGTACTGTGTGTTAAAAGGCTGTTATTTCTTTGGGCATATTGTAGTTAGAAGGGCAGAACACCGCTTTGTTTCTTAATCCCAATGCTTCAGCAGAAGCAGTCTCCACAGAGTCTTTGAAAAACCACTTAAGCCTGATCTTTCGGAAAAATTCAATAACTTCCATCTTGACTTTTGTGAAGTCCATCAAAGTGCCAGGTACAAATGATAGACCCAGTTCAAGTACCTCCATTTCAGCCTTAGTCAACACTATATCCGATATGTTGATGATTGGAGATGTATTCACGATTTGTAGTGTTGTTTGCGCGTTGTCATCTCCCATTGTGGTTTGAACCTCGTGCGTGGTTGTTACTGGCCCGGCCTAAAAAAGGCTTCTTTTGTTGCTGGTTCCTGTTTGAAGACCCTTATCCTGGATCGGAGTCACTTGTGGTGTCAGAAGAGGAAGTATCCGAAAATGTAAGAAACTTTTTCTTTGATCTCCCTTGGTATGTATTGAGATACCTTGTAGAGTCTGGTCGCGTATAGAACTCGTCTTTTAGATAGGGATACACTGTTTCCAAGCTGAACGTTTTCTTGTCTTTCTCGAACTTAGTGGTTTTGAAGTTAATCGTCTGGTCTTTAAATGTTGCAAGTTCTTTCTCAATTTTATCCAGAAGAATTTTAGCTTCGGACTCTGTATGGTTATCCTTAATCACCTTTAGTTGTTCCTTAATATAGATATGGCATTTGTCACGGAGACGTGGGCGGATAGTACGTCTGATCCTGAGTTCTCCTTAGCCTTTCCCCAAGGCTATTTTCTAATCAGGAATGACAGACAGGATAAACGGGGAGGGGGACTAGCGATTATTTTAAAGGATAACCTGATGGTAAAAAGTTCCACTTTAGGAAGTGGCCCTGACAGGGAACTGCTTTCATTTAATATAACTAGGAGCGAAAACTATATATTCAACGGTACATTGTTGTATAGACCTCCAGGGGCAAAAAACAAGTTTGTAGAGACTATATGTCATATTATTGACTCTAGTGTCGACTTGCAGGATTTTTCTATCCTAGGTGATTTTAACTATCATCTAAAAAATATAAATGACCAATATACAACTTCGCTTCTAGAGTTGATGACCAGTGTCTCGATGGAACAACTAGTCAAGCATCCTACTCACAAGGCCGGGCACACTCTAGATGGGATATTCACATCAAACCCACAACTGAAAGTGCAGGAGATTTTGCCTATTCCTTGGTCTGATCACATGGCCATTCGGTTTGTACTTACCTCTTCCCATCATCTTACTTGTTCTCATTCTGCCCTTAAGACTTTTAAAGGGAGGAACTGGAAGGAAATGTGTCCACAACAGCTGCAATCAACTCTAGCTGCTTCAAAACCAATCTTAATGCGCAAAGTCAACACAGCCACCAACAGTTTCACTACTTGGTTAGAAACTGCAGTAAATATCCTAGCCCCTGAAAAAACGTTTACTAGCAAACGTTTAAAGAAATCAGAACCTTGGTTCTGTGATTCACTGTGCACCCAGAAGCAACTCTGCAGACGTTAAGATAGGCGCTGGAGAAAAACCTATATGGAAGCTGAGAAAACGGTTTACTCACAATCACTGAGCAAATACAAAAAGATGATCTTTGAGAAAAAAAAGTATCTATTTCTCAGAGAAAATCAAGCAGGCAGGTAATTCAAGTAAAATACTCTTTTCTACCCTAAAGGAATTAGTGACTCTACCTACTCCATCAGTACTGAATAGCAGTGTTGCTTTCTGTAATCAACTCGCAGATTCTTTTAGTAACAAGGTGCTTTCTATCTATGATTCCTCTACAGGAAATGATACTGAGCCTCCAGTGAACTATTCCTCTTCACCTCTTTGTCAGCCTGGCGACGGTTTGAAGGCTTTCACCCTTCCTAACATACACCAGGTTTCGAAGATTGTTAGATTAGTGAAAGCAGGGGCTCCATCAGACCCCTGCCCCCTGAAAATATTCCATCTGGCATCCAATGAGATTAGCGAGCAACTCAGCCTGCTTTATAAGGAGAGCCTTACGTCTGGCGTCTTTCCAGAGGCCTGGAAGAAGGTTTCTATTCTCCCTCTGCTAAAAAAACCTAGCTTGGACCCCGACGATTACAACAACTACAGACCTATAGCAAGGATCTCGTTTCCAGCTAAGGTTCTGGAAACAATTATAAATGTCCAACTTACGTCCTTCGTGTCCTCGGAAAACCTACTGAACTCTTCACAATACAGCTTCCCGCAAGGACATGGAACGGAGACGGCCTTGGTTATGGCAGCAGAGGAGCTTCACTCCACGCTGGACTCCAGTGCAAAGGCCCCCTTGATCCCTTTGGATCTCTCAGCGGCCTTTAACACCGTGAACCATATCATTCTCATTCATAGGCTGCAGAAGTTGGGAGTCTCAAACCTAGCTTTAAGCCTGATTAAATCCTATCTCAACAACAGGATACAATGTGTGCAGATTGGAGACTCTAGTTCAAAACAATTCTCACTTCCTTGTGGGGTGCCGCAGGGCTCATCTCTGAACCCTACTTTGTTTAATCTGTACGTCACCCCCTAGCAGATGTCATCAAGCAGTTCGGTTCTCGCTGATGTTCTACGCCGATGATACCCAGATTGTAGTATCCATCTCAGGCAATCTGGAAGAAACGGCAGCCCGTTTCAATCAATGCATAGCCCTTGTGGATCACTAGATGAGTGCGAACTGCCTAAAGCTTAATGGTAGTAAAGGATTAGTTACTTACCTGTAATCTTAGTTCTCATCCAGGGGTATACTCATCAAAGTCATTAGCTATGAATGATCCCCGCCTATGTGCGGGATCCCGGAGCATATAGAAAATACAAATAAACATATATGTATATATATATATATGTGAAAACATATATTTGCAGCCTAAAACATTTCCCAACTGGCAAATCTGCCGCAAAATTACACAAATTAGCATACACACAGTAGTACTCTCCCAACCCCTAAGGAAGAGGGAGAGAGCAGTAAACATTTGCATACAACAATGCTTTATTGCCATATGAAAAACCTGTAATTGCAGGCATTTGCCAGTAGGCTGCAGTAGAGTATAAAGAAACAAAGAAAACTGACACCTTGCCTTTAAGGCATTAGAGTAGGGGTACCGTGCCTTTAAGACCTGAAGGTGACCCCCTGCTCCCATGGTGCACCACAAGTGGCAGTTGGGTCAGTTCTTTTTGGAGGTGCATAATACCTGAGTAGATCCACAGTAACATCTCATAACTTTATGAAGATACTCGTCCGGGGAGGTGGGCGGGAGCTTATGACTTTGATGAGTATACCCCTGGATGAGAACTAGGATTACAGGTAAGTAACTAATCCTTCTCATCCATAATCTATGAATAGATTAGCAAGCTCATACCCAAAGTCTCGTGGACGAGCAAAAAAGTATACAGAGACATTGAAAAACTGTACATTTCACATACAACTTATGCAAATAAATTCCTCAAAGAGGCCTGTCCCACTTGGGCATCGGCCTGTGTATCTGAGTCTTGGCAAAAATGGCGGGTAAAGGTATGCACAGACAGCCATGTAGCCGCCTTGCAAATTTCAGAGATTGGGACATTACGAAGGAGAGAGTAGTAGAAGCTTTCCCTCTTGTAGAATGCGCATGAGGTCTACCCTGTAAAGCCTTGTTAGCTAGTTGATAAGACAAAGCTATACAGGAGACTATACAGTAAGAAATAGATCTTTTTGAGGCTGACAGTCCGGTATTAGTTGTTCCATGATTAACAAAAAGCCGGTCAGATTTCCTAAGTGGAAGGGTTTTAGCCAGTTAAAACTTCAGAACCCTCCGGAGGTCTAGAGAGTGTAAAGACCTCTCCGGGGGAGTGCTAGGTTGAGGAAAAAAGGTAGGTAGGGTGATAGACGGGTTGATATGAAAGTCTGAGACTACCTTAGGCAGAAAACCTGGGTGTGTCCTCAGTACCACCCTGTTGGCGTGAAACACTGTGTACGGTTCCTTACAACACAGGGCCTGGATTTCGCTAACCCTACGAGCGGAAGTAAATGCCACTAAAAAGGCGGCTTTCCAGGTCAAGTGCTGCAAAGAAGCCTTATGTAAAGGCTCGAAAGGAGCACCCATCAGCTTAATAAGTACGATGTTAAGCTCCCAGGGAGGAGAGGGGGACCTCACTGGTGGAAAGACTTTGTTAAGCCCCTCTAAGAAATCTTTAACAACAGGCATAAGGAAGAATGATGTCTGAGAAGGTGACTTCCTATAGGCTGTGATCGCCGCTAAGTGAACCCTGATAGAGGGGTACTTGAGGCCTGACCTTGCTAAATGCAACAGATAGGGTAGAATCACCTGCTCCTGACAGTGGATAGGGTCAAGAGAGTTGTCAAGACACCATATGAAAAACCTCTTCCACTTGAAAGCATAATACTTCCTAGTGGATGGTCTCTTGGCTTCTTTTAGAATGTTCATGCAGTCTGCTGGGAGGTCTAAGTGTCCATACTGTATGACCTCAGGAGCCATGCCGTCAAGCGAATGGAAGGAAGGTTGGGATGAAACACCTTCCCCTGGTCCTTGGTCAACAAGTCGGGATGGCAAGGAAGTCGCCGGTGCGGAACTTCCGACAGCTGGATGAGATCCGGGTACCACCACCGGCGTGGCCACTCCGGCGCTATCAGGATCATCCTGGTGTTGGTCCCGTAGAATTTCTGAATCACCGCCGGGATCAGAGGCAGGGGAGGAAAGGTGTACAGCAATGCCTGCGACCAGCTGATCAAAAGTGCGTTCCCCCGTGAGCCCTGTTGGGGGAACCTGGACGCGATGACGGGGCATTTTGCATTTGCGGCGTCTGCAAACAAGTCTATGTCTGGTACGCCCCATAGATGAAAGACATCCTGCGCAACGTCTTCGTTGAGCACCCAATCGTGTGCTTCTACAAAGACTCTGCTTAAGCAGTCTGCTTGGACATTTTGTATTCCTGGTAGATGAACTGCCACAATGGTTAGACCTCTTGCCAGGAGCCAGTGCCAGATGGCGTGCGCTTCCAGGGATAGTACTCTTGACCTGGTGCCTCCCTGCTTGTTCAGATAGAACATGGTTGTCGTTTTGTCCGTTTGAACTTGGATGTAGTTGGTGCGCAAAGACGGGTAAAGAGATTTGAACGCCAGATGAACGTCTCGAAGCTCAACAAATTTAATGTGGTAGCCTCGCTCTACTTCGGACCAGAGGCCTTGAACCTGAAGCTGGTCCATATGAGCACCCCAGCCTTGAAGAGAGGCATCCGTGATCACTGACTGCGATGAAGGAGGGAGATGGAATGGAACACCCCGGAGAAGGTTGAGGCGTTTCATCCACTATTTGATTGAGTCTTTGGCACCTTGTGGAAGAGAGACACGGTCCTCCCAGTGACCTGACCTCTGAGACCATTGGTCCTCGAGAGCTTGCTGCAAGGACCTCATGTGAAGGCGTGCATTGGGCACGATGTAGATGCACGAGGCCATTGATCCCAGGAGAGAGGACACTTGTCTGGCTGTGGGACTGTGATTGTCCAGTAGAAGATGGCACTTCAGAAGCATGGATGACAATCTCTCCTCCGAAGGACACACGCTTGCTTGAACGGAGTCCAGGGAAGCGCCCAGGTAATGAATCCATTGGAAAGGATTGAGCACTGATTTCTTGAAGTTGACTTGCAACCCCAATGAGTTCATCAGGTTGAGACAGAACAAAAGATGGTCTTGAAGCAGAGCCGGAGTGGAGCTTTTCAGCAGCCAATCGTCTAGATAAGGATAGACGAAGATCTTCCGCCTGCGGAGAAAAGCAGCCACCACCGCCATGCACTTTGAGAATGTCTGTGGCGCGGATTTGAGGCCAAACGGAAACACTCGATACTGGTAGTGCTGGCGCCCGATCTGAAACCTGAGAAACTTCCGGTGCCTCACTGAGACAGGTATGTGAAAGTAAGCATCCTGCATGTCGATGGCACACATCCAGTCCCCCTAGTGGAGATGGGGAAAGATCTGATGCAGGGCTAGCATGCAGAATTTTTCTTTCCGGATGAATCTGTTTAGTAGTCATAGGTCTAGAATGGGCCTGTATTCTTTGGCTGCTCCTCTTTTTTGGACAAGAAAATAGCGGGAGTAGACTCCTTGATTGCTCTGCATGGAAGGAACCGCCTCTATGGCCGTCTTCTCGAGGAGGGCAGAGACTTCGGCATCGGTCCTTTGTTATGGACCTCCCTTCTTCTAGATGTTGAGAAACACTCCCTCCCACCGGAGTGGCGAACAGTTGCAGAGGAAGCAACAGCTCAAGGTTTTGGAGGCTTTTAGGAGGCAAACTGCTGCTTGTTATTTTTGCCTCTGCCTCTGCCAGGACGTCTCTGCTGAAATTGGGTTTTCTGTTGAGTTTGGGAAGACCACTGAGGGGTTTGAACCCTCTGCTGGTAAGGACGCTTATCCCCCTGACGAAAGCGCTTTTTAAATTCCTTACGCTTTTCCAAACCCACAGCTTTCACAGTGTCCATTTCGGATTTCATTTTGGTCATTTCATCGTCAGCGTGTGAACCAAAGAGAGAAGAACCATTAAAGGGGAGGTTCAAGATTTTCTTTTGAGCATCCGGTTTGAGGCCCGTGAGGCAGAGCCACGCCGAACGACGTGAACAGATTCCATGGGAGTAGCCATGGGCCGCGAGGTCAGAGGCGTCTGCCACGGCACTAATGACCTGGTTGGCTACGAGTCCTCCCTCCTGTAGGATTTCGACAAAATCCTGTCGGTCTTCTTGCGGAAGCTTCTCTGTGAAGCGAGAAAGGGAGTCCCAGAGGGACCTATCGTACCTCCCAAGTAGAGCAGAAGCATTGGCCACCTTCATATATGAAGCAGAGGTTGTAGGAGAGTAGGGTCTGCAATCCTATGATCACCTGGACTTTTTGCTTTTGTTTCACTGGTTTACGACTTTCTCGGGCTGTGGGCCTGCCAATCAGACCAACAGCCTAACTGTTCTCTCACTAAATTGATATGTGTACCTTAGGTGCATTACCCAATTGGAACTGGGCCACCCTGTCAGACCCTGTAACTCAGGGCATCGGTGTACCCAGGGCCTACCAGGGGCTGAAGCATGTATTATGCCACCCCTGGATGGCCATCTAAATCTGACACAACTGGCTGCACGACAGCTGGGGCCACGTGGCGTACTCGCCCGTTGCTGTAGGTGTAGTATCCCTATGCCTAACCTTAAAATGGACACCCGAGTTCCTCTCAGTCACTCCTATGGCAGGCCTTGACAATCCTGAAGGCAGAGTGCATGGAACCGTGTGAATTGGGCTCTGGCACGAGCCGAGCCCGGTTGCAGCTTGCGGAACCAAGACCCAATGGCTGTTCCATGATAACGCGTACCATATCGGTAACTTCGGTACCGCGTTATCAAGACATGTCGAGTAAGGTGTCATATGAATCGGGCTGCTGCCCCCTCACCAATTCTGGCGACGAGGTTAGCATTCCGCCCTTCTAGAGGGACACGACATGTACGTAACTGTGAACCCCGGTTAAAGTTAACTGAAGCCTCAGCTCCACAAAATGGACGCTGCCACCACAGACACAAGTCTGACCTCCTGCTGCTGGGAGTCCTTCCAGCGAGGAGAGCTTGGACAAAGGGTTTCCTGTCAAGGGTGGTGTTCGCACCGTCCCAGACAGGGTTTGTGTATTCTGGGAAGGTAGGGCTTTGCAAGAAGGTGACTGCGGAGTGGCACCCCGGTGCTCACTACGCATCTGCCGGCTAGAACCACTTCCAGGGGCGCGCAGCCCCTGACCTGGGGAAAGTCCAGCAGGGGCAGAGGGGTGGAACTACCCCCCTTCCTGGTCCCACCCTTAGGGCAGGACCTAGTCATGTACCCACCCCTTTCTTTAGGATAAAGGCCAGAGCGGGGACCCTTCCAAATCAGATCATCTTTGAATCAAGAACTACTTTCTACGAAAGGACATTCAAGACTCTTCTCAAGATTTCTCCCTTGTGGCTAAGGAGTAGTCACCCTGCATCCGCAGGCACCATCTAAGAACTCTGCGGTTTGCTGCACGTCCTTCCTTAGGAATCCGACGGCCCAGCTCGACGAGAACCGGCTTCCCTGGCACCTCTGACCTCTACCCACATCGTCAGCTCAGCTGAGATCTGTGGGTGCGACGAGACCTCGAGGGACCGGCCATCATCAAAACTTGCACGATTTCCTAATCAGCACGACCATCGAAGCCATTCTCTGGTGAGTGCTCTGGGGTCCGAGAAGCCCCGACCCTGAGCAGCTCCAGCACCGAAGTGCAGTCTCCCAGCATCTCCACGATCTGCGTGGGGCCCTTCTGCTCGCTGCTCAGCACGTTGTCAGGTCACTAGCCGCTGGCTTGTGCCCTTCTTTGACGACATCCGATAACCAACGCTGCTGGTCTGGTTGCTCCAGACCAGCCCTTGCTCCCTTTTCCGAGAGGAGCACCCCGGACCCTCCTGGTCCACTCAAGACGCCATTTTAGGCCCACCACGTGGCCCTGAAATCTGCCGAGGCTAGTTGCCCCAATCCTGGGCCCAGCGACGCCGACAGCATCAACCTCCGTGGGACAGCTCGCACCTCCATCCTGGTCGCCGACAACGCCTCCTGGTCCGTGAGACTGCAGGGCCTAGCGTCGCCCACTCACCTAGTGGAGGTGACGGCCATCCGGTGCCTTCCTGGTACCCTCTGACTACTGACTAGTAGTACGAACTTGGTCCCCTCTGCTTTCAGGTATCAACGATCACTGATCCAGGCTTGGATCTCTACGAACTATTCATCACTGGTCGCCGGCCAGCAACTCCTTTTCTTCCGGCTCCTGGCTCGTCAGCGAAGACCCCCGACGCCTGTAAGACTTGTGCAGCCGCAGCCCTCGTGGCTAGGTAACTTCGGCATTTCGGTGCCTGCATAGCCTCCTTACTCTAGGGTCCCGAGTCCCTCGCTTCCGACTTGCCTTATCGGGTCCGCCCGAGACCACTAAAACTTTCCGTGCCCTCGGGCACTTGCTTTAAATTGTGCACTTGAAGTATTTTCTAAGAGCTTTGGTTCTGTGCTTAGTACCCTCTCCTCATAAAGAGTACAGGGCTGTTGTGATTCTAATAAATATACTGTTTATTTTCATAACACTTGTGTGGTGTCCTTTCACTTGGTGTTCAAGGGGTATGTGATGGTATAACAGCTGGCTTAACACGCCCTCTAGAGTTTAGCCCGAAGACTGCTCGTATCCACGCTACTAGGATAGCTGGTCTAAGGTTGACTTACAACCAATCACCATAAGGGTCGTTCGGAACGATACATAGTGGTCGCTAGAATAGCGAACGCTGCATATCGGGCCAACTTCTCACATTGGTGAGCAGCGGGTGGGATTTGAGCTTGCTGTTGTTTTACCACGCGTATCCTAAGAATATCTTGTGAAAGATCACATAAGTACTCCAGGTACATATAACTTAGCTTAGAATACTCTGAGTTCTACTGAACCAGCTGTTGTAGCTCCTCAAGGCTTAGCACACCTTGGCTACAACTCTTAGCAAGGGATCAGTAGGTAAACCCATAGTGTAGGTAGGTGCATCACTTACACCACACTAGAAGCAGCATGTCGGACAAAGGAGGAAACTCTGAGTCTCCCCTTGTGTCAGTCGACCCTCCACAGGTCACCTCCAGATATGCTGCACTTAGCTTCCACGAGATGCGACAGATCTGTACATCTCGGAAGTTAAAACAGGGTGCAAACCCTACCATTCCGTTTCTGATTGGTCTCTTGGAGACTTATGATGCTAGGAGGGCGGGTAACACCGACCCTTCTCATCCAGAGATGGAGATGCCTCCCCTCGAGGGAACCCGAGGTGACCCTGACCTTATCCATCTCTCCGCCGAGGGCGAAGAGGAGGACGAGGAACCAGAGACATCTGGGGACGAGGCAGACGAAGGTCCAGTCATAGTTAGTCAGCTAACTCAGGACAACTTAAGCCGGCACGAGATTGGTACTAGGGGACCCCTGGGCCCTCTCTCGGGCCAGCTTAACATTGGGAACGGACGAGTTAGGTCTCTGTCGAGAGGCTCTAACAGATCCGCTCGAACCAATGGCTCTCGAGGTTCTGCTCGAAGAGGGATGACATCACCTCAGAAGAGAATGTACGAAGCAAAGGAGAGGGAAGTCAATCTGCGGATCGAGAGGGAAGAACTTGCCCTAGCCAAAGAGAGACTCGCCTTTGCTCGAGAGCAAGAGTTGAGTGGGACAATTCCCACTGGTGGCAGCATTCCCCCACGGAAACCCAGGAGTTTAGACACTAAGCACCTGAATAAGATAGTGCCCCCCTTTAAGCAAGGGGACGACATCCACAAATGGATTACTGCTTTGGAGCGGGCCTGCACTGTACAGTGCATCCCCCAGAGTCAGTGGGCAGCTATCTTGTGGCTCTCCTTTGACGGTAAAGGTAGAGATAAGCTCCTCACTACTAGAGTCGAGGACGCTAACAATTACCAGATCCTGAAGAACACACTGATTGATGGGTTCGGCCTAACCACTGAGCAGTACAGGTTGCTGTTCAGGGATACCCAGAAAACTCAGTCTCAGGACTGGTCTGATTTCGTTGATTGTGCCACTAAGGCTTTGGAGGGCTGGTTGCTGGGCAGTAAGGTTACTGATTACACAGGATTGTATAATTTGATCATGCGAGAACAAATTTTAAACAATTGTCAGAACCAGTTGTTGCATCAGCACCTTGTCGACTCGGATCTGACCTCTCCCCAAGAATTGGGAAAGAAGGCAGACAGATGGGTCAGAACAAGGGTTACGCAAAACCAGGGCCAGAACCAGGGTGGTCAGAAGAAAGCAGACCAGAAGGTTAAAGATTCGAAAGGGGAACAAACTGACCAGAAGTCTTCGACAGGTCCCCAACAACCCAAAGAGGGGCGGGGTCAGGCTTCCCAGAACAAGAAGAATCACGAAGGCCAATCGAAAAGGTGGTGCCAATACTGTAAAAGTAAAACTCACTGGTTTAGTGAGTGCACCAAGAAAGGAGGGCAGACTCCTGCTACTGCAGCCCCTAACTAAATACACAGATTGCCAGCCACACACTTACTTAAATCCTCTATTTTTGAGGGAACAAACCATAAGAGACTTCCTGGTTCGTTGGGGTATATCACTCAAACCCTTTTATTATTTATTTGTTTTTTGTCTTTTTAGTATTGATGTATGAAAGGGACACCTTATCGTTTTATACACCTTATATACAATTATTTACAATTCGCGATTATTTACAACACAAACACATACACATACACATAACTAGTTGTATTATACAAAGTGAATTGCTCTGATATATATACACTCAAATATTCATACTACGAAGAAAAAATCATTGTAATTCCATAAAGACCAGAGTCAAAAGTATAAACTTGATGACAATCATAAATCAATGAACTACAGTTGAATGTAGGCAGTTCAAAAAAGGAAAAATAGACTCCAAATTAATTCATCCAGTCCATTCAACCAGTAAATGGCTAATCTTTTTACGCCAACGCGTTTCGAATCCGGTATGTCAACTCTACGGATTCTCATCAGGGCTCTGTCTTAATACGGGATATCTGCAAGTGTATAAAATAAAACTTGTTTTAGCTACATTTCTGACAGTTGTTTAGCTTCCAACTACATTTAACTCGGATTCCTCATATTACCTGTTGAACCAGCAGCCGCCGGTCAAGGGTAGGGTATTAGTTCTGACTGAGTTTCTTTTCTTTTCGGGATCTAAAAACAAACGCAGGTATCATGACCTGTTCTTGCTCACTTTCTAAGACCAGAATGGGGCACATATGTTATCAACATACCTTACTGGATCATGCTCGTGATCCTACGTTTCCACCAAATGGGAGTTAATTTTCAGTCTTGTATTACAGCCTGAAAATAATGAGAATAACGTTTTACGCGCTTTTTATGCACAGACAGAGAGAGTATGGCACTCGTTGCTCTACTTGGCATACCTGCTCTGAGGGATTCCTCGCTTGGGCTGTTCGTGTTCTAATCGGTTGCAGCTGTAAACGCTTTCTAACCATGTGGGCACCTCTTTCCTCAGTCCTTATTATTTGCGCTCGCTTTCCCTAGAGGAAATAAGAGCATTTTACTAGGTTTGTGGGGCTACTACAATATTAGTGGCAAATCAAACCCATGTTAGCTCTAGACTTACTTGAACAAGCTGTGACTCGGCATCTAGCTCTCATTCACTTAGTTTGGCAGCCATGTTGTAACATGGTTTTGGACCTACTTATAGCTACTTGCTTGGCGGCCATCTTAGAGTGGAGAGCTTTCTCTAGCGACCCCACTCTAAGATGGCCGCCAAGCAAGTAGCTATATGTAGGTCCAAAACCATGTTACAACATGGCTGCCAAACTAAGTGAATGAGAGCTAGATGCTGAGTCACAGCTTGTTCAAGTAAGTCTAGAGCTAACATGGTTTGATTTGCCACTAATATTGTAGTAGCCCCAGAAACCTAGTAAAACGCTCTTATTTCCTCTAGGGAAAGCGAGCGCAAATAATAAGGACTGAGGAAAGCGGTGCCCACATGGTTAGAAAGCGTTTACCGCTGCAACCGATTAGAACACGAACAGCCCAAGCGAGGAATCCCTCAGAGCAGGTATGCCGAGTAGAGCAACGAGTGCCATACTCTCTCTGTCTGTGCATAAAAAGCGTGTAAAACGTTATTCTCATTATTTTCAGGCTGTAATACAAGACTGAAAATTAACTCCCATTTGGTGGAAACGTAGGATCACGAGCATGATCCAGTAAGGTATGTTGATAACATATGTGCCCCATTCTGGTCTTAGAAAGTGAGCAAGAACAGGTCATGATACCTGCGTTTGTTTTTAGATCCCGAAAAGAAAAGAAACTCAGTCAGAACTAATACCCTACCCTTGACCGGCGGCTGCTGGTTCAACAGGTAATATGAGGAATCCAAGTTAAATGTAGTTGGAAGCTAAACAACTGTCAGAAATGTAGCTAAAACAAGTTTTATTTTATACACTTGCAGATATCCCGTATTAAGACCGAGCCCTGATGAGAATCCGTAGAGTTGACATACCGGATTCGAAACGCGTTGGCGTAAAAAGATTAGCCATTTACTGGTTGAATGGACTGGATGAATTAATTTGGAGTCTATTTTTCCTTTTTTGAACTGCCTACATTCAACTGTAGTTCATTGATTTATGATTGTCATCAAGTTTATACTTTTGACTCTGGTCTTTATGGAATTACAATGATTTTTTCTTCGTAGTATGAATATTTGAGTGTATATATATCAGAGCAATTCACTTTGTATAATACAACTAGTTATGTGTATGTGTATGTGTTTGTGTTGTAAATAATCGCAAATTGTAAATAATTGTATATAAGGTGTACAAAACGATAAGGTGTCCCTTTCATACATCAATACTTAAAAAGACAAAAAACAAATAAATAATAAAAGGGTTTGAGTGATATACCCCAACGAACCAGGAAGTCTCTTATGGTTTGTTCCCTCAAAAATAGAGGATTTAAGTAAGTGTGTGGCTGGCAATCTGTGTACTTAGTTATATTAATGGTCCAGCTAGCCCCACGTCCCAGGACCTGACTCCCCCATTCTTCAAACTGCTGCCCCTAAGGCACCTGTGCCCCCTAGTACAGCCAGCAGTAGTAGTGCGCCTCCCAAGGGACTAGTTGGGTTAACCTTGGGTTCTGAGGGGTGTGACAGCTTAGCTGGTACACTCACTCAGGCTGTCCTTGTCTGTACAGGGGATGTGGATGTATCCCCTGATGTCAGTCCCAATACTTTGGGCAAATACCGACAGACGCCTTTAATAAATGGAAGAATGGCTCAGGCCTATAGGGACACTTGTGCCAGCGTCACCATGGTGACGCCTAACTTTGTGGACCCTGGACAGATCATGCCAGGTACAGATTTCCTGGTGACCAATGCCAGCAACGTCACTACCAGTCATAGTATGGCGATTGTTGCTTTCTCCTGGGGAGGGGTAAATGGCCAGAAAAAGGTTGTTGTTAGTTCAGACCTCCCAGTGGATTGTTTGTTAGGCAATGATTTGGAGTCATCACAATGGTCAGAGGTGGAGCAACGGACTCACATGGAGATGTTAGGCTTGCCAGCACACGTGTTTGCTGTGACCAGGTCACAGGTCAGACGATGCCCCACCGAACCGGTGCTGGATCCTGGAACAACGGACCAGACACCACCCAAGAAGAAGAGCAGTCGGGTTAAGGCTTCGCCTTCCCCCTTGCCCCAGGTCGAGGATCAGGTCTCAGAGGAGGCTGACCTCCAGGAATTGCGGGAAACTGAACCTAAAGAACTCGAACTTGATTAAGTTGAGTTTCTGGGTCAGGGGGACCCACACGAGAGGACCTGGGGAAGGACCAGTTAGACTGCCCTTCTCTTGAACCCCTCAGACAGCAGGCTGCTGCTGAGGCTGCTGGGAACGCCACAGGTACCCACAAGGTATACTGGGAAGATGGACTCCTGTACACTGAGGCAAGAGACCCCAAGCCTGGCATGACCAGGAGGCTGGTCGTCCCCTTGTCTCAGCGTGGTTTCCTCCTTACCTTGGCCCACGAGATTCCCTTAGCAGGACACCTAGGCCAGACGAAGACGTGGGACAGGCTTGTCTCGCACTTTCACTGGCCTCACATGAACGAAGATACCAAGGAGTTTTGCCGCTCCTGTGTCACTTGCCAAGCCAGTGGTAAGTCAGGTGGCACGACAAAGGCCCCCCTTATACCAATGCCTGTGGTGGGGGTGCCCTTTGAACGGGTGGAGATTGACATCGTCGGTTCCATGGAACCACCAACAGCATCAGGTCACAAGTTTATACTGGTGGTAGTGGATCATGCAACCAGGTATCCTGAAGCTATTCCCCTTGGGACCACTACAGCGCCTGTTGTGGCAAGAGCCCTAGTTGGAGTATTCTCCAGAGTGGGCTTCCCTAAGTAGGTCGTCTCCGACAGTGGTGCAAACTTTATGTCGAGCTACTTAACTGCTATGTGGAAGGAATGTGGTGTCAACTACAGGTTCACTACACCCTATCATCCACAATGCAATGGGCTTGTTGAGAGATTCAACAGGACCCTGAAAGGGATGATTCATGGACTACCTGAAAAGCTTCGGCGTAGATGGGACGTCCTGATCCCCTGCCTTTTATTCGCTTACAGAGAAGTCCCACAGAAGGGGGTTGGCTACAGCCCTTTTGAACTTTTGTACGGGCATCCTGTAAGAGGACCCCTGTGTTTGGTGAAGGAAGGATGGGAGAGACCTCTCAAAAAGCCTGCAACCAACATAGTGGACTATGTGCTTGGTCTCCGCTCGCGGATGGCTGAATACATGGAGAAGGCATCCGAAAACCTTAAGGCCAGCCAAGAACTCCAAAAAACTTGGCATGACCAAAAGGCTGTCTTGACTGTTTATCAGCCCGGACAGAAGGTGTGGGTGTTGGAGCCAGTGGCCCCAGCAGCACTCAAGGACAAATGGTCCGGGCCCTACACCATCCTGGAGAAAAAGGGAGAGGTCACCTACCTGGTAGACCTTGGAACTCCCCGGAGCCCCCACAGGGTGCTCCATGTCAACAGGCTCAAGGCATATGTCGACAGGAAGGACATGAGTTTGCTCATGGCCCTAGATGAGGGACAGGAGGAGGAGAGTGACCCTCTCCCCGACCTGCTCACTCAGAATCCTGACGATGGGTCGGTAGATGGTGTTGTCTTTTGTGGCAGCTTCTCCGAACATCAACAGGAGGATTGTAAACAGGTTCTTCAATCCTTCCGGTATATGTTCTCTCTAACACCCAGTCAGACCAATTGGTGCACCCATGAGGTTGACACTGGTGACAGCTTGCCCATCAAGAGTAAAATCTACCGGCAGCCTGATCACGTTAGAGACTGCATCAAGAGTGAAGTGCAGAAAATGTTGGAGCTGGGAGTCATTGAACCCTCGGATAGCCCTTGGGCTAGTCCCGTAGTTCTCGTGCCGAAACCTCACACCCCGGGTGGTAAGAAGGAGATGAGGTTCTGCATAGACTACAGGGGTCTCAATGCAGTCACTAAGACTGACGTCCACCCAATACCCAGGGCAGATGAGCTTATAGATAGATTGGCTTCTGCCAACTACTTAAGTACATTTGACCTGACAGCTGGGTATTGGCAAATCAGGTTAGCTGAGGACGCCAAGCCCAAGACAGCATTTTCTACCCCTGGTGGGCATTATCAGTTCGTGGTGATGCCCTTTGGTTTGAAAAATGCACCTGCCACCTTCCAACGGTTGGTGAATCACGTTCTCACCGGGCTGGATGACTTCTGTGCGGCGTATCTGGACGATATTGCTGTCTTTAGCCCCACCTGGGAGGATCACCTGGTCCACCTGCGGAAAGTGTTAGAGGCTCTGCAAGCAGCAGGTCTCACTATCAAGGCTACCAAGTGCCAGATAGGGCAGACACAGGTTGTATACTTGGGCCACCTCGTCGGTGGAGGCCAAGTTCAACCACTGGAGAGCAAGATACAGTCCATCAGGGACTGGGCTCCTCCAACCACCCAGACTCAGGTTCGAGCTTTCTTGGGCCTGACTGGTTACTACCGGAAGTTCGTCAGGAATTACGGATCGATTGTGACTCCGCTCAATGAACTGACGAGTAAGAAAATGCCAAAAAAGGTTCAGTGGACAGCGAGCTGTCAAAAAGCATTCGATGACCTAAAACAGGTCATGTGCACGGCACCTATCCTCAAGAGTCCAGACTACTCCAAACCATTCATTGTCCAAACAGATGCTTCTGAGTTGGGTGTGGGAGCTGTTCTATCTCAACTGAATTTTGATGGTAATGACCAGCCCATTGCTTTTATAAGCAGACGGCTGACCCCCAGAGAGAAAAATTGGTCAGCTATAGAGAGGGAGGCCTTCGCTGTGGGCCCTGAAGAAACTGAGGCCATACTTGTTTGGCACTCATTTCAAGATTCAGACCGACCATAAGCCCCTCCTATGGCTAAATCAGATGAAGGGTGAAAACCCCAAACTGCTTAGGTGGTCCATTTCCCTACAGGGGATGGACTTCACAGTGGAGCATAGACCTGGCACTGATCATGGCAATGCAGATGGGCTCTCCAGGTATTTCCACTTAGAACAAGAAGACTCACCTGGTCAAGGTTAGCTTATTGTCCCAACGTTTGGGGGGGGGGGGGGGGGGGGGTCATGTAGGAGAGTAGGGTCTGCAATCCTATGATCACCCGGACTTTTTGCTTTTGTTTCACTGGTGTACGACTTTCTCGGGCTGTGGGCCCGCCAATCAGACCCACAGCCTAGCTGTTCTCTCACTAAATTGATATGTGTACCTTAGGTGCATTACCCAATTGGAACTGGGCCACCCTGTCAGACCCTGTAACTCAGGGCATCGGTGTACCCAGGGCCTACCAGGGGCTGAAGCATGTATTATGCCACCCCTGGATGGCCATCTAAATCTGACACAACTGGCTGCACGACAGCTGGGGCCACGTGGCGTACTCGCCCGTTGCTGTAGGTGTAGTATCCCTATGCCTAACCTTAAAATGGACACCCGAGTTCCTCTCAGTCACTCCTATGGCAGGCCTTGACAATCCTGAAGGCAGAGTGCATGGAACCGTGTGAATTGGGCTCTGGCACGAGCCGAGCCCGGTTGCAGCTTGCGGAACCAAGACCCAATGGCTGTTCCATGATAACGCGTATCATATCGGTAACTTCGGTACCGCGTTATCAAGACATGTCAGGTAAGGTGTCATACGAATCGGGCTGCTGCCCCCTCACCAATTCTGGCGACGAGGTTAGCATTCCGCCCTTCTAGAGGGACACGACATGTACGTAACTGTGAACCCCGGTTAAAGTTAACTGAAGCCTCAGCTCCACAAAATGGACGCTGCCACCACAGACACAAGTCTGACCTCCTGCTGCTGGGAGTCCTTCCAGCGAGGAGAGCTTGGACAAAGGGTTTCCTGTCAAGGGCGGTGTTCGCACCGTCCCAGACAGGGTTTGTGTATTCTGGGTAGGTAGGCTTTGCAAGAAGGTGACTGCGGAGTGGCACCCCGGTGCTCACTACGCATCTGCCGGCTAGAACCAGTTCCAGGGGCGCGCAGCCCCTGACCCGGGGAAAGTCCAGCAGGGGGAGAGGGGTGGAACTACCCCCCTTCCTGGTCCCACCCTTAGGGCAGGACCTAGTCATGTACCCACCCCTTTCTTTAGGATAAAGGCCGGAGCGGGGACCCTTCCAAATCAGATCATCTTTGAATCAAGAACTACTTTCTACGAAAGGACATTCAAGACTCTTCTCAAGATTTCTCCCTTGTGGCTAAGGAGTAGTCACCCTGCATCCGCAGGCACCATCTAAGAACTCTGCGGTTTGCTGCACGTCCTTCCTCAGGAATCCGACGGCCCAGCTCGACGAGAACCGGCTTCCCTGGCACCTCTGACCTCTACCCACATCGTCAGCTCAGCTGAGATCTGTGGGTGCGACGAGACCTCGAGGGACCGGCCATCATCAAAACTTGCACGATTTCCTAATCAGCACGACCAACGAAGCCATTCTCTGGTGAGTGCTCTGGGGTCCGAGAAGCCCCTACCCTGAGGAGCGCCAGCACCGAAGTGCAGTCTCCCAGCATCTCCACGATCTGCGTGGGGCCCTTCTGCTCGCTGCTCAGCACGTTGTCTGGTCACTAGCCGCTGGCTTGTGCCCTTCTTTGACGACATCGGATAACCAACGCTGCTGGTCTGGTTGCTCCAGACCAGCCCTTGCTCCCTTTTCCGAGAGGAGCACCCCGGACCCTCCTGGTCCACTCAAGACGCCATTTTAGGCCCACCACGTGGCCCTGAAATCTGCCGAGGCTTGTTGCCCCAATCCTGGGCCCAGCGACGCCAACAGCATCAACCTCCGTGGGACAGCTCGCACCTCCATCCTGGTCGCCGACAACGCCTCCTGGTCCGTGAGACTGCAGAGCCTAGCGTCGCCCACTCACCTAGTCGAGGTGACGGCTCTGACTACTGACTAGTAGTACGAACTTGGTCCCCTCTGCTTTCAGGTATCAACGATCACTGATCCAGGCTTGGATCTCTACGAACTATTCATCACTGGTCGCCGGCCAGCAACTCCTTTTCTTCCGGCTCCTGGCTCGTCAGCGAAGACCCCCGACGCCTGTAAGACTTGTGCAGCCGCAGCCCTCGTGGCTAGGTAACTTCGGCATTTCGGTGCCTGCATAGCCTCCTTACTCTAGGGCAGAGGTCTTCAAACTTTTGTTGGTTGAGCCCCCCCAGCTAAATTTTTTTGGATGTTGGGCCCCCACACCACCTGACAGAAATTTTAAGCGCGTAATCGACACCAATAGGCCGTGGGAGGAGCTAGGATTGTGCCCACAGAGGCGTGATGTGCGCACCACTTGTTTTATTTGGCAGCGCGTGACCGCATGCCTTTATTTTCTTCTGACCTTGCCCCTTTTATATGTATTGTTTATTTATATATTTTGCAAGCACGGCACGCTTTTACTATAGTGGCCTTGCACTTTTTCCCCCCTGGAGAAGCAGACAATGGCAGCCCCATGCCTTTCTTTCCAACAACAAGAACCCCCCCCCATCCCCTTCTTTCTAAAATAGCCGTTGGAACCAGAAGAAGGTCCCTCCGTGGAAACCAGCAGCTGTGAGCAGTCACATTCTGAGGTAATATTTCACTTCTATTGGTAAGTAGAAATCCTCGTTGTACAAAGAGGCGTGGAGCTCTTACTACCATGGCTTCCCCTCAGTTCAAACACATCTTCAAAGAGTTTCTAAATTTTGTTTAAATCAACAAAAAGCACATGGTAACTGGGCTAAGTCGGCGCTAACACATCTGATGTACAGAGTGGGACGAAGCGGTCTGATTTTAATGGTTTTCACACATACATATATGCATTTACAGCCCACAGATGATATAGACTCGATATTAAATGACAACCTCCCACCTACGTGCAATCCATACCATGAAAATAAAGGGACAGAATCCAGGTGAATTAGGCTCCTTAAGATGCTTCCTGAAATAGTTACACAAAGAGCCAGAAACATCTGCTTGGAACGACTTAAATGTTCATTTTTATACAGAACATGAAATGATAGCGGTCTCCTTGATTTCCTGCCTGCCACTGCTCAACACTTACCAAGGAAGCAGTTTATATACCACGATTAGGACTATAAAATCCATTCAATTCATTATATAAATTTGTTACAGGAACCGGACATCATTTATCTGCACTACTACAAATCTGTCCAAAAAGCTTGTCGGATCAGTAATAATAATAATTGCTTTGCATGAGTGCTTACTGGGAACAATAGCCCCACTTAAAACAAACACGCCCTCAAAGTATGAACTACCTTGAAACATCAGCATTCCACCCTCTCACTTAAACTCCAAGCAGGCAACTACCACACGCACTCAAACACATACACGTTTCATCGCACCATATGCTGGCAGCCGAGCTTTACTTCTCTCAAATCAAAAAGACCGACAAGAAGAGCTAATAGCAACAATGTATTTGTAAGGAAGCAACATTTAGTGCACATAAATATTTGACAGTTATGTCCACTGCTTGGCAGATGTTCACTGCATGTTTTAAAATGTTTATTCAAGTTATTCATACTGCTTAAAGGGCCCCTTGCGGAATTGGGAGATTTTAAATATAAGCAGCACAGTTTCATGATAGTTGGACTGTTTTGTTAGGCACGGGGAGATTGTGATTTGCCCAGAATCACAGGATGTTCAGCTTTATTGCCGAGATTCGAACTCTGGAAACTTTGTCTTTCTACGAAGAGCTAACTCTCCAAGGAAGGGGTTACTTCACTGAGATGAAATGCTTCAGCTGCAGTGGGAGGCGAGGTGTCTCCACTGCTAAAACCGAAAGTCTGTTTGTTTGTTTGCTTTCAGTTTTAGCAGAGGAGGCTCCGTGCCTCCCACTGCAGCTGAAGCTGTCAGCTCTGCGAATTAACCCCCTCCTGGGAGAGTTAACATGTCAAAAGAATGGGCACGTCCTGCCCCATCGATCTCCCCTCCCTCCCCCTTAGACATACCAGAATCCTACAAGAAGAATGGAGCGACGCCGGGAACAAAGGTCAGATTTAAGTGGAGTTCGCGCCCCCCCTGGGAAGGTGTCGCGCCCCCCCAGGGGGGTGCGCCCCACAGATTGAAGAACACTGCTCTAGGGTCCCGAGTCCCTCGCTTCCGACTTGCCTTATCGGGTCCGCCCGAGACCACTAAAACTTTCTGTGCCCTCGGGCACTTGCTTTAAATTGTGCACTTGAAGTATTTTCTAAGAGCTTTGGTTCTGTGCTTAGTACCCTGTCCTCATAAAGAGTACAGGGCTGTTGTGATTCTAATAAATATACTGTTTATTTTCATAACACTTGTGTGGTGTCCTTTCACTTGGTGTTCAAGGGGTATGTGATGGTATAACAGCTGGCTTAACCCGCTCTCTAGAGTTTAGCCCGAAGACTGCTCGTATCCACGCTACTAGGATAGCTGGTCTAAGGTTGACTTACAACCAATCACCATAAGGGTCGTTCGGAACGATACATAGTGGTCGCTAGAATAGCGAACGCTGCCTATCGGGCCAACTTCTCACAGAGGTGCTGCATACTTTCCTGCCAAACAAATCCATTAGTTTGCTGTCCTTCTCTGGGGGTACTGAAGATGAGGTAGAGGCTGAATGAGACTTCATGGCAGATGCCACGATTACTGAATCAGCCGGAGGATCCGATCTTAGGAACAGGGGGTCCTCTGCGGGCGCCTTGTACTTCTTGGCAAGCCTTGATGGAATAGAACCTACCACTGCAGGCGTGAGTAAGGTAGCCATCTCCGGTTCAAGGAAGCCGGGCACCAGAGGCAGCAGAGGTCTAGGCACTGTCTGGTGATGAAGTGTGTCGAAAATTATAGAAGTAGGGACCATAGGAGTATGCAGAGAGATGTTCAGCTTCTTTGCTCCCCTGCCCTGCACATCTGTGAAGGTTGCAATGTCATCAATAGGTGAGACTCTTGACGGAGGAGTGGAGGAGAAGGTATGAGAATAGTCCCGGACCGTAGACCTCGTGGAAGAGAACCAAGTTGGAGATCTAGTGCGTCCTCTGTGATGAGACCTGTCTCGATGGCTGTGCCGACCCCTGGATCTAGACCGATGTCTAGGTGGAGATCTTGGTCTGGGGGAAGGTATTGGCTTGGTAGGTGTTCTGGGCCGTACCGGAGAGCGTGATCTGGTAGGAGATCTTGAACTGGGTGAAGGACGTGGCCTCCGTGGAGGAGACTTAGCCTGCCTGACCGGAGTGCTTGTCCTCGGAGCAGACGGAGAGAACGTGCAGGAGTAATCAGAGCCCAGACTACTGCGACCGCCCAAAACAGCTCCCTGATGGCGGTGAGATGGCACACTGCGTGATCTGTCCGCAGATCTGGGGGGCGCTTCTGGAGAGATCTCCACGATGTTCAACTCAGGAAATGAAGATCTGTCCCCTGATGACCTGGAGCCAGGGGACTCCACAATCACCGTGTCCTGTTCCCTCGACGGTGAAAGCTTCGACGTCGAAGACGTTTGTGTGACCAATGGCGTCGAACGAGGTCTTGATGTTCTCGACGTCGATCGTCCACGCCTTGGCGATCTCGACTGCGATCTTCGGCGTCGAGTCTGTGATCTCAATGTCGAACTTCCTCGACGTCGAGTAAAGGCGAACCTCCATGGCGTCCTGTCGATGACGACCTTCGACGTCGTGTCGACGACGGCCTTCTTTGACGTCGTGTCGACGGCGACTCTTCTTGACGTCGCCTAGGTGTCGACCTCCTCGACGTCGAATGGTGGGATCTCAGCGACCATCTCGACGGCGGCACGCCAGCCGGCGGCAATCTGGAAGCCGTCATAACTCTCGACGCTGACCCCCTCAAGGGCGGCGGAGAGTGTCTCGACATCGACGGAAGCCTCAACGTCAACGGAGACTTGGACACATCAGCAGCCACAGACTTCGATCCCGAAGTGTGGCGTCTCGACGTCGACTTACTTGGCTGTGACGGAGACTTTCGACGTCGCGATGGTGATCCAGAAGAGCGCCTGGGCCTCTTCGACGGCGACTTCGACGTCGATAGAGATCTTCTTCTTTCCTTCCTTTTTCTGGAGGCAGGAGATGCGGAACGTCGCCGTTTTTGAGCATGCTTGCTTGAAGAAGACGTTCTGGGGTCTCCATGGCCACCCACCTGATGACTTTTGTCTTTCTCCAAGAGGGCATGAAGTCTAATGCGTTCTCTGGCGCGAAGAGTCCGCCTAGAGAACTTCTGACAGTGATGGCACTGGTCAGGGTCGTGTGCAGATGGAAGGCACACGATGCACACTGCGTGTGGGTCAGCCAGAGCCATCTTCTTGTCACAAGAAGGACACTTTCGGAATAAAGCAGGCATTCTGACAAAAAAGTTTTGTGGAACACCACAAAAAACAAAGCAGAAGCCTTAAAATCCCAGAAGACATCGAATTTTCTGAGAAAAATCACTCAAAAAAACAATTGCAGTCAAAAACTGAAGAGCTCAAGCTCCAGGATCCTCACAGAAGGAGCCGGAAAAAATAACTGACCCAACTGCCACCTGTGGTGCACCATGGGAGCAAGAGGTCGCCTTCAGGTCTTAAAGGCAAGGTATCCCTACTCTAATGCCTTAAAGGCAAGGTGTCAGTTTTCTTTGTTTCTTTATACTCTACTGCAGCCTACTGGCAAATGCCTGCAATTACAGGTTTTTCCTATGGCAATAAAGCATTGTTGTATGCAAATGTTTACTGCTCTCTCTCTCTCATCCTTAGGGGTTGGGAGAGTACTACTGTGTGTATGCTAATTCATGTAATTTTGCGGCAGATTTGCTAGTTTACTAATGTTTTAGGCTGCAAATATTTGTTTTCACATATATATATATACATATATATTTATATGTATTTTCTATATGCTCCGGGATCCCACACATAGGCGGGTATTATTAATAGATTATGACTATTGATGAGTATCCCCTGGATGAGAATCAGATGTTCTCCTGTTGGACTCAGACACCTCCTTTTGGTCCCAGAGCTTTTAGCCTCGAACTATGGGAACACTTCCCACCCCAGTGTATAAAGTCAAAAATGTCAGCGTCATCTTTGATGACAGGCTCACCTTCCAACATCAAACTAACAAGGTTGCCTCCCAGGTACATCTGACTTTAAAATAATTTGGCAGGTTAAACCTTATATCCCAGCAACTGCAGTAAAAACACTGGTGACAACTTTGGCATTGGCCAGACTGGACCATGGAAATACCCTTTGCTTAGTCCTCCAGAAACACGGCCTGCTCAAACTGCAGCGGGTTCGAAATTCCGCTGCCAGGATGCTGCTGAATATTCCTAAATTCCAGTTGGTATGCCAAGGATTAAGACAACTACACTTGTTTCCGGCGAAGAAGAGATCTGAATTTAAAGCCTTGTGTTTAGCGTTCAAGGCGCTACAGGGCACAGGACCTGAATATTTGAAACAGCACTTGCTGTGGTATCTCCCAGGCAGACCATTGCGTTCAGCTCAGAGCAAACTTCTGCAGATGCCTAAATTCAGGAGAGTTTGCTGAGGAGGTAGTAGTTTTCTTCTCAACACTGTCAAATTGAGGAATTCACTTCCTTTACCCATATAAAATTGCCCAACACTATCATTGTTCAGAAAGGCTTTGAAAGCTCGGCTTTTTTCACTATAAATTCTCAATCATTTTTCACCTTGACATACTCCTCCGCTAAGTTGCTTAGTATGGGCCTTTAGGTCAGCTATCTGTTCTCTGAACGTGGCTTTGCATGAACACATATCCCTATTAATTATATTGACGCATCTAACACATTCACATTCTGTCCCCAGAAAGTTACTCGGTTCCTCAGGGATTTCCATTAAGGGTAAAAATCTACTTGGACAGATGATGGCAGGCTCAATGGGACATCTTTAGAGTGGACGGGGACTTAGCATAGAGGTGTTGTTACTTTCTTTAAACAAAGAACTTTCTTGAGTGGCCGCTTTCTGGCCCTTCAAAGAAGACCTTTTAAACATGTCAGGGATTAAAGGGGAAGTTTTATGGGGGGTAGTAGTTGGGGTGGGTGGCTAATCGCTGACTGCATTTGGGACACTTCCACCCGGGCCTGATGGGGCAAGTAAAACCTCCTTGCAATCACCTACAAGATTAACAATACGGTCCATTACAGAATTGGTTTTACACAGTGATTGTTTGCATGATTTTTAACCTTTTTTACCTTTCTTCAAAAGCACCCCTTCCCCGTAGTCCAATGCTTTCCTTTTCCCCATTAGGTCGATCCGGCTTTGTTAGGCTTAAACTAAAAACAAAAAGATAACAGTATTAAAATACAATTATATAGGACTAAGTGGGATAGGTTCCCAGGCAGCCAGGTTGTGCCTCGATAACAGGAATGACACTGCTTAGAGCTTTAGTCTCCAGCCAACTGTGGATGACAGGGATTCAAGTGTGTGATAAAGGGGTGTAGGAGTCAATTGCCAATGGGATTTGGAAACAGTACCTTGTGAGTCCGAAGCTGCTGTTGGGAGGCGAATGTCAGAGGGGTGGCCTGCCCTGTCTCATCCTGATGCGGACGGGTGCAGACGGATCCGCGCAGCGGGAGGTGAGGCATCGCTTTGTAGCGCGATGGAGGCCCCTCCCCCTCACCTGTGGCCCCGGTGACGTGGATGGAAAAGTCAGCATTTCACTCTGGGACTTCGAGTCCCACCAGGGTGAGTGGCCCGCAAAAGTGAAGAGGAAAACCGATGGCTGCAAGAACTAGAAGGTACTGCACGCTGGGCTTAGGCTCCCGCCAGGGTATTGTAAGCAGGAGTGCTGGCTGTCAAAAGACCCGCAGTGAAAATGCGTCCCGTGCCACGGGAGGTGAGGTATCGCTTTGTAGCACGATGGAGGCAACTCCCCTCACCTGTGGCAGTGGTGACGCGGCAGGAAAAGTCAGCGTTGCACCCTGGGGCTTCGAGTCCCACCAGGATGAGTGGCCCGCAAAAGTGAAGAGGATAACGGGTGGCTCAAGAACTAGAAGGTACAGCAATCTGGGCTTTGGCTCCCGCCAGGGTGTTGTAAACAGGAGTGCTGGGTGTCAAAAGACCCAAAGGAAAACGCGTCCCGCGCTGCGGCAGGTGAGACAGCACTTTGTAGAGCGATTGAGGCGCCTCCCCCGCACTTGTGGCAGCGGTGACGCTACGGGAAAAGTCAGCGTTGCACCCTGGGAATTCGATTCCTACCAGGGTGAGTGGCCCACAAAAGTGAAGAGTATAACGGGTGGCCGCAAGAACTAGAAGGTAGAGCACCCAGGGCTTAGGCTCCCGCCAGGGTGTTGTAAGCAGGACTGCTGGCTGGCAAAAGACCCGCAGTGAAAACGCGTCCCGTGCCGCGGGAGGTGAGGTAGCGCTTTGTAGCGCAATGTAGGCGCCTCCCCCTCACCTGTGGCAGCAGTGACGCTGCGGGAAAAGTCAGCATTGCACTCTGGGACTTCGAGTCTCACCAGGGTGAAAGGCCCGCAAAAGTGAAGAGGATAATGGGTGGCCGCAAGAACTAGAAGGCACAGCACCACTTTCCGCCTTCCACAAAGAAGACGGAAGGACGGGGCAAATTTCCACCCATTCGCATGCGGAACGGAAGTTGGCCACCCGCCCGCCTCCCGCTTCCCGCCCGCTTGCCTTCGGCCCGCCTTATTACATTAAATTAAAAGGCTAAATAGAACTTTAAAGCAAAATTACCTTATTGCGCCGCATCTTCCCAATCCCGGCTTCATCTTTGGAAACTGCGCATGCCAACCCTGGTAAAGATACAATGAGGGCCCTAGCCCTTGCTGGAGTAGTGGTGGTCCTTAGGGGAATTGCTTCAGGATACATGGCTTTATGATCCACTACTACCAGCATGAATCTGTTTCCTGATGCAGTTGCATGGTGAAGCGGACCGGCAATGTCAATCCCTACCCTTTTAGAGAGTACCCCAACCACTGCGAGTGGAATGAAGGGGGACTTTGGATGGTCACCTGCTTTGCCACTGGCATGGCAGGTGGCACAGGAGTTGCAAAACTCCTTCACCTTCTGGGAAATGTTTGGCCAGTAGAAGTGGCTGACAAGCCTACTCCAAATTTTGCTCTGACCAAGCTGCCCTCCCCTACGGTGATGTAATTTGTGAATGTGAGGAGAAACTCTCTGAACTGCTGAGGGGCTACTACTCTCCTGGTGGCACCAGATTTGGGATCTCTGGACTCAGTAAACAGGAGCCCTTCCTCCCAATAGATCCTGTGGGAGCCACTGACATCTCCCTGTTCCTGTGCAGGAGCTTTGCTGTCTCAGGCTTTCAACAGTAGGACAGGTCCTCTGCCCTTGGTTCAGCCCTTCTCTAGAGGCCCCCCTGGACCTAGAAGCACTCCCGTGTAAGGGCCAAGTTCCTGTGGCTCTGTATCCTCTAGGGCCGACAGGTCTTCTCCCTAGGGAGAGGGGACCTGAGCTGGTGGCTGTTCAGAAGCTGGTTTCCCAGTCTTCCTACAGGCTCTACCCTGGACTTTGCTCTGTGCTTACGTTTTAACGCACACCCATTCAGGAATTCCCAGCACGGCTGCATGGGACCTAAGCTTAACCTCAACCCAAGTTGAGGATTCCAGATTATTCTCTAGGAGACATTCAACCAGGTTTGCAGAAGAGACCACAACTTGTTTCAGGCCAGTAACCCCTCACTATTCTAAGGTCACCATCACCATGGGATGGACATAAGTGACATTATCAGTGTTGGTGACTGGTTAAGTCTGACCAGTCATGTACTGTCCCGGAGAAACCAGTTTTTCAGTCACCATGGTGACACTGACACCTGTATCTCGCAGGGCTTCTACCCTAATCCCATTAATCGAGGGTTGCTGTGTGTATTTTTCCATATTAGTAGGCCAAACAGCTATGGTTGCATGGTCCACCCCACCCTCAGAGACTAGTGCAGCTTGTGTATGCACTCTGATTTGCTCGGGGCAAATTAGGGATCCCACCAGGAGACTTCGTACTACAATGCTAACTGGAGCAGTACTAGGGGGATCTTTTGACAGTTGTGACACCTTGCCTTTTTGGTATCCCAATTCTTACCTTGGAACCCCTTTTTGGGTTGTGAACTGTTTGAGGCCTACCCTCCTTAGCAGGTTATTGGGTGCCTTTAGAAGGCTCTGTACTTTTATCCTTAGGATGTTCACCCTCTTTCCCCTGGGGATGTTTTGTAACCCCTTTCTTTTGGTCACCCCGACCAGTGGACGTTTAGGTCACCCTAGTCCCAATTCTTGGGGAGAAGTTGAACCTAGGTCTATCAAATATTGGTGCACCTTTTCAGAAACACAGTTACTCAACAGATGTGTTTTTATAATCAAATTATACAGCCCAACATAGTCTGCAAATGGCTTCTTTGTAACCAACCAGCTAGTGTCTTTACTGAAAAATCTACTAAATCAACACAGAACTGACTCGAGGTATTCCGAGTGCCCCTGAACTTAATCCTATATTCTTCAATGGTGAGTCCAAAGCCCTCAGTCAGGGTACCCTTCATGTGAGCATAGAACTCAGCTTCTGCCTTGTTCAGTGTCAGGAGTCTATCCCTCCATTTACCAGAGAACAGTCCCCAAAGGAGATAGCCCCAATGCTTCTGGCTGACCATTATCATGCTAAAATCTCTCTAGAAAGCAGCAAACTATTTTGTGATGTCATTACCATCTGTATATTTTGGGACAACCCCTTTGTGGATTTTACGGTCAAAGGTTTCCTCTCTGTCCCTAGGTATTATGCTGCTGCCACCATTCATGGGTGCTAAACCCATGTCTGCCCTCGCCCTTTCTAGGGCCAGTAACTTGTACTTCATGGCAAATCTGCAGGCCACTCTTTCCAGTAGGATCAACTCCTCTGGGAGATCTTCAGTGCACCTCCAGTAACCTGAAAAATCCCCACTAGAGGCAGGGTATCTTGGCACATTGGGTCAGTCATGAGCTAGAGGTTCTGAATCCTCTCCTTTGAGTGGGGCATATCTGGGTCTTCCTTCTCACACGTTCCGCCATGGCTCTCAGGATTCACGGCCTCTTCCAAAGGATGGGCCATTTCATACTTTGCCAATAACTTCTTAAGCATTGCAATGGTAGGGTATGAGACAGTTTTTATTATGTACCCTTTACAGTAGGTCCTTAACTAAGCGCACTTCAGCTGCAGGTAAGGGGTAAGGTTGAGCTCTTTAGCCGCATCCCCTATGGCATTCATTATTACACTAAAGTTGAGAACTTTTTTAGGAGCTAGAAAAAGCCCTAACACAAGTTTTTCAGACCTAACCTAAAGTAAGTTTTTACATTCAAAATAGTTTTAAACTTCTAGGACTTAACCAAGGCTCTAACAGTTAATTTTAAGAATTTAGAAAAAAATCGACCAATAGAGAAAAATGAAATTTTAACTAAAGGCAATTTTTGGATCTACCAATGAATGAACTGACTCTTTATATAGTGTACTAAAATTAAGTACCCTGTGCAGAGAATTCAGTGGGTGCCCAGGCTAAAGTAGATAATACTAACAATATTTTTTTGTGGTATTGGGGGCGAGCAGTTGAGCTTATCAGAGGGTAGTGCTAAGCATTTGTTGTACTCACAGACACAATAAATGCCAAAACACTCAACACTCAAAGAATAAATCCAAGACCAAATAAAAAAAATAACACTTCTTTATATATATATTTTAAAACCAAAAACTTCATTCCAAAGGTTAGTACTGTTTTCGATAGCAATATTCACAGGTAGGTAAAGCATTCACACCTGTGTGCCTTTACACACAATGCAATCCTACAGGAAGAAAATTCAGAGATGCATAAAGGTAGGAACAGTCGATTTCAGGGGTTCACCTTCAGGGTTCAGAGTTGTAGTGGGCCAAGGTCCAAAGTACTACCAGCAGTTCTTCAGGAACCACCTGGGTTCTACCGGAAGCAGGGAGCTGGTGAGGCTAGTAGCTGGGTGCTACAATGAAGGGAGGCCACCCAAAAACAGGCTGCACAGGGGGGCTTCTGGGCAAGTCAGAGGACTCGCAAAGAGGGGCTTAGGTCACAAATGGTCTTGAGCATGGGGGCACAGTTGGTTCACTGGGCCGGGGCCATGCGGCACGGGTGCAGAGTGGTTAGGTCTGCTGGGCTGGGTGCACAAAGATGCACCTCATGCTCAGGGACAAACAGCTGGCAAGGGCAGAATCAAGACAGCTGGGCCACTTTCAAAGTGGGACTCAGTGATGCTGACGTCCCTGGATGGCTGCTTGGTCCTGGTGTAGTGAGACTCCGGAATGGACTCTCACTGTTGGTGTTTGGTGCATGTACCCCAGGGGTTGTTGCTGCACAGCTCCAGTTGGTCCTGGTGTCTTCACACTTGGAGGGAGACAGATCTGACCTTCCTGAGAACGAGTACCTTCTCCTGGTCATCTGTAGCATCGGTCATGCCAGGAAGCTGCCAGGTGGTGGACTGGACTCTGCTTGTCGGTGCCTGCGGACTGCAGGGAAGTAGCTTCTCTACTCCAAGGGAGACGGTAGGCGGTTTTCGAAGTGCTGGAAGGGTACCCAAGGCTTTGGTAGTTCTCCATTTCGCAGGACGAGTCACTCTGTTGCGATTGTCGAGAGGGGGCTGAGGACGGGACGGGCTTTGTGCCAAGGTCCACAGATCTGCTGCAGTTCTCACCAGGCAGTGACTCTTAATCCATATTCTCTTGATCCGTTGAATCGGAGATCTTGAGTTCAGGGGTGCCACATAAATACTCAATTTAGGGGCGTTAAGGGCAGTGCAGGTAGCAAAACACACATCAGAGCAGACAAGGTCTGGAGAAAGTGTGTAGCTGTAATGGCGAATATGCACCTGTGGATGCGTGTGCGAACATGTGCCGTTGAAACCATTGGCTAGAACAAATCCCATCAGACCACCCTTATGGTGGAATTTGCGTCATGTGGGATGTTCACTGATCATTCCATGTCACAACCGACCATATAGTGCCGATGTAAAAATGGATGTCAAAAATCTAGCCATGATATCCATCATGAAGTGGTATTTGCTGAAGTGCAGTGCTCAAGTGACAGTGATGAAAATGAAATTAAAATTGACTACACAGGCGCTGTATGACATTCAGAGCGCAATCTGTGTGTCAAAGGATAAAACCACGCCGAGTAGTAAGACTACCTCTTTGCGCTGTGCAGGTCGGTCGACATGTTTCAGCCTATGGGACATTGCCCGGGCTTTCTTCAGGACCATGAATAGAAAGGCTACTGCAACTATGAATGATGTGTAAATTGAAAACACAACAAAGGATATACTCAGAAAAAAGGTTACATATCTACCAGGAAACATCACATTTGAATGCCCACTGGAAGGAGAGAAGGAAATCTTCTTCCCAGCTTTGTGTGGGTGAAGACCTCACCTCACCCGGCGACCGCTCAGGAGTATGAGGCCCCGCTCTGTCCGTCGGTGCCTCCAAGGGTTGTTGCGATTGTCGAGAGGGGGCAGAGGACGGGACGGGCTTTGTGCCAAGGTCCACAGATCTGCTGCAGTTCTCACCAGGCAGTGACTCTTAATCCATATTCTCTTGATCCGTTGAATCGGAGATCTTGAGTTCAGGGGTGCCACATAAATACTCAATTTAGGGGCGTTAAGGGCAGTGCAGGTAGCAGCCAATAAGATACCTACCTTTAGGGTGTCTACACCCTCTAGATAACCACTTTCTGTGGAAAGTGTGAATAATCCTAACCCTAAAATGCTAATTCTGTCCAAAACAAGATTGGGGAATTTAAAAAGTGGGCTTCACATTAGCTGGCCCGTCTTAGGGGTGATGCTGGCTGAATGTGGGCACACCTCCTAATCTTACAAATGTTCCCACCTGTTTTGCTGCCACAATGTGGGGTCAGGACAGGGGGAGCATCTCTACCATCTGGAGAGGCATGGGTAGCTTAATAAAGGTGGCAGGGCCTTTTAGCTTTCCGCCCTGGAATGCACATTCTGTGTGGCGGAGGTATGAACACCTCCGCCCACAGCAGGCTTTGTTTCTGGCCTCTGAGAGCATAGGCTCTCACCTCAGGAGTTCAGAAACCTGTCTATGGTGGCTGGCTGGTCGAGACCGGTCAGTCAACACATTAGTAGTTGGTAGGTTTTCAGGGGGGACCTCTGAGGTGCCCTCTGGGTGCTGGTGCAGGGATTCTGCCCCAAAACATAACTATGTGCAGGATCATAAGACCTTGGTGTATAGGGACTGAGTCATCCTATCACCTTAGTACCCATAAGCCCAGGACCGACTAGGATGGTGTCTCACTTGCTCTCCTTCTCATACAGAGAAACAAATGATTAGACACAACAGAACACAACACTCCCAGTTCTCTCGAGGATCGTGTTAACAAGACTCAACCTTTCGCTCGCACTCTTGCACTTGTCCACAATAAGATCTGACAGAGACACAAAACAGTTTACAATATTTGTTTCAACTAACGTGCCTTTACATGCAGTATACATGCCATAACAAGCAGGAAAATGCATAGTACGAATGCAGTCAGCATAGCAGCTTGTCCATAAATCATGAAGGGAGATATCATCATGAAAAGACAATAGAGCCTAACCTCCCATCCCTTGCTAAGAAGCAGTATTATTATAGTTTAGAAGATCTCTGGGGTTTGTCAGCAGACCCCATACCTTAGCCTATAGATCGTAGACTACATCATAGGTGCTGTCTTGCTCTTCTCCCTGGAAAGGTCCCTCTCCCGGTGTGTGCTACCTATTTGTGTATTCCATTAAAACTAAAGTACATTGTCCAAACAACAGCTGCATCCGTGTGTTTTATCTAAGGGCTACGGCCTGGCCAGAACAAAATAACAAGGGGCAATGTGATTCAACCTTGCTTACAATGTTCAGTCAAAATCGCTGGAACCTGCAGAATGAACAAAGCAATGAGTTCTCATGTGAAAACAGCCATAGAAATTATTGCAAAAATAAAGTTGTGTAGTAACATGCACAAAGCAGCAGGCAAGCTCATACTAACTTAGGCCATGTGACATCCTCCCCTTGTTCAGGTGATTAGCATAGGGCTAAAACAACATTCTGAGGTAAGCTGAGACAAAGGGTCTTGGTCGTATCCAAATTAGAATGTTTGCTGACCAAAAAAAAAAAATCTAAAATTTTCAAATAGCCAACCCAGTACCCAAAAATATATCCATTCACAGCGAGTCTTCAGAGTCAAACATGTTGCGGGAAAAGCGCAATGCCATATACTCCAGTATGTGGTCTGAACCTTCCACAGTAAAAAGGTATGCCATCCAATTAAGTAAGTTGAACAACCACATATGCTCCTCATATCCAGAGGCCATTTGGACCATATCAGGGCAATCTGCAATAACTTCGATTAAACTCTGATCCAAGAATACATAAAATACAGAATACAACACAGAATACAACTAAAGATTGTCTGCATGGCACATAAAGCCCTACATAGCAACACCCCCAGCTCTTTAGCACAAAAGCTAGAGCGATCGGGAGGATGCAGACAATTGCGAAGTTCTAGCTCACTACTACTAAAACCTCAATCCTTTCACAAAAAGAGAACTGGGTGCAGAGCTTTCTCAGGTATCGCACAGAAGATTTGGAACACCCTTCCCCCAGATGTACGCAGAATCTCCTCCTTTACTGCCTTAAAAAAAGAAGCGAAAATGTTTCTAATGAACAAATTAACATCCTAAAACTTTACCTCTCTGATGACTATTTGCCACCGATTATATCCAAACACCAATGTCTACCTCTTTTGTATTGTATGCGATTTCCGATTGTATGTATAATGTGTGATAACAGTGTACTGTAAAGTGCTCTGATACCCCCGTGGGTCATGTTCGCACTATATAAAACTTTATAAATAAAACATATAAATAAGAGGCGCTGTGTACGAGCACAGGAATTCAAGTCTGCCGTTGGTCCAAGTAGAGGATTGCACACTAGGCGCCTACCCAATATCAATCAATATCACCTGCTAAAAGGGAAAGATGTTGTTTCCCAGATGACAATGTGGAATGTTCCAACCTCTGTTGACATAATTTACCTGCAGAATATGTGGCAACTGTATGGGAATGTGGAAAATAAGGGTCAGTTCTACTTTGTGTAAACCCTTTTGTGGTATTCAAAAAGCGTAATTGGCATGCATTTGATCTTGTTGGCCACAATAACCATCCTGAGGGGTCAATATTAGAAGAGTTGAGTGTGCCATCCTTAAACATGACAGTTAATTTGTCAGCTGAGTAGTTAGTATATGTTTGCCATTTGTCATGAGCAGCCAATAACAGAATCAAAGAGAATTCTGATTTTTAGCTGTGGCTAAACCAAAACAAGTAGTCTGTTGTACCGTCTTATTTAAAAATATGAGTTGAGACTGTATCAGACACAGGCAAAGCAAATGATTCAGTGCGGTGTACTTGCCAATCTTTGGTACCGCAAATGGATTTTAAATCAACTGTGTCCTTCCAGTAATCAGAACCTTTCACGGACAAATCAGTTATGAAGGACAAGGAGTATACTAATTTAGTGTGGGTCAGCATAAATTTGGTTTGGTTTACAAAAATAGAATCTAGGGTCAGAAAGATTGTAACCAGTAAAATTCATAAATTTACTTTGTTGGGTTTTTTAGCTCCCCGGTAACAGGGTTGGGCAATGTTTGCACTGGGTATAATTAAAATATGGTCTCTGAGTAATGGATTTGTGTTAACAATTATGGCCATTATGATGGTAACAGAATAAATCTGCATAACTTGCTGAATTCAAATACAAATCCTCAGTGTCAAAAGCAGTATAATATTTTAAATCTGAAAACAATGAATAAACAGCGTTAACATCCCAGTCATTAGAGTGTATTTCGGGCAAACCCACATCTCCTATAGAAATGTGGAATACATATGAGATGTTCAAAGTCTCAGTCGGGCCAAGGATATCGAATGGTATTTTATCCCAAACTATGCCATCAAAAATTGAGAACACAGAAATATTAACTAGGGCTTGATCTATTTTTATTTTACGAGATGAAGTCTGAGTGGCCAGAACTCCGTTAACCAAGTTCACAGCATAGCATTCAGGTAAGTAATGGCCATTAATGAACAGGAAAAACACAGTCACAAACCCAATCCACATGAAAAGGAACACCATTGTCAGCACCATCCAGGCGTATTTCCAGGGCGAGACCAGGTAAGTCTTTTTGAACCAGGAGATGAAGACTGGTACGTGTAGGGGGCTCTGCCACAGACAACAACAACGATGTATCAGAAAAAAAGGCTATTACGGTCCACATAGTAACCATCGGACCCTAGCTGAAACAACAAGAGCTGTTCTGCATTGGGATGTGAATGAAATATACTGTCAGGAATGTGAATTATACCTTCAACTGGAGGAGAAGCATACTCATTAGCCACAGTTGTAGATGTAGAAGTGTAATGTAGTTCCTAAATTACCCAATAGGCTCAGCGCATTGGAATAATATACACTATAGATTTGACATAGGACTGAGGTCAGTATGTCTCTATCGAGTATACTAAACTTAATTGTGAGTGCTAGCTACCTCAGAGGTCACTAGAAACTTTCTTGAATACACAAGAAGGGATTAGTTTCTGACAACCGCATAAACTTGACAACTTCGTGGAAACAATAGATAACTAGTTTCACTCAGTCAATCGTGCATGCTTCGTTTCTACAGAGTTGCAGAGAAAATAGAGAGACAGGCGTTTCAATAGAAGGGGTTTATTGAACTGTCTTCTTTCTCATGCAAGAGAGGTGAACTGCTACAATTGTTAGACAGAATGCAAAGTATAATGCGTACAGCGTAAACAGTAATATGAAATAATACTGTAATAGCATTGTCTGGTGCTACGACATAAAAATACATACATAAATAACACAGGCTAAAATACTCAACTGGTGCTTCTAAAATGCGCCTACCCCAATGTATCTAATCTAGGTCTAGTACGAGGGAAGAAGTAAGTGTGGTCTTTAGCATAGATTTAGTTTTTGCCAAGAATTGCCAAAGGTTTCTCTAGGTTATACTTGTCTCCATTCCTTAGAATGAGAGAGGTTGGTATCTATTTCACGGACTTGATTTCTCAACACCCCGCAAGGGGAGTCAGAAATACTGGAGCTGGATTTCTCGCCAAGGATGACAGCTTCTGATCAGTGCATCAGCTGGAGAGTTGGCTTCCTTCGGCACTTGCTGTAGCGAGCTGCGTCATGGAAGTAGGTAGTCTAACTGCACCGAACCACACCGTGCTTTGCCATAGCAAGTGAAGGTATATTTATACCTTGAAGGTGTTTAAGAATGCCAGCTTTGACGTAAAATGGGGCATATGAACGTCAATGATGAACCCCTAAGGAATAGTTGTTCATGCATAATAATGAGTTTCTTGGAGAAATAAATATCCAGGCTAGGGAAAGTCCCTTCAGCTTAAGAGTCTGGTTTTCCAAGAAATCGTTGTGACGTAGATGAACGGATGGAAGTATCCATGCCTGTATTTGGGTAGCATGGGCTATGCCTAAATAAGGGCTTGATTTCTATGCCTATATAAGGGCAATGTGAATTGTACCTATATAAGGGCATGAATCGGGAAAATGCATACAGAATCTAAATCGCCACACAAGGTAAGAAGGTAAAACAGGCAACGAATCAATAGAAGATTCCATCTCCCCCTCCATTCGTGAGGATTAGTCGAGGAAACAGAAGCCATCGGATTCAGTGAAATATCCCGGGTGGGAATGCTGGTCGGCATACTATTCAGTATCGGCCATATGGTGTAGCTTGACATGCTCAATTGAAATGTAGCGATTCCCCTTACGACCAGGTAGTGGAGGCAGAATCATAATATGTGTGCCTTTTAACCCATTGACCGCGTTGGGAATTCCGCTGCAGTGCGGGCATTTTAATCAGTGGGTGGGGGTTGGACGGCCCCCAGCCGTCCTCCGCACACGCTCACTGTTTTGTGGGACGGCCAGGCGCCGTCCCCAGCACCGAACGGGGTAAACCAAGGACTCTGACCGGTGCACGGTATGATGGACCAAACTCTTTTCTGTTCTCCACCTTTTCTCTGACCAGATCTCCAACTTTAGGAAGTCAGCAAGAAACCAGAATCAGCACCGCAACATCTGTGGAAGAGGGCAAATGGGCTATTGCTTGTGAATCACTAGCCTTTTGTAGATCCTGTAACATGGCACAATGGCTATATGCGTCAAATGTTGCGGCAGCCGGCCCAAAGTCTAGATCATCAAGGTCTAGCACAAACATTTTAATGCCAAAGAGCCTTTCGTATTGGCTCCACCCACACAGAGATCTCCTAGGGAGATTATTAAGCGCACGTTGAAAAAGCAATACCTTGATCAGAATGGAAGGTGCCACAGACAAATGTCCCTACAAAGACACGCAAACCTTTTATAACAGTTTGAGTGTCAGTACTATGTTGCGGCTAAACCTAAGGTAATCTAGAGCACAAATCCACTGCAACCAAGATATACTTCAAAGCATAAGTAGATGTTAAAGGACCACAGTGATCAATATAAATAAAACCAAACGACTGATTCAAAATTGATAGTTGAGTGTGGGGTGGACGTGGAACAATTGAAGGCTTAATTTCTTGATAAACGTCACAGGAAAGAACATATTGATGTGCCTGTTGGTACAAACCACGCCATCAAAAATGTTGCTACTAAAGCGAAATAGTTGCTGTCACTCCGGCATGTGCAGAAGCAATGCCTTCATGTGCAGCCACTATCAAAGAAAGTCTGCGGTCCTCATTGGGAATCAGTCGATCCCAAACGGATGGAATAGTCACAAATGGAATCTGATAACACCACAAGTGGTATGTATAACGTGAAGGGAAACCTTGGGGAAATTCTATTCCCTCCTTCATCACAGATATAGCCGCTAGAATATCATCATCAATGTTAGTCATAGACCTAGTGAATGCTTCTACTGAACAAGTGGCTACTGCAGATTTGGCTGCCTCATCAGCCAGTGAATTACCAACAGCGTGTGCACCCACTCGTTGATGGCTCAGAGTATGAATAACGTGCATGGGTATCAAACGTTCCTTAAGAGCGGTCACTCGGACCCCAAGAGTTTTATGCTTAATTGTGCTGCCTTTAGAATTGCGAAAATCCAGAAAAACAATTGTCATTGAAGGATTGTACACAGTAAAACGAACGCACACTACAAGTGTAGGAACTTTTAGATCAGCAAATTCAAGAGACAAAACCAAAGCATATAGCTCAGCCAATTGAGCGGTGCAATCTCCAAGAGATTGTGTGTGCACCAAAGAAGATTTGAAATCACCATCTACTATCGAGCGAGCCACAATTTCGCAGCCCGCTGAATGAGAATATTTCAAACCAATGGCTGGCTGCGCAGACCGATCAGTGTAAATAATGCATTTGCACAGATCAAGAGGGAGTAATGATAAAGATGGAGAATGAACATGTTCATATTGTCAAAACTCCAGGGTTTGCAAAGAAGGTTCAAAGATAAAGTTGACATCAGCCGACATCGAAGAACTAGCCCATTGTATCCAACGCTTTGGAATTTGGGACACCAGCCTTTGTGACTGCTTCTAAAGCAGGCACTGGCGAAACCATGAAAATGTGTTTACCCTGAGCCAAAGATCGTTCTTTCAGAATCGCCATCTGGACCGCATTCAAGATCTTTTTCATACAAGAGAAACGCATCTCAGCTGGAGTATACAAATGTGATTTATAAGTAATGGGGACGGTGTCCCCTTCATTGAAAGTCACCTACCAGAATCCTAACGTTCCCTGTACCATCCGTAAGACCAAATTGTAGTAGTATCTCTCGTTAACAAGAATTGGGTCTCAAGCAGATTAGACTGCAAAGACCCAAGTACGCTGTATGTTCCAGAAGCCAACTGGAAGACGAAAAAGAGGATTGTATCAACATGTATAGCAGTTTGATACACTGGCCATAATCAGGAATGTAAGTTCTGACAAAATTCTAAAAACCCAGCAAAGACTGCCATTTTTTAAGGGTAGAGGGAGGCTGCAATTGAGCACATTTCTCAAAAATAGGGGCACTGGTATCCTAGTTGGGTCAGAGAGTTCTGATTTGGAGGTAACCATGTGGGTTCAGAGTGGCGTAGAACCGGAAGGTGTCCCTGCTGTGCGGGCCCGTGTCCGTGTTTTGTCGCCCAAGGCAGGGAAGCCCATCAGTGGAGTGATTGATCTACCCTGCGTTTTGGCTGGAAGGGGGTTGTGTTGGACCTGGCCCTTTTTGGCAGGTTCACCCCGTAACTTTTTGCTTTTTCCTAGCCTGTTTCTGTAACCTGGTGTTGGTGATTTTAGGCCTCTGCGCACTTTTTCACTGTGGTACAGTGTAAAGTGCGTGAGCTCTCTGTGTATGCGAGGAGAGAGCCCTGCCGGTGCAGTGAGGCCCCGGGTTCCAGGAGGGGGCTCGGGGGGAGAGCGAGCGCAGCAACGTACCCGCGAGGCTCCTGTGAGGAGAAAGGAGCCCCGCCTGCTGCCCCTGCAGAGGAGCCCCACCGAAGAACAGCCCAATGAGTAGAAAGGGCTGGGGGGGCTCTGTGAGGCTGCTGTTGGTGCCGGTTGGAGGCACCGTGTCAGAGAGGCCCCGTGTGTCAGTGGGCCGCTCCAACGTGGAGATAGATTGAGGAGGACCCCGTGGCGGTCCCACGACCTCGAGAGCACCTTCAGAGTGCAGAGGGCTCCAGAGTTCGAGGGGGTCAGAGTGCCCCCGTGGGCTAGGTGTTTTCCGAGCCCCGATGGCTCCAACGACGGGGCCACATTTGTTTTAGGAGCATGAAAGGCTCAAGGGCATATTTTGTTTCAGAGCCCCTGAGGCTCCAGCGTGATTTAGGGGGCCATTGTCCTTTTTTAGAGGGCCCCTGGGGACACATAGTTTCAGAGCCTGTGTGGCTCCAACGTTCTGCGCAGTGTTGTGTCAGATCTTGTTTGGCTCCAACGATTGGGCGCAGTTCTGTTCTAGGGTCAGTGAGGACCCTGTCGCAGTTTGGATCCTCAGCTGCCCAGCAATTAGTGGGCAGCTGCACCGTTTCGGCGCCAAGGAAGAGAGAGTCCCTGTGTGGGACAGAGATGGCACAGTGGTGCCAGGCCTGCTACAGCTGTGCAGCACTTAGTGCCAGCTGCAACGTTTAGGCCCTTTGATTGTTCCCAGGTGCCCAGCAAGTAGTGGGCACCTGCAACGTTTAGGTTTTGCGCCGGTGGCGCACCCCTGACTGGCGCTGCAATTGCAGCGCGCCCTGACATTCTGGACACAGGGCTCTTTGAGTCCCCTTGTTGGATGGCCAGTTGGCCAGGGGGCTGGTATGTGATTTCTGCGCAATGTGATTTCTATGTTTTTGATAGTAATTGCTACGGTGATGTTTGCGCAATGTGATTATGAGGTTAGTTTACCTATGGAGGTTTATGCTAGTGAGAGTTTATTTCACTATGTGAGTTACACCCCTAACTGTGAGTTATGCTTAGGGGGAGAGTCTAATGTGTTTAGACTAGTGAGAGATTGCCTACTGTAGTTTTTACTTGTTAGGCCCAAATGTGAGTTATGCGTAATGTGCTATGCCATTATGCCTGTGACACCTCTGAATGTGATTTATGCATTATGTGTCTTACCTACACCTCAATGTTTTAGGCATCGTGTATTTCTCCGGCACCTCTGAATGTGTTTTGATGCGTCATGTGCCTTGTTCCTTACACCGCTGAATGTATGTTTATACATCATGTGTCTTTCCTACACCTCTGAATGTTCTATGCATCATGTGTGAAACTTCTGATTGTTATATGTTCAAAAGTGCTATTTCTAACAGTATTTCTAGTTCTAAAAGTGTTGATTCTGACAGTGGCCCGTGTGGCCCTGTCCTGTAAATAATCCCTTGTGAATATTGCCTGTGCCAGTTGGCACAATGTATATTGTGTGATTACTATCTGATGTGTTTTGACAATACAAAAGTTCTTTTTATATAACCTTGTGTGGAGTTCCTTTTGTGGTGTGCCTAGGATGTTGTTGCTGTTGTGTGCGTGTGCAAATGCTTTACACATTGCCTTCGGGATAAGCCTGTCTGCTCGTGCCAAGCTACCAAGGGGGTGAGCAGGGGTTATCTTGGCGTGTGACTCCCTTGCCCTGACTAGAATGGTTGTTTCTGCCTAGCTTTGGCGTCAGCCTTAGCCAACCAGAAATAGCCAGTTCTAACAGGCACCAACCCTCTACCCTTGTTATTGAGTTCATAACCAAGGATAGGTAGTACCAGAAAGGCAATGTGTGATTTTGCAAAATTAAATTTGTAGCCTAACTTCACAAAATGTTTGACTATGTGATCCACGCGCACAAGATGCGGCGCCATATCATCATCCATCAAATAAATGTAATTGATGTACGAGAAGGCATCAGGGTCAATCTCATGTAGATTTGAAACAATGTGTGTCGCAATCACGCCTGGGCTATACTAATATCCCATAGGCAATCATGTATGTTGTCTTTGATTGCCTAACGCACTGAATGTGGTCAAATTTTGGCTCTCTGCTGTCAAAGAATGGTTGAAAAATCTGTGAAAAATATCCAAAGTGGTTTTATACTTTTTTCGTACAATGTTGTTTACTAACGCAGAGCTAGGTGTGTTCTGAACCGCAAAGGTAAGAACATGACTTAAAATGTCTGTAGTCTAAAACTATACGATATGAACCGTCCGGTTTCAATATCGGAAAAAGAAGATTATTCATCGTCGAACCACAGGGTTCAATCACACCCTGGTAATCCAATTGAGTCAAAATGTCACTAACGGATACCTTTGTGTCATGTTTAATAGGATATTCTGGCTGGGGCTGAGGTGTGGAATGCAAAGGAATCACCGGACCTAGGGAATCCTTGACCCAACCCACCTGATTGCAATATAATGCTGGAACAAGGGACAATGCCTAATTCGAGGCATAAGCCATTTTATCATCATCAGGTACCTATTGTGAAAAACTGGGTAAAACAACATCTTCCCCTCTGGAGGAAGCTAGGACAAAGGGGGAAGGCAAATCAACCTCCGCCAATCATATATCATAAGAGGAAGTTAGATTCTCCCAAAAGACTGCTTTAGTCAGGCATTTAATATCACCTTCAATTTGGAGGCTTACTTCATAAAGCCTATCAGGAGGAGCAACTCGAGGAGCAACTCGAGCACAGCTGTTTCTATGGTAAAGAAAGTGTCAGTTGCTTTGGCCTCCAGACGCTGGTGGAGTGTCTGCCGCACTATGGCAACCTCCGCTGCACTGTCGCAAAGGGTAACTGCCTAACTCCTGTCTTGGAGCAGGGTTCTCACCGCCTGAGGCATACTTTGCTGCAAAGCGGCAACTTTTTTCTTCTGAAACGGGGCACGATTTTGAGGTGGCTCCTCCTGCTTGACATTTACATCAAACTGGCGCTGCAGGTCACGTCTTGCTTGCGTAGACTCGCCTTGTCTGCGATCCTGATGCCCTTCTCCACCAAATTGTTGATCCGACGATTCCTGAAAGGAATGAAGAGAACAAGGATCAGGAACCTGGAACCTCTCGGGTGTCTTAATTTTTGAGCGGTCGCGCAAATCCTATCTACGTTCAGAAGTGTCAGCTGGAGGCGAACTCACATGAGAACTAGGCTTCCATTGTTGCTGCCGCTGGTTCTTGTTCCAAGCCTTTTGAGGAAAGACTAGACGACCCTCCTTATCAGGAAGGGGTTTAACCTGTGGCTGAGTAAATGGTTGAATTCCCAAGTTATTTTGAACCAAAGATGTATACACATCGGCAATAATAATTGGCAACTGTTGCTCCCGATCCACTTCCGCCACCGCCGCCAGGCTTTGACGTATTTGTAAGCAAACTGTCTCAGCTTTAATATTGGCCAGAATGATATCGGAGACAATAGGGAACATTCCCCCTAACTTCATCCCCAAATCCAGGGCTGGACCAGCCAGTACTCATCCTGTACCTTTTTCAGAATGTTTGGTAGAACGCTCATGGAGGGGGTGCCAAAGCATAGTATATACACTGATGTAAACACCGTTCCCCAGGTGGCGCAGTCAGCCAAAGAAGGAATCAGACCACTCAGCATACTCATTGTAAGGATCCTGTCTTTTTCAACAGGAGTCGTGTGGGGAAAAACTGCCTCAAGTTGCTCAAATTTCTGTGCAAGCCAAAATGCCAAGTCATCACGGTTTTGAGGACATCTGCCCATCACCAAGTAAATTATGATGGGACAAATCACAAGTCCAACCCGTGTCCTGGGGGTGGAGAAACAGCTCCTGACAGAGCTGCTTGAAGTGCATGAGACATAAACTGTATGATTCGTGTATGAAAATGAATCAACTGTGCATACAATTGACATAGCTCTGCAATAGTAACATTACGTTAATTTGGATGTGGTGTAAAACCAGCAAAACAGACCAAGTGGCCCCATTGATAGACACGGGTCTAATCCGAACATAAGAAACAGGGTGAGGAAGGGCGCCATTAAACCAAATAGTATGCTCCCTTGATGTCAACGGAACTTCAAGTAATGCATAAGGACGATACGCTTGAGGAGGTGCAACTGGCATATATTCATGAAACAAATTATCATTTTGTCCACTGTGGCAAATGTAACCCAAGAATATAATACCTCAAAGCGGTATGCTGGATCTGCCTCAACCACAAAAATAATGTTTGCCCCTTTATTGGGGACTCCGTGTTGAGTTAAGAAAGGAGTAACTGCAGAGCCGTTAAGTGTTGCAACTGTGACAACTGTGCCATGTTTATTAAGTAGACAACTACAAAAACGGCAGCGCAAATCAGGGTCAACAACCTTTTTAAATTTCAAGCTTGACAAACCTATAGAAATTCCCTACAAATATAGAAGGCGAAGCCCCACCACCACCGCCTTCTCTGGGAACCGGTGAGAGGGTATTGTGGACAAGCACAAGCGCTTCTCCGGGGTCTCATGACAAAATATCAGACCAAACGTTGGGGGCACCATGTTGCAGGGATTCTGCCCAAAAACAGAACTATGCGCAGGATTATAGGACTTTAGTGTATAGGGGCTGAGTCATCCTTAGTACCCATGAGCCCAAGTGTCTCACTTGCTTGTTATGTTTCATGTAGGTACCCCAGGCTCAGAAAGTCACCTAACCTTTCAACTATAGTCTCTCCTACCATTACACTACATAACGGTTCTTGAGACTGACCTTTTACCTAGTTACAATACTGCTTACGGGCCATAGGGTTTACCCTGAAAACCAGCCTCATCCATTATGCATGAGAATTCCTGGAAACTCAGCAGGACTACCATCTCCTGTATCATAACTATGTATAAGGGTCATTCCTTCCGTCATCCTAAGTCCGACATGACACAACAAGGTAGAACCCCTGAGGGCACCTGTATCATAACTATGTATAAGGATCATTCCTTCCGTCATCCTAAGTCCGACATGACACAACAAGGTAGAACCCCTGAGGGCACCACTTTGGGTATATAAAAAATGGGAAACAGCCTTTAGATCGCATACTTTATATTGCATGCCATTACAACGCAGTCGTTACAATGACCGTGTTGTTACAACGCAATCCATTACATCGCAAGTCGTTACAACGACTTGCTGTAGGGGGCAGAATGTGTTGGATTTACAATCCAACACCATCCATGCTGTTGCACAAACTGGAGTAGGAATAGTAAATTATACCATTCCTAAGTCCAGCTCGTGCCCTACAGCAAGTTGTTGAAATGACTTGCGATGTAATGGTTTGCGTTGTAACAACGCGGTTGTTCTAACGACCGCGTTGTAATGGCAAGTGATGTAAAGCATGCGTACTAAACAAATATATTCATAAACACAATATCTTACTGAGGTTGTCAGAAGAGAAAAGTACTTCCATGCCGACACACTGATGCGAGACGCTGAGGTTCCTGCACACAGACACTCCAGCTTGGTGTGGTCTGACATCCCTTGTGGGGTGTCCATCTCACGACCAAGACAGAGTCCCACAGTCTCTCACTTCAGGTAACTGGGTGGACTTTATTCTAGAGGGATTCTTGGCTTTACACCTACATACATGCTAAGTGCACTTGGGTACATCTAGTTAGGGTTGCATCGTAGGAGTACGCATTTTACTGTCATGTATTTTATAGGCTTGCCTGTATTCATTGTTTTAGCATGATTGTAGAAATCTACCATCCTTTTACTCTGTTAGTGCTTCTAATCGTTTATATCTGTTTATGTCTAATGCTTTTTTCAGCACACCTATTTTACACTAGAATGACGCTGGTTCAATAAATGCTTATTGAACAACTTTCCCACCGTTTATTCTGTGCATCTCTCTGAGACAAAGTGAGCACGAATGACTGAGCGAAAAGTGTTGCACTATTTCCAGGATCCTGAGGGATCAGGGTTGTCATGTTCGATAGTTGCCTAGAACTATTCTCTCCTTGGTAAGAGGGGTTTCTAGTGGCACTGTGAGCTAGCTGGTATACAGGCTAACATACTCGGTGGGGGTGTCTAGAATCAGTCCGGACATCAATTCCAAAGTGTATGTTGTCTAAACATGCAGGTCCTATATAGGTGTATAGGAACTACACAACAGCTCTCCTACTCACTCACAGAGAAACAAATGATTAGGCACCCCAGAACACAACACTCCCAGATCTCTCAGGAATCGCAGAAGTGACTCACCCTTTCGCTCGCTCTCTTGTACTTGTCCACAATAAGATCTGACAGAGACACGAAACAGTTTAAAATATTTATTTCAACTAACGTGCCCTAACATGCAGTATATGTGCCTCAACTAGCAGAAAAATGCATAGTAAAAATGTAGTCAGCATAGCAGCTAGTCCATAAATCATGAAGGGAGATGTCATCATGAAAAGACATTAGAGCCTAAGCTCTCTCCCTTTGCTAAGAAGCAGCATTATTATGGATTAGAAGATCTCTGGGCTTTGTCAGAAGATCCCATACCTTAGCCTATAGATGGTAGATCTACATCATAGATGCTGTCTCGCTCTTCTATCTGGAAAGGTCCCTCTCCCAGTGTGTGCTACCAATTTGTGTATTCTAATAAAACCAAAGTATGTTGTCCAAACAACAGCTGCATCAGTATGTTTTGTCTAAGGGCTAAGGTCTGGCCAGAGCAAAATAACAAGCGGCATTGTTGTTCGACCTAGCTCACAATGTTTAGTCAAAATCCCAGGAACCTGCAGAGAGTGAACACAGCGATGAGTTCTCATGTGAAAACAGTCATAGAAATTATTACAAAAATAAAGTTGTTTAGTAATGTGTGCAGAGCAGCAGGCAAGCTGCAGCGTGCTCATGCTAACTTAGAGAAACCGACAATGTCCCATGGGCTATGTGACAGGGCATTCCACCACTGGCATCAGTGTGGGTTTATCAAGATGAGGAATTTGGTACCAAACACCTTGGGGTCCAATAAAGCCATCGTGTAGCTGGGAAACTCATAACCACGAGTGACAAGCCTGTGTACTCGTCATGGCTTCCCTGAGAACTTGTGATATACATGGGTGAACTTAGATACCACAGGGATACATCCCCTCAAGCAGATATGCCCACACATGGGTATAGAGCACCCTGCCTTAGGGCTGTAAGGACTGCCATAGGGATGACTTACCTATACCACATGCACTGTTGTTTTGCTTGCATGGCACACAGTGTGCCATGTCAACTCTTTGTTTCTCTGCACCAAGACACGAAGGCTGCAATGGCAGTTTGCATGAGCTTGGTGATGGGGACACAAGGTGTGCTACAGCCTTTAGAGGCACTCTTTAATTCTAAAGCCCCAGGTACCATTTACTAGGGACTTACAAGGATCCTAAAGGGGTGCAAACTGAGGAACAATCGTACAGTTTAGGGAAAGAACACTGGTACTGGGGACCTGGTTAGCAGGAACCCAGTACACCTTCAGTCAACGTTGAACCAGATACTAGTCAAAAATTGGGGGGGGGGGGGGGGGGGTGGTAACCATGTCAAAAGGGGGCCCTTTCCTACAATAACATAACATAACATTCTATATGATGAGAACACTCTGACATATCTTCTCCTACCTAGGGCTCTCTCGTAGGATCCAAACAGTTGCACTAGTAATTCCCTTCCTGGGATATGCAAATGGCATCTGCATACAAAACATAATCAGCAAGTTTCAAAGAATCATGAACGCGGTAGACACACGGACCACATTACCCCACCCTTAAAGCCCTACACGTGTTACAAGTAGCAAGAAGAATATCCAGGGCAGCTCCTCCAAGCAGGCAGAGGAGCGTACCCCGCTGCTTTTTCGCAGAGTGAGAACCAGAAATATAAAATGGTATAATAGCTACCATTTTATGTTTCTGCTTCTTGCACTGCGTGAAAGCAGAAGGGTTTGCTTGGGGGGGGGGGGGGCGGTCCTTCTCTAGGGCAGGGGAGAAGGGGCTTGCCCACTCTGAGGACCCTGACAGTTTCATACGCACTCTCCCTTTTCTCCATGCAGGCTACATGCAGCCTACATGGAGAAAATGGCCTCCCTGTAAACGCCTGTGTGGTCGGCGTCGCAACCAATCACAACGCTACCATTGCAGCATTGTGATTGGCTTAGGAGAGGGGAGGGAGGCTGACTGCTTCCAGTGAGGAGCAGAGACGACGTGGAACCTGCCCGACAAAGGTAATTTAACTTTTATTTTTCATTTTTAAATTAAACTCTCCCTCGCGCCATGCCGGCCAACGCAAAGACTTACCTGCAACACGCCGCAACACGCCACAGCTTGCCAGGCTTTACAGCCCACGCCGCCACCGCCGAGAGTCACCTTCCCTGCAATTTGAACGCGCCGCCGCTCCGGGACCACGAATCCCGGCAGCCTACGCGGCGGCGCGCGTTGTGACACCGCGAGGGCGCCAGGGGAGGCGCACAAAAGCGCCGCAGGACCAGCTTCGCGGGACGCGAGCGGGACGCCCGGGGCGAAGCCCGGGCAAAGGGCGGGCCCTCTGTGGCCCTCCGGGGACCGAGGAGCCGGGCCGGGGCCACACCCTTTCCGTCCTTCTATGCTCACTGCTCGTCCGAGCAGCTCCTAATTACGTGAGTGAGATCCTGTTTTACATATTTACATCTCGTATTAAGTGAGCGCGGAACTATCAGCCACTATGACCACTAAATTGGTTACTATGGACAATTTTCTCATAAAGAAGGTAGCGCAAATTAACAGCAACAGGAGGGCTTCATTGGGTTTGGAACATTCACCTGCTACCGCACCAGAGCCCCCAGTTACTGTTCCTGATATCTCTGTGGCAAAGGAACACCCGGTCCCTGCAGGCAAAGTAACTATTGTAACAGCTATGGTCCATGCAGGCCAGCATGATGAAATCCCTTGTGTTCAAGCCCCCACAGTGTTGGCCATATCATCTACAGGAATAAATGATCCTGCAACTAAAGAATCCCCTAGAAGATTCAAGAAAGCCCGAGTGAGACGGAGGGGGAAGCAAAGCAAGGCAAGCCATAAAATCACACAAGGAGGGGGGAGTGTGCCCGGAACTGCACCTCTACTTTTTGAGTTGAGGTCTTCAAATTTGGGAGGAATGGGGGATGCTACTTCACAGAGTCGACTTACAGACTCCGTGATGCTTATTGATTTCTCAAAATCAGGGATTATAGACAATACTGATAATCTCCCTCTTGATCCCATTACAATGAGCAAGCATCTTTTGTCTAGTACGCCAACTAGCTCATCATTACTGGACTCACCTACAGGGAATGATAATGGTAGGTTATCAGGATCCCCAAAAATTCCCACTGAGTCATCTTCCAGGTCTTCTATTTCCCCCCTCACTATAAGAACCAGCAAAAGAAGGGGGGGTGAGCCACTGTGTAATCGAGCTCAGAAGATAAGGAAAGGGGTAGCTCAGTCCCCACAGTTACAAACTGGTCAAACTTTATTAGGCGAAGAGGCCATGATGGCCAAAATTGTAGAACTTATTAGGGGTGTGATGCAACCGATTCTGGATAAGACCAATATGATGTGTACACACTTAGACATCATAGAGAAAAAGGTTGAACAGAATTCCCTCCTTTTACATGACCTAATAAAGGGCCCGGGAAAGCTAAGACGAATCCCATAGTAAAGACTAACCTACCTGCAAAATCTAAAGTTATAGCTCCCCCTATAACATTAGCTCCTATAACACCAGTAACTAAAGCACCAGCACCTGTGCTAAAAAAGAAACCAGTACAAGAAAAGGGAAGATCGGGTAGCCCCACGATCACGCTATTAACTCCCACACCACAACTGCCTATAACTCAGCCGGCGGCCCCAGTAACTAAAGATCAAACCCTTAAATCTGGGGGACCTCAAAACCAGGGAGGTAGAAAGGACCCTTTAACAACTAATCCGAGAAATGAAAATCCACCAACCATTGCCTTAGAAAAGACGGGCCACACTATAGATTTACCCCCAGATTCTGCCCCTTTCGTTATTGTAATGGCAGGGGTTCCAGAACTACCTGCAGGTAAATGGGAAGATCGCGTTGCCTTACGGAACAAGGTTACTTTTTGGCTCCGAGACAACAGACCGTTGCCTGCATCCATCAATGGTGAAATCCTAAGTGTAAGGCGTGCCTATTGGGTGGGAGTTAGACCCAAGGATAGAAGGGGTGATGTAATAGTCATTAATTTTAAGGATTATAGGGCCGTGAGGCACATTGGAGATTGGTTCGATGCCAGTAGCAGCGATGCCATCTCCACACATCTTTTATCCTATTTCTATCCCTATGCACCATCAAAAGATCATAATAAACAGGGCTGGAATAGGCAGCTATTTAAGAAACCATTCCATCAACAGCGGGGGTCTAGAAACATGAGACCATGGGATAGGCCCAGTTTAACGGGGCCACCACCTTTGATGGGCTATCCTGTTTATGTAAATGCTCAGGACCCCCATATTCACATGCAAAGGTCGGAGGTGTTCTATCCCAGACATCAGTCGCTAGATTATCAATACCCCTCTTTAAATAATCAATATCCACCATATCCGGAGTCTAACCCCCCACAAGGGAGACCATGGAATAACAGAGAGTTCCACCCACACATGTATAATCTACCTACCCAAAATCGTTTCCAGATTTTCACTGGTCTGGATGGGGTTGATTGACAGCAAGCTCAGATATCCCAAGAAAATCTGGTTGGGAATACATTTTTTCCTCCAGTTTTTCACCCCCTCATCAAGGATATAGTTCCCCCTAAAAGTACCGAGACTTTGAGCGAGCTACCCCAAGATTTGCCAACTCTACAAAAGGTCCCTACCTCTGACAGATTGTCATCATGCGACAGTGATACCCTGGAGCAGATGCAATCTCTCATAGTTGTTAATAATAGGAGTGGGGAACAGATAGGAGATGGCCCGACCCAGACGAAGAATGATCCATGCGCACTGCTGTTTTGGAATATAGCAGGGTTCAGGCAAAAAATTACTAATCCAGCTTGGGAGTCAGTAATAAACGGCCAGGACATAGTGGCCTTGCAAGAAACATGGACTCAGGAATCAATCCATGTAAATGGTTATAGAACCTTTTTTACACCAGCTGTTGGAGGTCATTTTGGTAGAGCCAAGGGTGGATTGACCACGCTTGTTTCAAATCAACTTAAAATTAAACAAGCTGATTGCTATTTAAATTCTAGTTATTTCCAACTTATAACCTTAAGGAATTTTAAAGGAGCCGTGGTGTTAATTATTAATTTTTATAATAATGTCCCGAGAGATGACATTTCGGTTGTAATGAAGCAGCTTAAGGAGGAAATTCAGTTAGAGGTAGACAAAAATGAAAGGGAGTTAATAATTTTATGGGGGGGGGGATTTTAATTGTTCATTATGTACTAAAGGGAATCAGGGCCTATGTGGCCTAATGACAGAGAGAGATATGCATTTGACACATTTCGATCATACTCTGATGGGGGACTTGCTTAATGAATTATTATTCATGTTTGATTTAGGGTTTGCAAATGAATCTGCCCTAGAACCCACACCCTTTGCACCGACTTTTGTTGGTAGAGGCTTATCGACAACCATTGATTTCATCATCGCCTCCAGTAATGTTAATCACAGATTGTTGGGGGTTACGAACATCCAATTACCCATAAGTGACCACCTTCCACAATGTCTTAAGGTAGTAGATTTGTTCCCAGACCCATCGACGGCCGCGCCTCTAGTTGAGACAGCGGTTGATGTTGTCCTTGGGAGACAAAATGGGTACACACTTAAATGGAGCAAAGTAATCCCCACAACCTTTTTTAAGGAACTTTGGGAGGTGTGCTCAAATAGTTTTAGGATTTGCCTGAGTGACAACTCCACTAATGATCAAATTATTGAGCATTTTGGAATAATAGCTATAAACATAAAAAGTAGCCTAAGGGTGGAGGCAAAACGTAGAGGTAAGGGACCCAAGAGTTGGTTTAATAACGCATGCAGTAGGGCATTGAAAAATCTAAAACAGGCAGTACACAGATGCCCTAGGGATAAAAATGAAATAAGAGAGTGCAGGTCCACATATAATCAGGCCCTGAAAGTAAGGAAAACCGCGCTAAATAAGGAGGCAATAGACTCCCTTTGTGAGGCCTTGCAATCTAAAGATTCCGCTGCATTCTGGAAAGCAATTAACACCCCTTTCCCATATGAAACTCATACGGCGCGAATCGAGATTGCAATAGACGAGGATAAATGGGTAGATCATTTTTCAAATCTTTATAAGGCACAGGAAGACATCCATGGTGGGGGTCCTAACTCTAGCTTGGATGTACAACAGAGTTACAACTTGGTTGTAACACTTGATGAAGTACTTCTAGCCTTGAGATCTACCAAAGGCGGTAAGGCTGCCGGACCTGATGGGATTCCGGCAGACCTATTTAAAGCTAATACTGAAATCTGGGGGCCTATGTTGGTACAACTTTTTAATGCAGCTCTCTCAATGGGTCTGAAAGAATCCTGGTTCACCTCAGTCATTGTCCCGATTTATAAGAAGGGGGATAGGAATAGTTGTGCCTGTTACAGACCAATCTCCCTTCTTGACTCTTCAGTAAAAATTTTGGGACGTGTTGTGTTGGCAAGACTCCAAAGCTGGGCAGAGGAAAACGATATTATCAGTGATTTGCAATTTGGTTTTCAAAAAGGGATTGGCACAATTGAGCAAGGTTTAAACCTAATGCTTTTGCAGCATAAATATATAAGGATAAAATCTGAACGTTTATATTTTACTTTTGTCGACCTTTCATCAGCGTTCGACTGTGTATCACACTCTAAATTATGGGGTATAATGAAAGGTTTGAGAGTGGACAATAACATTATCTGCTTCTTGAGGGAACTCTACAGTGGAGCCACAGCTTCTGTTCGTTACGGCAGGGGGGGAGAATGCTCCAGACAATTGAGTGTAGGTCGCGGAGTGCGGCAAGGTTGCGTATTGGCACCTTTTTTATTTCTTCTTTATATTAATGGGCTCGAGCGTCACCTGCTGCAAGAGTGTAGGGATATGCCCAGAGTGGGGAGGAGGGAAATCCCTGCGCTCATGTATGCGGATGACGCAGTACTCATGGCATGCACTCCTCGCGCTCTGCAAAAACTAGTAGTTAGTTTTGAGAAATTTATGCTGAACCTGGACCTACTAGTAAACTGTAGTAAGACTTTTACAATGAATTGTGGCCCAAAATCAGGTAAACCGATGAAGCGTATGTTTTTAAACAATGTGCCATTGGATAACACCCCAACCTTTTCTTATTTGGGCATTTTATTCCATGAGTCAGGTTCCTGGATAAGTGCAATTAAGGCTAGAACTCTTTTATTCATGAAAACGATCATGGCCTTACAGAATTTCGTCAGAAAATTGGGCAGGAAACCGATAAAAGAAATGTTAACCATATATAAAGCTACATGCTTGTCTGTGGCTATGTATGGCTCAGGTCTGTGGGGATATGCAAATGTTGCTCAAATCCAGCTGGTAGAGAACAAATTTTTGAGGGGAGTCCTAGCAGTTCCACAGTGTGCTGCCACATTCAATTGTCACGCTGAACTTGGCCAACCCTACATAACGGACATTATCAAAATTCAACCTATCCTACTGTGGCATAGGGTATGGACTACTAATGAATGCGTTATGAACCGGGCCCTGTTACGTGACACCCTCAGTTTGGACCATGTGGACAGAATGGAATGGCTGGGTTATGTAAAGCACTTTCTAACCGAGATTGGATTACATTCATATTTTTCGGACCCAACCTCAATGGATACCATTTCCAGGAATACACTAAAAACCATCTGCCTGAACCATCTGGTGGATAAGAGGAAGAGAGTGGAAATTGCGATTCTCCTATTAACATGACCAGAGAATCTGGATTTCATTAAAGACACGGAGGCTGACATTATGCATTTATCCTTTAATAGCAACTCACACAGCCGCACTACATCACAAAGGATAAAGTTCTAGAGTCATAACAAAGGATGTATCTAGGAGATGATCTGCCTCTTTTAAAAGAATCGCAGCAGGAAGAACTTCAAAAGGAACTGAGAGATCCGGTAACGGGAAACAACTTCATGAGATGAAACATCAAGGAAGGAACTTCAGCAAGTCAAAGGCCAGCCGGTTAAACGGAGTTGCCTGAAAGAAAGAAATGAGTAAGAACCAAGAGCCTGAAGAGTAAATTCATCACATGGTTATAGCAAAGATTAAAACCAATTGAAGCAATTCATAAAGTCATGCACAAATACAATACATCAAAGATGTAGATGTAATAAGTTGACACCCCTCAAGTTGTGAAAGGGAGGAGGGAGGGATAATGTCAGCCTCCGTGTCTTTAATGAAATCCAGATTCTCTGGTCATGTTAATAGGAGAATCGCAATTTCATTACAAGACCGGAGGCTACATTATGCATGTTCGTAGCCCCGAAGGACCACCTCAGACATATGCTCGATAGGCTTACAGTAATGACGAGCAAAGGTATTAGCATTTGACCAGTCAGCAGCTTTCAGAATATCATCCAACTTACCACCTGACCAGAAGGACTTACTGGCCATAGCTCCTCTGACAGAATGAGCTTGGAACTTAGAGAGGTCAACACCAGCGAGCTTCATGGTAGACTTAACCCATCTAGCAATGGAGGTGGAAGAAACAGGTTTGAAAGGTTTCACAAAGGAAACTAAGAGTTGATTTGCGCCATTGGGGCGCAGGAGAGACATCCTAGCGTCATATTCTTTCATGCAAGCAACCACACAAAGTTTAGGTAAGGTGTCAAAACGAGGATAGAAGATAAAATCTGACATCGTTTTGGTTCTTCTAAGTAATTCGAACTTGACACCAAACATATCATAACATCTATTAGAAATGTCTAAACTTCTGATGTCAGAAACCCTCCTACAGGAAATTAAGCACAAGAGTGTAGCCAGCTTAAAGGAGAGAAACTTTCTATTAAGGGAAGAATTATCTGGCCAGGAACAAAAAAGGTCTAAAATGCACTTGACATCCCAAAGGGTCTGGTATTTAGGCCTAGGGGGTCTCCTAAGTCTTATACTCTTGAGGACCCTACAAATGATAGGATTTTTACCTACCGATTTACCGTTGATAGGAGCGTGACCAGCGGAGATTGCGGATCTGAAGCAGTTAATAGAGCGATAGGAAAGGCCTCTGTCAAATTGTTCGACCAGAAAATTAACGATATTCACGACAGGAGTCTCCACGGGATCCAGACTCCTTTCCAGGCACCAATGAAACCATTTCTTCCAAATGCTGTTGTATCTAAGGTGTGTCCCAGGTGCCCAAGATTCTCCGAGGAGAGAGAGAGCTGTTGACGAAAGTCCAGACAGCTCGTTAGATTGCCTGACACTTTCCAGGCAAGAAGGTTCAAATTCCCCTCGAGAATAAGACGGTGATCTTCCCCGTCTGCGTTTGAGACCAGGCCTGGAGAGGCTGGGATCAGAAAGGGAATGTCGCATGCTAGTTCCAGGGCTGTCGGGAACCATGCTTGGGACGGCCAAAATGGAGTTATCAGGATCAGGGAGCATTGCTCCGATCTGACCTTCTGAAGGACTCTCTGAATCATGGCGAAAGGAGGAAAGGCATAACCCAGGAAGTGGGACCAGGGTTGGAGAAACGCGTTCACAGCAAGAGCGCCCGGGTCTGGCATCCAACTGAAGTAGTTGGGAAGTTGGAAGGTGAGCCTGCTGGCGAATAGATCCACGTCTATGGGACCCCAAAAGTGGGAGAGGGAATTGAAGACGTTCACGTTGAATTTCCAGTCCGAGAAGTCTATAAGGAATCTCGAATTCCAGTCTGCTGAAATGTTCGATTTCCCGGGGAGATATTCCGCCCTGAGGGAGATTTTGTGTTCCAGACAGAACATCCAAAGTCTCCTGGCAAGGTTGGAGAGATCCGCAGATCTCGTCCCTCCAAGGCGATTGATATAGGCCACAGCGGAGACGTTGTCCATCTTCAGAACAACGGACCTCCCTTGGATGGAGTGTTTGAAGCTCATAAGAGCGTATAAGCCAGCCGTCAACTCCAGAAAATTTATGTGTCGGGAGGATTCCGATAGGGTCCAAACCCCACCGGTGTCCTGGTCTCCAAAACGAGCACCCCAGCCATGAAGACTGGCGTCTGATTCTATGACAAAATCCGGGGATGAGCCAAAGATAGCTTTGCCGTTCCAGGCATCTAAGTTCTCTAGCCACCAAAAAAGCTCTGTTCTCGCATCCGGATCTAGAGAGACAAGGTCCCCATACCACAGACCTGAATTGAGGGCTTCCTTTTTATTCTCTGAAGTGCGCGGTAGTTCAGAGGGCCGGGAAAAATGGCCTGGATGGACGAGGAAAGGAGCCCAAGTAGTCTGGCTAGTTCGCGGAGAGTTAAAGACTCTTGTTTCAGAACAGATCTGATCTCCTTCCGGATCTTGGCAATCTTCTTGGCCGGAAGAAGGAGGAGACATTTCGTGGTGTCTAGAGTGAAGCCGAGGAATTCTATAGTTCTGCAGGGAGAGAGCATGGATTTGTCTCTGTTGATGATGAACCCAAGGCTCTCTATCAGGTTCATGGAGGTTTCTAGGTCTCTTAGGAGGTGTGAACGGGATTGGGACATGATAAGAATATCGTCCAAGTAAATGATGAAGCGGATACCCCTCTCTCTTAGAATTGTAACGACACACTTCATGATCTTGGTAAAGCACCAAGGGGCAGAAGAGAGGCCGAAGGGAAGAGCTTGGAACTGGTAGAGATGTTCCTTCCAAGCAAATTGAAGGAAGGGTTGATGTTCCTTGTACATGGGAATCGTGAAGTAAGCGTCCTTCAGGTCTAACTTGGCCATCCAGTCCCCTTCCAGAAGGAGATCCCTCAGGAGGTGGATACCCTCCATTTTGAAATGGCGATAAACTAGGAATTTGTTGACTTCTCGAAGGTTTATTACGGGTCTCCAACCCTTGTCCTTTTTTTGAACGAGAAACAGAGTGCTTATGAACCTTGCATCGGACCAGGGAACCTCCACTATTGCGTCTTTTTTGAGCATGGAAGCGATTTCTTCCTCCACGATCTTTTCTTGATCTTCTGAGAGGACAAAGGGGTGGGGTGGGTGTGACTGGAGGGGAATCTGTAAGAAGTCTATCTTGAAGCCCATGACGGTTTCTAAAACCCATGGGTCTTGGGTAATTGAATCCCAAACATGATAAAACTGTTTTAGCCTGCCCCCTACTATGGGAGGGATAGAAGAAGGAGGAGTAGTACTTACTTGTAGAGTTGGAGGTGTTGGGAGCGCCTCGGCCTCTTGAACCACGGTTTCTCGGGCCTCTTCCTCTTTGGGGGAAGAAGGGTTGTCTAGGGGGGTAGAAGCCCCTTCCTGTTCCTCTGAAGGATGAGTAGGGTCGTTGGTTGCCTCGGCCGGAAGAGCGACCCCTTCTGCCGGCCTGGCCAAAAAGGTTGGTGTTGAAGACCCGTCTCAGGTTGTTCTGGGCTCTATCAAGGGCAGTAAAGGTGGATACGTATTTGCCAATTTCTTTGATTATGTCCTCTCCGAAAAGGAGGCCTTTGGGGTTCTGGGAGGGTTCTTTCTCCGCCATGTCACCTAATTTGGGGTTGATTTTGTTCAGGATAGATCTCCTCCTCTCAATGTTCAAACTAGAATTGGCGTTGCCAAGGAGGACGATAGCCCTTTGGCTCCAACCTCGAACGAGGTCGACGTTCAAGGGGGTAGAGGAGAGGTGGGACTGTTCCGCCATATCTAGGATTCTAACCAAGGGTCCTAGGACGTCTAAGAGTCGGTCTTGGCAGCCCTTGAGGGCCCTCTCCAAACCTTTTCTGGGGTCACGTCCTAATTTAAATAGGAATTTAATGAGGCTAGGGTCTAGGTTTGGAGTTTGACAGACTCTGTCATCAATGGTAGGTCTGGGGGATTCAGACCTCATTGTGTTTCTGGTGTTTCTATCCAGAAGGTTTCTCAACCAGCGTGCAACAAATTTGGAAACATGATCCTGCGGGAACCATTTAGAGCTGTTGGGGTGAGAAATGTTTAGGGGGAAAAACATTTCCTCCCCAATAGGGTTTAAAATAATATTCTTTGGAGTAGGTTCCGGATCGAAATGGGAGTTGAGATCATGTTGGACCTCATCCAGGTCAAAGACAAACTCGTCTGAGGGGTCTTTGGAGGAGTTGTCATCAGAGGAGGAGGGAGAGGAGTCAAGACCAACATTTCTATTTGTTTGATTAGCACTATTCCAAAGTGTGCCGCGAGGGGCACCGTACACATTTGTGCCGCCATGGGCACCGGTCAAAAGAGTGTCCCGAGGGACATCAGGTTCAAGTGGGGCGCGGTGGCCTCCCATCCAAAGTGAGGTGCTAGGACCCCTTATGTTTTGAAAGGCGCTAGGGCCTGTAGTGCTTTCGCAATGTTTGGTCTTTTTGGGTCTCTTACCGTGTAAGGGGAGATTCTGGGGTTCACCCGGTCTTTTAGAGAGCATGACATCTCTGAGGGAGGACATCATGCAAGACTTAATTTCTTGTTGCAGAAATTTTTTAAGCGAATCGTCAATGGGGGCAGGTGAGCTAGCAGTGGTGTCATCAGAATCCACGTCAGACATGGTGTGGTGATGAAAGACTATTAACAGGTAAGATAATAATCAAATCCCCCTTTTACTCCTCTTTTTTTTTTTTTTTTTTTAATTAAAAGGTCATTATTTTATAGGTAAAGGGGTATAATTATGGTGAACAGCATAATCAAAATGAAGTAATGGGAGAAGTTAAAGTTTAAGGCTACAGCAGAGTATTGATGAAATGAAGGGAAGTATTTATTAAGTATATAAGGAAAGCGTGTTTAGAAATATTCCTAGATGAGTCAGGGAGACGTGCGCAGTGGTCGTAGCAACGCGGGTGTCGCGAGCGTGCTTTCCTCTAATCCAAAAGGTAGGAAATGGAGTGAAATCGCAGGCGCGCCTCTGCTGAATGAAGCGGAGATCTGCGTTTAAGGCGGCGGAAAGAGAGAAGGACGGTCAGAAATACGGTATGAAGGGAAGCGCGGTCGCGCGTTTTATAGGGAAGAAGGGGGGTGGACAACCATAAATTGGAAGTCCGTTAGTAGGGAGGGTGGGATGGGAGGGGGGAAGCCTGCGCCACCCACCACCATTAAGATCTGTGCTGAGACACGGAGTTAAAGGAAAAACATGTCGAGGTTGCCAGAAAAACGCTGAAAACAGGTTTAAAACGCTGAAAATAGGTTCAAATAGGCATAAAAGTACCTGGGTTGAAAGGGTAGTACAATACAATGAAAATAAAGCGACATAGAGATATAGAGTAAAACAAAATACAAGTCTAGGCTTAAAAACAAGGAGCAAGTAATAGTAGTGACTTATCTGCTGGCGAGCCGCTTTTAAAAGAGGCAGATCATCTCCTAGATACATCCTTTGTTATGACTCTAGAACTTTATCCTTTGTGATGTAGTGCGGCTGTGTGAGTTGCTATTAAAGGATAAATGCATAATGTAGCCTCCGGTCTTGTAATGAAATTTTGAAACCCTCAGTACACTCTCACCTTTCTACTCTCTGTGAGACTAACACTGTACAGCCATATTTATCCCTGTCCATGACTAACTATGACCGTTTTCTTTTAACTAGTTTTAGATTTTGTATATTTTTTAGATTAGTGTCTTTTCCATGCATGAACTCATGGAACCACATTTTGCCCACCTGTTTGTGTGATGGTACGTCACAACAATCTGATATTCATATCCTTTTTTTCTGCAAATTTTATAGTGCCTTACGTAGGAAAATTATTGTCCCTTTTTTAAAAAACATGAATTTAACCAGATGTCGCCCAGCTTTTTTAGAAGTACAGAAAAATGGACACGATTTTAACTGTTACTGTGATTTTAAATTATTTAAAAAGTGTTTTTAAATTCAGGAAACAAATGTTAATTGAAATAGCCTAGACCTCCTACTGATCTACCTCACTGCACCAATAATCATGAGATGTAATTATTGTAATTATTGTAATCATTGTACTTTGTTTTATGTCTGTTACTTTTATGGTTATTTGTTTTTAACCGAATAAAGTTTATTGAACTGAACTGAACCATGCCGGCCATGACTGAGAATATCCCATCAAGGCCTTTGCACTGCACACTAGACAATTCACAGTATGGGACCAACCTTCTTACATTCCAAACTCCGACTACAAAACCAAAGGAGAACAGTCTGAATAGGACCACAAGCGCCTGGTAATCCACCCTTTTCAAAAACCCTTCATAAGCAGGCAGCTAAATAAAACCCTGGCTTTTCACCAATATCAGGGCCGAACTGACTTTCAGACCACAACCCTCCCTGTTTTGTACATACAGCTTGTGATCGCATAGTCATCTTCCCTTCACTTACGACTAAGTACAGAAGAGAAGTATACATACAGCTGCCCAAAGTCTGAAGCACCCTCTCAGGGCCTGAAACACAACACCAAAAATCAACTCTAATAAATGTCACTTCAACCAAAACCCTTTTACCCTTTTCCAGGCATTCTGAAGTAATATATTCACATGAAAGCCTTGAAAGCTTCTCTGGGCCTCGATGAGGGCAGGAAAGCACTACAGAAATGCTACAATACAATTCCTCTTCATTAATTGTTGCGCCTTGCTAGATTTGTACGACTTCAGCTATCCAGTCAACTGACTTATACTCTGCCCACGACACCCTATCAGTATGGAGGGTGCCCATATTATGTACTCCCACTTTATAGAAGCTAAAAGTGGACTCCGCTTCCAAGACCCGACTCCCACCAGAGCACACCTGCTTTAGCCTTTTGCTCCTTGACCGACTTCATTAGCTGAAAGCCCTGCCGGAGTCGACTTTGAGGCTTTGTGGAAGAGCTGTTAACACAAGAAAAGACCCCCTCAACTCCGCCCCCACTTGTCACACGACAGAGTGAGATCTGAAGGTCAACGTGAGCGCAGGGGAACCAAGTTCACTTACGTCGCAGACATCGCACTTCAAAGCTATAGACTGGATGGGCAGTCCGCGCCTTACAGCTGTTATTTGAAGGGGTGGGGACTGGCAGGACGGACGGGTATGAGACCGGACAGGCTCTGGGTGGTCCCTCAGCAGGATCGTGGAACTCGGAGCTTCTCTCAGTTGGTAATGAACATACAGTTCAAGCAACGGGCAAGCGAAAGTGACTGGTTAATGATCAAAAGAAAGAAACCCCGATTCTCTCCGTTCCTTTTAAAATCTCTAGATCTGATCATCCCCTTCTACTTACCCCACAGTACTTCAATTGCAGTTATGATGATTAGATATATTGTTTCCTATTACTTCGTGTCTGACTCAAAGAGCTAGATAAAGCAATTTGTTGGAAATAGGTGCACTTTAGATAAAATGACAAGCCACATTTTATTCACGCAAACTCTAGTGATTAAAGGCTTCACTTGCGCCATGCTGCACCCCCACGACAGTATCACGGGACCAATTACAGATATTTATGAAAGAAACCCCTTTTTTTCTCCATAGAACATTAATTGCTTAAAAGCATGGAGTATTTAAGCATACTCTCATTCCAATATGAAATATGATTGTTCACCAATTACCGTCAGCCACAGAATCCTCAAATGAAATTGTACCGGAGTCTTCCCGAATAAACATCCGTCTTTCACCTAGGGGTAGATGGAGGCAGTACTGTGTAACTATAAACCAGCTCAAACTCAGCCTACCATCCTGCAGTGCAGAAAGGGCGATGCCAAGAATCCAATGCGTAGGAAATTAACTTCCTTCCTAAAACCCCAGGCAACAGCGGGAATGATCTGTAGTCAATCGATTGCAATGTTAAAAAGTACATAAAAAAAGTAATAAAAACAACATGGTAACACAGGGCGAGGGAAATGAGATGCAGAGGGGCAACAAAAAGGCCGGAGGCCTCCTGCATTGAGATCTAAGGCTCTCACAAGTTCAGAGGCTACTAAGACTTGAACGAGATCACAGACATCTTTGGCATCTCGCACCTTTAACCAGTGCTCAGCAGGCGATGAACACCTGATGCACCGGAAAATGCAGCACAAGCACTGGCGTTGCCAAAAGGTCTCGCAGTAGGAAAGTTGGAGCTATTACAATTGCAAATAACAATGCCTTTTATTTTTGTTTTCATTTTAAAAACATAAAGGGCTTTGTAATTTACAAAACCAATAGCTCCAACTTTCCTAATGCGAGACCTATTGTGCACTGCACAGTGTGGGTGAAAGTGGCACTGCGTGGGTGTGAATGGCTTTGAGTGAGTGGCGTTGCATGTGCGAGTGGCGTTGCATGTGTGAGTGGTGTTGCGTGGATGAATGGCGTTGCATGTGTGAGTGGCGTTGCGTGGATGAATGGGGTTGCGTGGGTGAGTTGCGTTGCATGTGTGAGTGGTGTTGCATGTGTGAGTGGCATTGCGTGGATGAGTGGCGTTGCGTGGATGAGTGGCGTTGCGTGGATGAGTGGCGTTGCATGTGTGAGTGGCGTTGCATGTGTGAGTGGCGTTGCGTGGATGAGTGGGATTGCGTGGGCGAGTGGCATTGCGTGGGCGAGTGGCGTTGCGTGGGCGAGTGGCGTTGCGTGTGTGAGTGGCGTTGCGTGGACGAGTGGCGTTGCGTGGGTGAGTGGCGTCGCATGTGTGAGTGGCGTCGCATGTGAGTGGCGTTGCATGTGTGAGTGGCGTTGCATGTGTGAGTGGCGTTGCATGTGTGAGTGGCGTTGCATGTGCGAGTGGCGTTGCATGTGCGAGTGGAGTTGCATGTGCGAGTGGCGTTGCATGTGTGAGTGGCGTTGCATGTGTGAGTGGCGTTGCATGTGTGAGTGGCGTTGCATGTGTGAGTGGCGTTGCGTGGATGAGTGGCGTTGCGTGGATGAGTGGCATTGCGTGGGTGAGTGGCATTGCATGTGTGAGTGGCGTTGCATGTGTGAGTGGCGTTGCGTGGATGAGTGGCGTTGCGTGGATGAGTGGGGTTGCGTGGATGAGTGGGGTTGCGTGTGTGAGTGGCGTTGCGTGGGTGAGTGGCGTTGCATGGGTGAGTGGCGTTGCATGGGTGAGTGGCGTTGCGTGGGTGAGTGGCGTTGCATGTGTGAGTGGCGTTTCATGTGTGAGTGGCGTTGCGTGGATGAGTGGGGTTGCGTGGATGAGTGGCGTTGCGTGGATGAGTGGCGTTGCGTGGATGAGTGGGGTTGCGTGGATGAGTTGCGTTGCGTGGATGAGTTGCGTTGCGTGTGTGAGTGGTGTTGCTTGGGTGAGTGGCGTTGCGTGGGTGAGTGTGGTGTTGCGTGGGTGATAGTGGGCTTGCGTGGGTGTGAGTGGCGTTGCGTGTCTGAAAGTGGTGCTGTGTGAGTGAAAGTGGCACAGAGTCTTTGATGTGGCCTGGCGCAGGAGAAATGCTGCTGCTGGGAACAGATGGCCTGGCCGTGAAGCAGGGGGCGGGGCAGCGCTGGGGAAGCCTGTGGGAGGGTGATTGATGCCTTTGATGTGGGGAGGGAGGAGAGCCTTTTGCGAGCCTTGTGCAGGAGAAATGCTGCCGATGCGCGTGCATATTACACTATTTCACGTTTTTCATTTATTCTCTTTTACTTGTAAAGGGGCCATTATTAGTCCCAAACTATAGAAAAGTTAGAACGAAGTGTCACTTTTGGAACATTAGTGAAACCACACCACCACACAGCATCAGCAAGCGTGCACACGCAAACTGGAATCCTTCCCAAAATGTCCAATTGACAACGCATTTCGTTTCACGCAGTATGCTGCTCTGTGAGCAAGGACACGCTGTACTCTGCAAATGTGGGAAAGTGGGCAATTTTATTTATGAAGCTTGCAGAAACGACATCACCATAAATTATACCATAAAATATATATTTCTCGTGGCAAAATTGCAAAAACGTTTTACTTTTTCAAAAAGTCTAACACAATTAATTAAAATATTCGAAATCGTAAAAATAAATTTGACTCAAATAACAGATGAATGAATCAGTCTGCAGATTTCAAAGGACATTATTGTAGGCGATGCGATGTGGGTAAGTATAGAGTGCAGGCATGGTGAAAGGAGATGCGTGGAGGATGGGGGCGGGCTTGGGAAACAGAGTACGGCCGGCCTTAACAGAGATCTCCTTCCCAAAATGTCTAATTGACAATGCATTTCGTTTCACGCAGTATGCTGCTCTGTGAGCAAGGACACGCTGTACTCTGCAAATGTGGGAAAGTGGGCAATTTTATTTATGAAGCTTGCAGAAACGACATCACCATAAATTATACCATAAAATATATATTTCTCGTGGCAAAATTGCAAAAACGTTTTACTTTTTCAAAAAGTCTAACACAATTAATTAAAATATTCGAAATCGTAAAAATAAATGTGACTCAAATAACAGATGAATGAATCAGCCTGCAGATTTCAAAGGACATTATTGTAGGCGATGCGATGTGGGTAAGTATAGAGCGCAGGCATGGTGAAAGGAGATGCGTGGAGGATGGGGGCAGGCTTGGGAAACAGAGTACGGCCGGCCTGCGGCCGGCCATGAATAATTAGGGGAGGAGAAGCCCTTTGATGTGCTGGGCTGGCCCTGAATGCGCGTGCTTGTTCACGTGAACTTCATGAAAACCGCGGGGCTGAAAGCCCTTTGGTTTGACGATGTTTTCGCCACTTGAATTCTCGCTCCGCTCGATGCGCTTGCGCACATCGATAGGTCGCGAGACCTAATAAGCCAACATTTGTAGAGGTGAGTTTCCTCGCTTCCCGTATAGGGAGCACAATATTCACATAACCCCCTCCTGCAGCGAAATGGGGGTTCCAAACATGGTTCATTTTATGCTGTGTACCAGTCCTAAAAAAAAGAAGTGAGTCGGGGGGAGGGCTGGGGTTAGTAACCAAGTTAGGCAATCACAGCGCCTGACATGATACTGTACATGGCATCACATAAAATGGCGTCACAACTCATGACCTCGCAAAAAGTGACATCAGATCTTAAGACATTACACATATTTTTAGCTGGTCTATCATCATGAGAACTTCTAAATTTGTTCTAAGATTTAACAAATGAAATTTGATGAGGCGTGGGAAGCAATGCTGTTGGATCTAAGGAACTCTTGACAGGGTGGCCCGGGGCCGCCCAGGACACTCCCATGACACAACTGACATGCAAGACCCAATGATTAGCATAGAGTAAGTCAGACGCCGCTGGGTGCTCTAGAGTACGTGGATTCATGTAGTGATGTAGTCTCAAGCGCCATGCACCTCACGTGCACAACCAGGTCACACTACGTTCATACATCCAGTCACTCTTAGAATCTCATACCATAAGCATGTAGAAGAGCAGGGCTCGAGTCGGGGTACCACGCGGGTGGACGGCGTCTCCCCTTATTTTACCGGGAGGACGCTGTCCCCCTGCCAAATAGCTGTTTTCCCCACAGAGGTAGCGCGTGCCACATCCGCTGTTGTCAGCCTGGAGCTCACAGCGAACTGTGACATCAGCCATTTGTAAAATATGAAGTGCAGGTGCTAAAATTATTTTTAGGAGGCCACACCCACTTCCATAGGCTCCACCCACTTCCACCAGTGGCTCCACCCACTTACTCTAGTTGCGCCACCCACTTCCTCAACTGGCACTGCTGCCTACTTGGGAGGTAATTTTCTTCTTTGGATTATGGCCTGGGAGGCCCAGGCTACTCACTGCACCTTTACTCTCCATCTCCTATTCACCCTTTTTTTTTTGCAGATTATTATAACGGTTTACATGAGCACAAGTTATGTTACACTAGGTCACATTCAATTGCTTGATAGGCATGGGCAGATGACTTGATTTGCCCAGAATCACGGGATGTTGAGCCGACCCAGAGATTCGAAGCTGGACCTGGATCCCACATTTTAAAGTGGGCAGATGTGACCATTATGTCACATCCTCTTCCCTTGACATAGAATCAGCAATGCTCCTTTCTGTCCCCCAGCACTACCACAGTGTACATTACAATGCATTCTCTGTTTTGGTCTCAAGCTCTTCCCAGCTTCTGACTGGATGTCCCAGAGCCCTTCTCAGGTGCACTCGTCCCTCTCCATCATATAAGAAGCGACTGAATCCCCAGGCAGGACAATTCTGCAAATACCACACTGGACAGTGTTGTTAGGCCATAACAAAGGCACACACCCTATATGACAAATACCATAATATGTATCAGAACTGCACAACAAAAACATTAGCAGATGAAAAATGCCTCTCAGCCACTATTAGACGGGACACTGGCCCTTTCTAGCATCCAGTTAGAGATGCACTTGTGCAAATACCATGTCACAAACAAAACATTCCTTAAAGCATGGCAGGTTTCATTTTGTACTTTTTTTGTGTGTTTCCTATCATAACATTAATTGCTGTTTTTGAGTGCAAATTTTAGGCCAGCCACGCATTGCAATCCGAAGGCCAATCGATGCGAAAATGCAGAGCTAACTTTTTAGAGTCATTAAAGATATGTTTGCTGCATGAGCTTCTGCAAATGTTAAGCTTTTAAACATTTCTGCCGACAGGATTAACATAGACAAAGATACTGTACCGCCTAACCTTTTCCGAAAAGTTGAAGTGGTTTCTCAAGACAGACTCACATTTAGATGGCACATGCAATATTTTAAGAATACCTGTTTTAAAGTCAGCTAGTAGTGTCAAAGGTCGGAAATGGAGCAGAGGGCACCGTTACCTGTTCAGGCCTAATGTTCAAACTGTGTTAAACAATTAAGTAAATAAAACATATACACAAGCAACCTTTTAGGGTGGTGAGGACACAGAGAGGAAAATTCAACTAGGAAGCCAGACATGCTCTGCAATAAGTATCGCCCAGGAGTTACCAGCCCATTCCAACACCACACAGATCTTGCATACATTCTGACATTTTCCTAAGCTACCCAAGATGTTCTGTGTTTGTCTCATACCAAATCGATCTGTTGTTTTTAATCCCTTCTACTCCCTGGCCGTCTACTCTATGAACTAGTTCAGCATCTGTGCAGCATGTCTGGCTGACACCATAGTTTAAACACCTAGAGACCAGGGGCGTAACAAAGGCCCCCGCAGACCCCGCAGTGCGGGGGGGGGGCCAGGCGTACCGATACTGAAGGGGGCCCCTCAGCCCCTATTGAAGTGAGCAGCATATCCTGCAAAAGGGGGAGGGCAGTCATGTTTTGTTATGCCTCTCACGGCACCTGACCCAGGGCACTTGAAGACCTTTCGGCCGAATGGGCGTTGCGCGCATAGAATATTCTGTATGGTCTGGCTGGCCTCGCCTCCCCATCCCACCCCTTCGTGTGCCACCAGCCGGGCTGCTGCAGGTTCAGTGGACATGCACACAGGATTCTTAAGTTTCTATGAACTGGGCTGCAGTTGAGCCTTGACAGTCAGCCCAATTCAGAGTGTTTTCTGAAAACCATGAAGGATTGAAGTGGCTTTTGTTTTTCTTTCACAATCTAGGATCCCCGCAATCCACCCCCCCCCCCTCCCCGCCCCCCCTTATCAGTCCAGTTGCACTGTCCTAAAGATGAGCGAGCCAACAGGTTACCAGGGAGAGCCAAGATAAGCATCTGGCTTTGCACTTAACCGTATGCACGAGCCTAGCTCTGAACATTGTTGGCAAGTAAATCACACAACAGATATGCACACTGTGCATTATGGAATGGATATTCTCTTCATGCAGGCTAGAGCTTTAGCCCCAATCGATGGGTCCGTCTTATACACTTTCAAGTTCTGTACAAGGTGTACCACTTAAACAGCTTGCTTGGGGGCTACGGTCGGATTGCACGTCCACCTTCTGGTAGTGAATGGCTATGCCCGCCGATAGCTGATTACTAGACTAAGATATTCATGGCTCTATGTAAAATGATTGGCCTAGCAGTGACGCTATCCCCCAAACAGGCCCTTATGCAATGCACAATAAATATATAATGGACTGTATGAAGGTATGCTCTTTTGCGCAGATGGTGGCAAAGAGGTGGGTTGCCTGCAACTAGGGAAAGAAACAACATTCCGGGCAGTATTTCAGCACCAGACGTACATTAATGTGCTATTGTGTCTGTCAGGGTACGTGGCGTTGGTCTGCTTGGTTGGGACTTTCACAGACTCCAATTGTCTCCTTCGTCAACCTGATCAATTGCTTGTATTCTCTACTGAATTCTTTCTCTACTAAAGTGCAATGCAATGTCCTGCAATATTTTTAATGTTTTGTTACGTTATATGTTGAAATCACTAAACAAAACATAAAAAAATGTTCAGATATGAATGCTAAAGTGTCTGCAACATTCAAAAACAGTGTATTTCTTTGACGTGCAAAAGTGTTTCATCTAAGTGCATCGTATTTATTAAAAGTGAGGAACTAAGAAACATTCCAGTCACCCTCCTCTTGATGGTAATGCCACAAGTAAACTATGATGCAAGTCAATTGTCACCTGTACCCTATATTCCTTGATTTATATTTGAACAGAGCATATTCTAAACTCAGACACTTGAAGGCACTCTCATATGAGATAATGAAGGTAAAGGAGGTGCAGGAAAGTAAAATATTTTCCCAGGATCACACAATTTGGTGGAGCAGAAAAGTCAGAATTGATCCCAGGTTTCTGGTTTCATTTAGATACTAGATGTGTATTGCCTATTTTATTACATTAAACGTCGCTACTGTGTCTTTAATTCTTTGTCAAACACAAAAGTTAAATCAAGCACACTAAAGGTGATGGAAGGAATGCTTGCAATTTGTTTAAGTACTGGCAGTTGCTCGGAGTAGCATCCTAACCCATCGTCCTTTTGCTGACCAGCCACTTCAATTTGGACCCAGCCATATTCAAATCAGTCCTGACCCTGCTTCTTATGGGAACCGGCCAGCCCAAACTGACAGGCCAGTTCCTCCCTGAACTGGTACACAAGAAACCCAGAACCAGTTTCCCCTAGTTATGTGCCCATCAGCTGGGTATAGCTTGGTTCCAGTGACACAGTGAGCATGGGACCCACGTCTGGGCAGAACGGTACCACTTAAGGCGGTACATGAAATCCACAAAAGGTGATGGAAGGAATGCTTACAATTTGCAATCGCTTGGGATAGCGCTCCAACCATTCATTCTTTTTCTCACCATGCTACCTCCGTTTGGACCCAGCCATGTGCAAATCACCTCATGCACATGAAGGTAGAGCATGGCTGCAGGCAGAAGCCACATTAAATCTTAGAAGCCACGTTAAATCTTGGCTTGTTTTGGGGACCAGGGTCTAAGAGGGCCTCAAATTGAGCTAGGGTCAGGTATCCTGCTGGAGTCTGGTTCGAGCAGTGGGGCAACCAGGGCTTTAAGTGGGCCGGGTCTCAAGGGGTCTGAGCACTGGCAGTTTTTTAAAGGGGGCCTCGAAATGGGTCACTATCGGGCTCTGTTTTGAGCCCTGGTATAGGCGGTCCATATTTTTTCCGGACTGCAGTGACAGCAAACTGCTGTTACTGCAGTCCGGTAAAAAGTGCTAGGGCGCAAAACAGCCCGATAGAGACCCATTTTGAGACAACAAGCACATCGGTGTGCGCTGCCCACACTGCTCACTTCTCACTAGTGGAGAAGTTACAGCATGACGTCACGCCAGGTGAGCGTTGCTGGGGAAGGGAAATCCTTTAAAGAGTCATTTTCTTTCTGGATTTCCCTTCTTTTTCTGAAACGCAAGAGCAGCAACATTGTGGTAGGGTTACCAGGGCTTCAATTGGAAGCTTTTTCAATGTTATATGTAACAAGCCATAGTTGCAGCTTATTTATCTTATGCAACTAATGACCATTGACAAAGCCAATAGTCCTTACTTGTTGTAGGTATGATGTTACTTGTTGTCTCACATATCTGGATGCAATGACAGAAACAGCAAAATAAAAGTCAGGCGGCACACTATGCTAAACACAGATTTTTAGCGTAAGTTTATTAAAGCCACCCCCCTAATTACACTGGCCACGCCCCTTTGAGAGACCCCCCCATTTTTGCATCCCACTTAAAGCCCTGGGGGCAACAATAATCCCCACAGCCCCAAGGGTATGGAGGACCCGAGCTCCAGGGGGTCCCCTGCGGCAGTGTGAACAGGTGGGCCTGCGAGCTCCTTACTGGGTCCGTAGCGTTGGGGGGGGCCCTCCATGCACTTTTGCAGGGGGGCCCCCACAAGTTTCGTTACGCCACTGCTACAGACGAAAAATGCAGTGCTATTGTCCAGTGCCCACTGGACACAATAATTAGATAAAATCACCTCAAGCAACAAGAGACGTGGAGCAGGAAAGTATCAAACATGCTGCCATGGTAAGTGACAAACCCTCATGGGTCAGCTGAGTCAAAGGGTGTAACGGTGTCTTCATTAGGAGAAGTGTTTTAAAAGAAGGAGGCCCTCTATTCTCCTAGGCCTATGCACAGTGCCTCTTACAGCATACATAGTGTGAGCAGCTAATGTCACATTTCGGCATTGCCTTTCCTACTCATCTGTGTTCCATCCTTTAAGAGTTCAGACGCAAATCATTGGTAACATGCTGACGCTGACTAGGTTCAAATCACCTACAAAATCATCCTTAATCTAAACCCTTTGCAGCTGCTATGCCGTTGAAGTGCATTGTTAGCCTTAAGAAAGTGGTACACTACTAGTATGTTTGGACAACAGTACTCATACATGCTCTGAAATGCGAGATACCAGCTTTAGTTATATTTGAGAAAATTGGATTAGTACCCATTATCTATGGGTTAGATAGCAGCATCTTGGCATGCAGGTTAATTCACAAGTTTATGCCATGGTCTCGGAAAAAAGGTACTTAATAGCTTCAGATAAAAGATTCTTTATAAGATACAGAGTGACCGGAAAACTGATGTTCTACCTGCAGAAGAGACAGAAAGTCGAACTGAATGAACAAATGAGACCTAATATCCTTTAAGTGTTGAATGTGACACCTTGCGTTCACCAATCATCTTGATTTGAACTATCTGAGTCTGTGCTGACATACAGCAATTAAAAAAAACCATAAAATGTAAGATCAACAAAAGGCTAAACATCAACAACATCAATACTTCTTCAGTCTTATCATTTCTCCATAACTAAAAGTGATATGGTCAACTACAGCTGCTTGAACATAATCCGTACTTAATTACATTAATGACACATGGGGTATTTTTGATATAAGCAATTAAGCGGAGGGAGCGTCTGCCAACAAATAACTGAAGAGACAATTCAATGTGTATTTCGTCTTATAATTAAAGAGTTCACTGATGAAAAACAGTTTTTTGCAACACTTGCGAAAAACATGATGAAAACCTCTGAAAAGTATGAAGGGACTACAAGAAATCAGCCTCATATGGAAAGACCATGAACCGAGTGCCATGCTGCTCTCAGTGAAATATAATGGTGTCATTATACACAAACCTAGAAGTGAACAACATCTAGCTAGCTACATAATACAGGCATGCTTCATTAGGCTGCTCTGGCCGTGGTGTCAACTGGAGACATTATGGAAGATGTGGGTCCCACATCCAGAGGACCTGAAAGAGGAGAGGCTTGGAGAATGTCTTCCCTGTCAGTGTAAAAGATGTGACTCCAAACTAGACCCACTGCAGATGTTAGTAATCAAGAGGTCCATTGGAAATAACTACAATCACTTCTTTGCTTTTTGGGCATTAGAGACAAATATCAATTATCACGGCAAAAATACCGACCAGAGCAGTGAAAGATTCCCATACCAGATGCCATTATCTTAGCATGAGGTATTCAAAGCACTATGTAATTTAACAATTGTCTTTCAGAGGTCACAAATTTGATGACTTTTACATGGCATAGAAATCAGCAGAAAAGGATACCTCAATGATGGCCTTCAGTCAATAGGACGGCAGAACGCTTCATGCTCAGACTCAAAAAGGTGACACTATGGGATCATGTGCAGCAGCCCTTAGTTCCACAGGTACTATGGCAAGCTCAATAGGCATACATGAATATATCCGATGCCCATACAGCAAAGTGCTCAATCATAGTGATGTTGGGACGGCTAGTCCGCCCATGTCAACCCCAGTGGTATGCTGCCAGAGAGAATACAGAACTCAAGAGAAGAAGACCGCCACAGAAGGGAAGGGTGCTGGTGCAATGAAGAGGATGGGTCCAAGAAAGATGTCAAAGTTTCACACAGTTTAAGGCAAACAGTTGGAAGCTATTAAAATGTAGAAGCTCCCCAGTTCTGGTCTCCTGGAAACACAGGTTATGGACATGGGAGAGATGGTCATCTCAAATAACTTAGTGTATGGTCAGCATGCTGGGGAATGGGCGCCAGCAGAAGCAGAGAAAGAGTGTGTCTTTAAAAAATATAATTAAATTAGCATACCTGGAATTGTGCCATCATTTACCTACCTCACAGCTTTTGCGTTTAGAAAAAATAGTCTATGTAGTTATTTTTTTCCCTAGACAGCTCCAATTCAGAGGACGAGAATTTACACTTTTCAGAACAACAAGATTAGAATAATGTTTTTTAAAACCACCCAGGGAGTAGATCTAATGTACAACGAAGTAGAACAGTGTTCTGTAAGGTAGCAGTATGAAAAAATAGGAGGAAATCTATGAGGAATCAGTTTGACGAACCAATCGCTCCTGCGTCATAGTACAGACATGCTCTGCTTCCTGTCACCTTGCCGTGCCCCCCCCCTGCCCTGAAACCTCAGCACTCACCATTGGTAGCAGCCCTCAATGGCCTCCAGCGTCAAGCTGATTCTCGTACCACAGGCCGCAGGGAAAGGAAGCAGCAGCTGGCTTGGGGATGTTCAGCTCTGAGGACCTCCAGTGCCAGGAAGAGCAGCGGGAGCAATTAGTAACAGAGGGTGCCGCCAATGAGCGATGTGGACATAGCTGCCAAGGTTTCAGATTGGTTATGTGTGACATTTTCAGAATTTCTGTGTAATTATGAGTGACATTCAACGACTATGAGTGACACTCTCTCGCAAGCAAAATAGAACAATAAAGAAGAGGGAAGCATATAAATATTAGAAATTACACCCAACTGACAACTTTTCAGATTGATTATATGTGGCATTTCGAAAGATTAATTGCATTTGAGCGGCATTGTAGTTCAAAATGTGTGACACCTCCAGTAACAGTTTCTCCTAAATATGACCAAGGAAATAAGTCCATGTAAAGAGAAATATCAATAACTATCCACTTCTGAGCAGTGAGAAGGTATACAAACGACCTAGAAAGTGCTGCAAATTCCCTGTACTAAAAGGCCAATAACTGATTTTGCATTTGTAATGAGATTTGTACTGTAGTTAATACAGAATTACTCACTATATTGCTGAGGTTTTAAACTGGTTCAAATGGCTGGTTCTTTGGTAATACCTCAGCTACGAATGTGGCTCTTTGGGGAACGGACTGTCCCTCAAGCTAATGGTGCCTGCTGCACCAGCTGTCGTCACTGAACTCGAGTCAAGCCTCCAGAACAGTAAATCCTGGCATGTAGCTTTGATAATTAGGTCACTCATGACTGCTACGTCAGGCAACAGATCCAAGGAGCATTAACCAGGTGGGGACACTCGCAGGCCCACACGTGCCTACTCAAAAATACTCATCCACAGCAGTACGAATTCTTATGAATAGCAGAAGAAACAAGACACTGTTAAACCCGACCCCTAATAGGAGAAGCTCCACAGTTGCAAGTGCTTAAAAATGCAGAGGGAGGCCTGAGACGGCAATGGGAGGGGGTTATTATTAAACAAATAGGCATTTTCATAAAACAATTATAATTTCTACTAACTACGGTGGTATAATCTGGTTAGCACACATGCTGGGGGTCCTTGTTTAGAGACGTGGAGGGTGCGGACTCACCCAGCTCGTCCTGCTCTTTGATGCTCTCTGAGGCTGGTGTTATCTCCACTTTTTTTAACGCTCGAGTCTTCATTGTGCGATTCGATGACAGGGAAAGGGCCCACAGGTCGAAGTACAGCGGGGTTGGGGCCATGCTGCTCTCAGTGACGAGACACACGGAGCCCAGGGGCGAGGGGCCCCTCTGCCACCCAGAGAAGCACGAGCGCTCTGCCTCAACCCTTTGCTTATTACAGTGGTGCATGGGCTTGTAAGGCAGTCCCGTGGCACTGTGGCAGGAGAAGGCCAGACTCCAGAGCCAGTGTATTTTTAATATTTTAAAATGTTCCCTCCATAAAGGAAAATACACGCAGTTTGCCGTTATTCAGGTGAAGTCAGAACAAGGGCAGGAAACGGAAGCGTAGAGGCGGGCGGAATTTAGAGAGTGGGGGGAGGTGCAGTTTCGAGAAGGCTGAACTTCCCTGGAGGCTGCGCTGCTTCTTTTAGGCAGGAGGGACAGGACGTGATCACAGGCGGAGAGAACGATGTATGTTGCCTTAGGCAGGAGCATGGGCAGGCCCTGATCCCTGCCCTGTGTGCTCTCAGCAGATCCTCCCCAGAGAGGCGGAATGTGCTCATAATAAGGCACACGTCCGTGCAGCATCCCATTTGAAATATTTGACGGCTTTTACCGGAAAGACTCGTGTGAACGTAAATGAGTCTATATTGAGGGTAGACCTGGCCCTGAGAAATAAGTGCCGGTGCTAAGCACCGGAAAGCACCGGCACAAATTAAGCACTGCCTCCCGGATCTAAACTTGCCTGAATTGAGCTTGACTGCATTAAAACTAAATTACATGACATGGGCTTTAGGTGAGTGGTTTATCTGCTTGCAGCACGCCTTCAGCAGTCAGACTTCCTTTACAGCTTGTTACTTAAAGACCACGGGGGTCAAACTGTCAGCTGAGCAGTATCAAAATAAGTGCTAGGATAATGGACACGAAAGCGTCGACAATGCTGAAAGTTCACGCTCCATGACGAGGGGTAGCTGTTTTGCCTGTATATTAAATTAAAGAATTCGGATAATGACTCTATAACGGCGGCCTTTGGTTTAGTGGAATGAGATATTGCGTTTTCCCATAGGTGCTGTCTACAGTACTGGCTGAGCTACAAGGCATGGCCACAGATACAGACTTAATGTAGCTTTTGAAAAAACGCCAGGACCCGTGCAAACCACCTTTCATGACGTCACTTCCTGTCATGAAGTCACTTCTGGTGACAGCGTCCCCCCACTTCTTTTTTAGGTCTCACTGAGCGAACGCCCATGCGTTCTCAGCGAGACTTAAGTAAGGGCTCTCAAAAATGCACTCAAAGGCGGATTACCTACAGTGTATGTGTGCGGGCGCGTGCACATCGCACACCATTTGCCTCTCTCCTCACTCATGCTGGTTTGCTTGCAGCCGGCATCAGACTTCAAAGGAATCCGCTCCCCCACAACGCCGTTTCTAGCTTTGCTCGCTGAAGGCTGTCATGCCCAAGATCACACCCGAATAAACAGCAGAGGTAATGCACACATAAATTATATTGTTGCTTCCTGCTACTTTGGTGTCACCTACGCTGTCATCATTGGATCCCAGTCTTTTGCTATCTAGATGTTGTAAAATAGACATGAAAGGTTTAGTTATGTCCTGATTAGGGTCACTTTCGGAAAGTTTTACAGAAACTACACTGTACGCACTCCTACCTGTTCTGGTCTTGTTTCTTAGAAGTTTATGGTGCTGTTCATTCACACTTTCCAGAGATGCCGAAAGAGCTCTTTTGAGCTTCTTATTTAATTATATGCTAAGAAATGTTTTATTTTGTACTATACTGTGTTGCCAAATTCTGTGTGAAGTCCATGCATTGCAAAAAACGCTTAGAGGCGCTGCTGAATTTTGCACAGCCTGCTGGCAGACTCCTGGAGGATTACCACCACACCCACCTCCACCACCACCAAGTCCACCACCACCACTACGTCCACCACCACCACGTCCACAATCACCACCTCCACCACCACCACCACATCCACCACCACTACATCCACCACTACTACATCCACCACCACTACATCCACCACCACTACGTCCACCACCACCACGTCCACCACCACCACACCCACCTCCACCACCACCATGTCCACCACCACTTCCACCACCACCACATCCACCACCAAGTCCACAATCACCACCTATTTCACCACCTCCACCGCCACTACCACCACCACCACATCCAAAATCACCACCACCACAACATCCACCCCCACTACAGCCACCACCACTACGTCCACCACCACCACCACCACCACCACATCCACCACCACATCCACCACCACCACATCCACCACCACCACCACCACCGCGTCCACGACCACCACCACCACCACATCCACCACCACTATGTCTACCACCCACCACTACCACCACATTCACCACCACCACCAACACTTCCACCACCACCACATTCACCACCACCACCACCACATCCACCACCACATCCACCAACACCACTATGTCCACCACCACTACGTGCACCACCACCATGTCCACCACCACGGCCACCACCACCAGACCCAGCACCACCACCACGTCCACCACCACTACCACCACATTCACCACCACCACATCCACCACCACCACATTCACCACCACCACCAAGTCCACAATCACCACCTATTTCACCACCTCCACCGCCACTACCACCACCACCACATCCACCACCACCACGTCCACGACCACTACCACCACATCCACCACATCCACCACCACTATGTCTACCACCCACCACCACCACTACCACCACATTCACCACCACCACCACCACATCCACCACCACCACATCCACCACCACCACCACATCCACCACCACAACATCCACCACCACAACGTGCACAACACCATGTCCACCAACACGGCCACCGCCACCACACCCAGCACCACCACCACTACCACCACCACCACCACAACCATGTCCACCACATCCACTACCACATCCACCACCACCACACCAAGCACCACCACCACGTCCACCACCACTACCACATCCACCAACACCACGTCAACCACCACCATGTCCACCACCACGTCCACCACCATGCCCATCACCACCATGTCCACAACCACCACGTCCACCATCACCATGTTCACCACCACCACGCCCACCACCACCACCACTACGTCTACCACCACTACGTCCATCACCACCATGTCCAGCACCACACCCACCTCCACCACCACCACGTCCACAATCACCACCTCCACCACCACCACCACCACATCCACCACATCCACCACCACTATGTCCACCATCACCACGTCCACCACCACCATGTCTACCACCACCACGTTCACCACCACCACCACACCCACCTCCACCACCACCACACCCAGCACCACCACCACCACATCCACCACTACCACCACCATATCCACCACCACATCCACCACCACCACGTCCACCACCACCTTGTACACCACATCCACCACCATGTCCATCACATCCACCACCACGTCCACCACCACCATGTCACCATGTCCACCACCACCATGTCCAACACCACCACATCCACCACCACCACGTCCACCACCTCCACGTCCACCACCACCATGTCCACCACATCCACCACCACCATGTCCACCACCACGTCCACCACCACCACGTCCACCACCACCACGTCCACCACCACCACGTCCATCACCACCACGTCCATCACCACCATGTCCACAACCACCACGTCCCCCATCACCACGTCCACCACCACCACGTCCACCACCACCACGTCCACCACCACCACATCCACCACCACCACATCCACCACCACCACACCAACCACCACCACTACTACGTCCACCACCACTATGTCCACCACCACCATGTTCACCACCACCATCACCACACCCACCTCCACCACCACCATACCCACCTCCACCACCACTACGTCCACCACAACCACGTCCACCACCACAACCATGTCCACCACCACCACCACCACGTCCAACACCACCATGTCCACTACCACCATGTCTACCACCACCACGTCCACCACCACCACGTCCACAATCACCACCTCCACCACAACCTCCACCACCGCCACATCCACCACCACTACATCCACCACCACCACGTCCACCACCCCCACACCCAGAACCACCACGTCCACCACCACATCCACCACCACCACCACATGCACCACCATGTCCATCACATCCACCACCACGTCCACCACTACCATGTCCATCACCATCATGTCTACCACCACCACCACGTCCACCACCACCACGTCCACTACCACCATATCCACCACCACCATGTCCACCACCACCATGTCCACCACCAACAATGTCCATCACCACCACGTCCATCACCACCATGTCCACAACCACCATGTCCACCACCACATCGACCACCACCACCACGTCCACCACCACCACATCCACCACCATGTCCACCACCAATATGTCCATCACCACCACATCCTCCACCACCACCACATCCATCACCACCACGTCCACCACCACCACGTCCACCACTACCACGTCCACCACTACCACGTCAATCACCACCATGTCCACCACCACCACGTCCCCCACCACCATGACCACCACCACCATGTCTACCACCAACACCACCACCACAACCACATCCACCACCACCACATCCACCACCACGTCAACAACCACCACCTCCACCACGTTCACCACCACCACTACGTCCACCACCACTACGTCCACCACCACCACACCCACCTCCACCACCACCATGCCCACCACCTCCACCACCACCACATCCACCACATCCACCACCACTACCACCACGTCCACCACCATGTCCACCACCAACACCACCACCACCACCATGTCCACCACTTCCACAACCACCACATCCACAACCACTACGTCCAACACCACCATGTCCACCACCACCATGTCCACCACCACCACGGCCACCACCACCATGTCCAACACATCCACCACCAAGTCCACCACCACCACCATGTCCACCACGAGGCCACTACCACGTCCACCACCACCACCACGTCTACCTCCACCACCACCACATCCACTACCACCACCACGCCCACCACCAAGACCACCACCACTACATCCTCCACCACCACATCAGCCACTACCACCACGTTCACCACCACCACCATGTCCACCACCACCATGTTCACCACCACCGCATCCACCACCACAACATCCACCACAACCACCACATCCACGGCCACTACCACGTCCACGATCCACCATGTCCACAACCACCATGTCCACAACCACCACGTCCACAACCACCATCAAATCCACTACGTCCACCACCACTACGTCCACCAACACCATGTCCACCACCACGACCACACCCACCTCCACCACCACCATGTCCACCACCACTTCCACCACCACCACATCCACCACCAAGTCCACAATCACCACCTCCTTCACCACCTCCACCACCACGTCCACCACCACCGTGTCCACCACCACATCCACCACCAAGTCCACCACCGAGTCCACCACTATATTCACCACCAACACATCCACCACCACCACCATGTCCACCACCATGTCCCCCACCGCCACGTCCACCTTCATGTCCACCACGTCCACTACCACCATGTCCACCACCATGTCCACCAACACGTCCACCACCACCAGGTCCACCACCACTACGTCCACCCCACCACGTCCACCACCGCCATGTATCCAACAACACAGGAGTGACTGAATGTTCAAAAAATAATAAAAATAATGTGAGAAAGTGGAGTGAGACGTGGAAATAAACAAAGTTTTTTTGTATAACCCTCACTCACCCGTCTATTGGGTGACATGCTTCATCATTGGGTTTTTTTCACCAGGCGGGCAGAAAGCCTACCTGGTGTGCTACGACACATTCAGTTGCAGTGGAGCTGGACAATTAGGTAAAAACAGTGCAAAACGTGATAGTGATGAGGAATAAAAGGTGCGAACACTGACCAAAACCAAACTTTAATAAAGGTCAGTGTGGGCACGCAATTAAAAGATTTGAAAGGACAGGCTTGACTGTAAATTTGAGTCAAATTGTCCTATTCAATAGGTCAAATGGTCGACATGTTTCTGCTCATTCAGGCCGATTTGGCCGAGCTTTCTTCAGGACCAACAAAGAAGGTACAAACACTGGGCGGTGTGCGCACTCTAAGGCGTACCCTAACCTCAGTGTTGTTACAAAAAATACGAAACTCACGGTTATTAATACCGGATCACCCTGGTGTATCCAGGTTTGTAAATCTGTGGAAAAAAAGAGGAAAAGAAACACATACAAACAAACATATTTAGAGAGTCATGTGTGTAATCTTTTTCATACCAGGATCTTGTGGTGTAAACCAGAATAAACGTGCACTCCACCTCACAAACCCTCTTAGGTGTCCAACTGTTTATTCAACCCAGGGATAAGTGAGCAGTTGTGACAGGAATTGTTAGTTTACTATAGAATTTAATTGAAAGGGGATGAAAACGATGGCCCATTATGCCCTTTTGGTCAACCCCCATACGTCCAAAGAATTGTTGGACCAAGTAGCGTCTTAAAACTCAATAAGTCGCCCCTCAAAGTTACAAAATCAACACGACTTTTATCAAAACAATGTGCAAGTTTGTTTATGAAGAAACAACACATCCGTACCAAGCCGTATACTTCAAAATGTATAAAACACCCGGCAATGTGGACCCACTGGCGCTATCCAGACAAAGGAAAAAGGAGATTTATTTACGTGAAAACAAATTCTGTCTCACTTCATGGGATCGGTGGCAGGGGTTACTTCACATCGGAAAATGCCGTGGGTAAATAAAAGAAAGGACCGTCAACGCACACATCTCGCTAACGCCCACAGTTTGCTACTTAATAGAAAGAGGGAGCCAGCGTGACGTTTTACCGATACAGTTAAGTATCACCCACCTTACTTCCGATGACTCCCCGCGTTATGACCTACGAGATTCACATCCACCGCCCGAATACTGGAGAGTGCGTAATCCCGTGAGGGAGATATGGGATCACGTGAGTCACATGACTATGCTAGCAAATCCCATTTCACGTCTTTTCTACGTCAAATGCGATAGTTGTTGTTGTCAAGTTCTTAAAGAGGCAGTAACAATTAGATTTTAAAACAACTTTATTAGTCTCAAGTACATGTGCACTTATCATTTTCGTAGTTAGTTGGTACAGTGTATATAATGTTTGTAAAAAACGTATAGTATTTGAAACAGCAGTTTGTAAGAAATGTTGCACATCTTGAGTGGACCCTAGGAGCCTGGATCCTCGGTTGGCAATCCCAAGCAACATTTATTTCATGACCAGTCTCTTACTCATAGTTGGTCTTGCAAGAATGCGTGTCGGTGATAGTGGAGTAGATTAGGGATACAGATTAGCGATGCATTACAGTTCCCCATGGGATGTTATCATTTAGACCTCGTAGGTGAGTGGAAAGACAGTACACCCACCGCTGTTCTTTTTCGAACAATGACTCCTGCATTCTTACGCTAGTGTGTATTTGTTCTACTACTGTCCATCTGATATCATTTGGATTATGATTTGCTTCAATAAAATGGGCAGTACGTTTTGTAGTGTTCTTCTTACATCTTATATTACTGCGATGTTCGCAGATCCTCAACTTTATGCGTCGTGTCGTCATTCCTATGTAGCGCAATCCACAGGGACAGGTTATTAAGTAGACTACGTTACAGGAATTACAATTCGTGTGTTGTCGTAAGTGCCAAATTTTGCCTGGTTCCAGGGTCAAGGTTTTCGTTGGGGACGTAAGATGACAGACACTACATCCACCACAAGGGTGGTGGCCCAGTACAGGGGGAAGCCCCCATGCATTTAGGACGGTATTTTCCATCTGTCCTGGCAGTATTGTTGGTCGCGCATGTACCAATGAATCTCTTAAACTTCTCGCTCTCCGATAGGAGAAGAGAGGTTTGTTCCAATTGTGATTGTTGCTTGTGAGGATAGTCCGGTGTCTATTTATGCACCTACTCACGGTGTTAGACAGACAGTTGTAAGTTGTTACACATGTAAGAGGGATATCCTCATCAGGGACCTTAGGATTGTCCTCTATTAACACCTCCCTTGGCTGATTTTTTGCCCGTTTGTAACTTTTTTCCAGAATCTTTTGGGGATATCCCTGTGTTTTTAGCTTGTTGGTCAGCTCCACTGATTGGTCTTTAAAATCTCCAATCTCGCTACAGTTGCGTCTAAGACGTAAATATTGACCGTGTGGGAGATTTTCTCTAAGTGGGCGGGGATGAAAACTGGTGAAATGTAAGAGATTGTTTTTTGACGTAGGTTTCTGATAGTTCTTAGTTTGCAAACGGTTGCCTCTTCTTGTAATTGTGACATCAAGGAAAACCATTTTACTTTGATTATAATTGTGAGTGAACCTAAGATGTTCATTACAAGTATTGATCCAGGCTAGAAATTCTTTCAGCCGCAGTTCAGAACCACTCCAAATAACCAACACATCGTCAATGTAGCGGCGCCAAAATGTCACATTGACTGTGAAAGGGTTCGAAGTGTGAAAAATGTGTTTACTCTCAAAATCATGGACACAGAGCCCCGCCACACTGGGAGCAAAAGTGCTGCCCATTGAAGTTCCGGTGGCTTGAAGGTAGAGGTCACTTTGATATTGAAAGAAATTTCTCTTCAGGGCCAATGTGGCACAGTCCACCACAAATGAGGGTGGGGTCTTGTACATCCATTCTGAGTTATTTAGGGTATCCATAATAACCCTGATAGTGTCATCCTGCGGGATGCATGTATAAAGACTCTCTATATCTAGAGATATCAAAAATACAGGTCCTTCAGGTAAAACTATTTCATTCAGCATTGCTAGTAAACTTTTCGTGTCCTTTAAGTAGGCATTAGTCTGTTGAAAAAGTGGTTTTACAAAGAAATCACAATATTGGGATAAAGGCTCCAACAAAGAACCAATCCCGGAGACAATGGGTCGTCCGGGTGGGGGTTACTTATTTTTATGGGTTTTCAGTAAGATGTAGAAATATGGTATTTTACCTTCAGATTCAGACAGGAAATTGGCCTCATGTTTAGAGATAAAATCACTGTGTTCTGCTTCAGACACTAATTCAATGATCTCATCCGGAAGGGCCTATGTTGGATCTGCATCTAAGAGTATGTAGTTTGTTCTTTCACTCAGAAGTCGTCTACACTCAGTATCATATGCCGTAGCATCAAGTATCACTATACCTCCCCCCTTATCCGCAGGTTTAATTACGATGTGGGGGTTTTGTTGTAATGTTTGCAGAGCCTGATATTCACTCGCTTTCAGATTTTTAAAAGGAGCTGGTTCTTGCAACTGCTCAACCTCGTTAAATACTGCCTGTCCAAAGCTATCAGTTCTGGTGGCACAGTGTGGGAAGGGGGGGGTGAAAGTAGATTTAGAACGGAACCCATTGTCGTCTTTAGCGGCCTGGGACTCTTCCTCTGTTCTATTCTGAAAGAAATTTTTAAGGCGTAATTTTCGGAAAAATTCGGACAACTCACAATGTAATTTAAAGCGGTCCAATCGCACAGTGGGAATAAATCCCAGGCCTTTCTCCAGAACTGCAGTTTTGTCAGGATTAAGGACCACCGTTGAGAGGTTAATAATCAAGCTCTCAGGTTGCTTGGGCCCGGACGTTGTTCTGTTGTTTTGCTGCGGGTGTTGTCTCCCACTGCTTCGTTCGGGGCCCAATGAACCTGGTTGCCGCCTCTTCTCCTGCCCCTGTTCCATCTGCCCTGTCCTAAACAAGCATTGGAAATGCAATAGGTCTCGCAGCATTAGAGTTAGTGCTTTTAGAATTGTTTATGGGTTTTTTTGTAAATCTTTAGCATTTTTGTTTCCTGTAGACAATGCTAAAGAATTAAAATAAAAAAGCCATAAACATTTCTAAAAGAGTGGTAACTGGATAGAAGGAAAATCACAGTGTGGTAGCACAAATACAATAATATCTAGTTAAGCTTTATGACGTAAATGGTTAAGGTTTCAGATAGTTGTTATAATGTCCCAGATGCAAAAGTATGATTCTTCAGAAGTAAAAACATATTTCTGTCAAATAGAACATTTTTTTTGTAAATGCAAGTGTTTTCATAATTGGATCTTCAGCATAGCATATCAGATAAAACATTGTAGCAAATATAATATAGGCTTGCGATATTGTCAAAACATCTATCTTACGAAAAAAATTGATAGTCGGGTTCACATCTTCTTACAAACTTTGTGTTGGCCTGTTATATTTTGGCTATAAATCATTTTCTCAAAATTAATCTTGCCCATTTGGGGGGAGTATCATGTGTTCAAGAAAGTTAAACCTCGCTATTGTGCATGCATCATGAGCAACAAGATCATATATTAATGAAAAGTCATTGCTGGTGGCAGTCCTAGTAACTAGCATTAAATTCAAACGTGCATGTAACATGATCGAGAATAGCCTCCATTAGAAAGGGCTTTGCTTCGTTCCTATATTCAAGGGCCACATAATTAAAAGAGTTTTTTTGTGTGTCCGACCTGCACACATTTATTGCATCTTATAAACATTTTTTTAAAAAGGACGGAAAAAATGGTGAAAGGTAAATCCTGTATTAGGTAAGTTATCAAAAAACGGACAATATTTACATGAAGGTACCAATATTGTTTAATTTATGTTGGCTGACTATTGGTTTCACATAGACAGAAAGGCGTATGGTTGGTACTGCGCCACATTTCTGTCTGAACAGTGAGTTTATTTTTAGAAAGGCAGTGTTATCCAGAAATACATCTAAATTAACAGGTTAGTATACGGTTAGAAGACGAAAATGCAGCTCGTAGGATTTAACTTATACAAAAGTGAGCAGAGAACGCAAGCAATTAAAAGGGACTGTCATCACGAAGAAAAACGGAACGTGCATATAGCTTTAAGTTATGAGACGATTACACGCGCCAAATGAATCGGCGTCAAAGTTAGGGTAAGGGGTGCTTTGAAGGCTTATGCCCCTGCAAAGGGGGACGGCAAGCATCCGTAGTTGGGGAGATTGCACGCCAGTTTAAAACGGCGTCCGCAAGAAAACTTACTCGTTAGGCTGATGCCCCTGCTTCTAGTCTCCCTTCGACGTCATGGTTCTCGGGTTGAATCCCAGTGGTAACCACAGCCGCGGGAACCCGGTAGTTAAAGAAACCAACCCGGAAGTGGGAACAAAAGAAATCAAGTGTTCATTAGCTATCCCGCGTTTAAGATTTTTATTGTTATGAAGTAAGCAAAAAACAGGTAAAAAAGGGAAAATACTGATTTAAAATGGCTAAAGCAGTTGGACAGGGTTGTATGGTTTAGAAGGTCCTGCGGGAGGGAAAGGAGAGGTCAGGGAGGCAAGCGCAGTGCGAAGCACAAGGTGTAACAGAGAAAGTTGGTCTAAGAACTCAAGGGCTCATGATTCCTAAGTGAGATCTAAGGTAAGCAGCTGGTGGGTAGTCTACGGGAAGGACTGACCAACCGGGGTGGTCGCAGTTGGGATGGTAAAGGATGTGTAGTGGCGATTGGAACCGAGGTACATAAATGTAGGAGCTCGTATCCTGCTCTACCTGGGTACTATGGTACGTAAAGGTACTTGTGTAAATGTTTGGTCTAGTGCTCCCATAGTTATCTGGGGGTATTCAGATCGTGTGACAAATTGATTGAAAAAAGGGGAGGGGGGGAGCGCTTGAATGGTGCGAAATGATCTGGGACGGCCAGCTCGAGTGACATGCCCAGAGGCACAACAGTGTAATACGGGTGGGCACGTGTTATTTGCTTGAGGCGGGCTGGGGGGGGCGCGTGCACTTGAAGGTGCTGGACAGACAGTCAAGGGCTGGATTGTAGCGAACGCCAGCTGTAGGGGCGCAAGCTGGGAAAGGAGGCGGGGGGGTTGGAAGAACCCTGCTCAAAGCACTACGGTTGGCAGGAATTGCACAATTACAGGAGGTCACGGCTGGTCACACCTGAAGGATTGAAGGTTTTCTGAATTATTAGGAGCAATCATGCGCGGTAGGGGTAGGGGTGTCTTCGAGTCAATCTGGAGGAAAAAGGAAAGGGTTGTAAGAGAGTGCCGGGGTACTCGGGTGGTTGCAAAGGGTATACCGGTAACAATACTAACTTGCCGAATGCACAAGACGTGGTCGGTGAATCGAGCACTGTCTTAGTACGTTTCCTGTAGTGGCATTTGAGGCGTCCGGGGGTTGGGGGCAGAACCTGCGGGAGGAAGGGACGAATTAGCAGAGGACGGAGAGCAGTGGGCCGTAGTCAAGGACTTACAGGGGCCTGTGACCGGAGCACATACCTGATCGGATTGTGGCTCGGGTACAGAGTGAATCCGGCAGCCGATCGGGTTTGGATGGCTTTCTGAAGGGTGGGCCGTCAGTGATACAGAACCAGGAAATAGCTGATCACAGGGGCTGTGACGTGTATGGAGGGAGCCAATCGTAGCGCGGAAGGGGGCGGGAAGAGAGGGGAGGGGGGAGGAGAAATGCGACACGGCGGGAAGGGGAGGGGGCGGAGCGGGTAAACCAAGACGGACGTGCACGCGCTTTTAAGCTCAATGCGCATGCGCATTGAGCTTAAAAGTCACGGGCACTGCAAGGAATCGCCACGATTCCTTGCAAGTTCGGAAAAGAGTGGATAAGTCCCAATACTCTCGCTTGCTCGATGCGCATGCGCATCGACAGGCGAGACCTAAAAAGGTTGTTGGTACATATTTTGTGGATATTGAGGGTATGCCATATGCGGTGGGTTCCATCCCATCATTGGTGAGAAGGGTGGATGTTGGAAAGGTGGAGGAAAAGTTCCTTGTTTAGGGAATGGGTACCATGGTTGGGGTGCATGGGCTCTTCTAGACCTTCCTCTTCCTCTCTGTCTACTGTTTTGGCTCTCATTGCTAGATGCACTACTATTGGAGTCACTATCCCCACTGTCTATTTCGTCATTATTGCGGTTCGGTGGTATATATTCCGCATTTGAATAGGGATATATATTTGCGTATGACCAACGTTTCAGATCTTTTTGAAGTTTTTGTGTTTTTGATTGGGCAAGATTTTCCTTATATTCCGTCACCTCATTATTTAGTTCTTCCAATTTTTTCTTATATCCAGTCAAAGTGGTCCTGAAATGAGTTTCTGTCAGTTGGATTTCTACTAAAAGCGCTTCTGAAAGTCTCAGGGATGTTTTCATAATTAGTATCGCCCAATCGCGGGTACAGCGCCAAGCGATTTGTGCCCATTCTTTCCGAAATTGGGCACCGTCAAGGAAGATTCTTGGGGCATTTGTTACCAGCAAACCCTTGGGTGCTGCATTATTCAATAAGTACTCTTTCAATATTGTTCCATGTAGGATTGCCCGGATGCGGCTCCTTTTTTGTTCAGTTAGCTTGTCCCATTCAGTGGTTTGTGATATCGTTTGGGCTACCAAGGGGTCTGCAAACAGGGAAGGGTCAGCCATTAAGGCGTCTACCTCTTCCTTTGAATATGATAGGCCTAGGTCCTCCATAGTTAGGGGTGTTTTATTGGGTGCACAGGTTAATTACAAGTCGTGATAGGATTACTCTCGCAGGTGCACGCTGCAGAAGATACGAATAAACAACAGGAGAGACAGGGTTCAAAGGACACTCCTCTACCCCAGTTCAAATATATCCAACAACACAGGAGGGACTGAATGTTCAAAAAATAATAAAAACAATGTGAGAAAGTGGAGTGAGACGTGGAAATAAACAAAGTTTTTTTGTATAACCCTCACTCACCCGTCTATTGGGTGACATGCTTCATCATTGGGTTTTTTCACCAGGCGGGCAGAAAGCCTACCTGGTGTGCTACGACACCTGCAGTTGCAGTGGAGCTGGACAATTAGGTAAAAACAGTGCAAAACGTGATAGTGATGAGGAATAAAAGGTGTGAATACTGACCAAAACCAAACTTTAATAAAGGTCAGTGTGGGCACGCAATTAAAAGATTTGAAAGGACAGGCTTGACTGTAAATTTGAGTCAAATTGTCCTATTCAATAGGTCAAATGGTCGACATGTTTCTGCTCATTCAGGCCGATTTGGCCGAGCTTTCTTCAGGACCAACAAAGAAGGTACAAACACTGGGCGGTGTGCGCACTCCAGTGTTTGTACCTTCTATCACCCTCACTCTATCTATCGCCCTCACTCTATCTATCTGTCTATCTATCACCCTCACTCTATCTGTCTATGTATCGCACTCACTCTATCTATTGCCATCACTCTATCTATCGATCTCCCTCACTCTGTCTATCTATCTATTGCCCTCACTCTATCTATCTATCTATCTATCTATCTATCTATCTATCTATCTATCTATCTATCTATCTATCGCCCTCACTCTATCTATCGCCCTCACTCTATCTATATCTCACCCTCCCGCTATCTATCTATCACCCTCCCTCTATCTATCGCCCTCACTCTATCTATCGCCCTCCCTCAATCTATCGCACTCACTCTATCTATCACACTCACTCTATCTATCGCATCACCACAGCAGCTCTCAGCACCACCTCAGCATCACTCAGGGGCACCACAACATCACTATGCGCTACCACAGCATCACTGAACGCCACAGCATCACTCGTCACCACCACAACATCACTCAGCGCCACCACAGCATCAATCTGTGCAACCATTCAACAACAACTGGTTCAAATATGTTCTCTCAATGTTTCAAGCTTTATTACAAATGTCACAAAAAGATGTTAATATTTCACTTCTGTTCCTGGATTTTCGTCACAATAAAATACACTGAACATAATCTTCACAAAAGTTATTTACAAAAGTTTAAGCTATTGCCATTATTAATTACAATAACTTTTATTTAAGAATTAATTATAAAAAAAAATAAAAGCCATTGTTATTTGTAATATCAATACATCTAAGTCACGTAAATAAAACACATATTGCATTACAAATGCTATAGGTGTCACATTTGCGAAGTTATAACTATTGGAATTGTAAATGACAAAGCTATTAATTTCGCTATTTTCAAAACCAACACATAAATAAAATATTTGTCATTTACAATAACAATAGCTCAAACTTTCCTAATGCGAGACCTATTGCATTGGAAATTCTTGCTTAGGACTTCTGCCCTGTAGAAGAGGCGCGCACTCAGCATGCATCAAAGAGGGGGCAGCGGATTACCAAGCCGGGTGGGAGCTGTCACATACGCCAAGCGGTACAACATAACCCTGTCCCAGTTCTTACTTCCCTGTTTATCAATGCAGTCAGTCAATCAGTCAAGTTTGCTTTATTCGAGATAAAAAACTCATAAAAGCATAGTACATTTAAAAACCATTTTGGCCCGTAATAAAATACATTTACAAAAGAACAGAAAAATAGTTACACAAGAATTTTTTTAAAAAAGAATAAAGCGTCTTGACGTCACAAATGTTAAGATCAATAATAAAATCAGACAGAATTAAAATTATAAAACCAATAGGTACCCAAAATAGGTGGTCAAATCATTCCTGCTGGCTAAGAGGGAAGATGCCTAGCTTGATCTCAACAGACCTGCATTCACAATAAGAATTTCTTTCTAATTGCCCTTGATCACCCCAAGAATTTGGCAACCGCCACAGAAATAATCGGCAGAGTGCTGGTACAAATTATTCTTAAGGCCACCTTGCTCTCTCTCGTGCCAAGCTGTTTGCACATCGCCCTTTGCCAAACACGTCGGGGGATTGAGTAGGCCCCACAAACAAAAAGATGGGCAATAGACTCAACTTCACTATTACAAGCTGGACAAACATTGGAATTAGCTTCTGCCCATCTTCCTGTTAACGATCTAATTGAGAGCGACCCCACTCTAAGCTGGAAATAAAGTTTCCTGTCCTCAGGCTTAGTTATTATGTCCCAGTAGGGCTCCAGGGAGTTGGAAACTTTTATTTTCAAAAAACGGCCTTCCATGGAGGAGGGGTCTGCATCATTCCAGTTCCGGCGGGCTACCATTTCCCAATACCTTGCTTTTAAAATGTCTTTGGGCGGGAACTGGGCTAGCTCTGGGTTCTCCCACAACCCCTTCATGTCCATTTTCTCCAATGTTCTACACAATTCCTTTAGCCAGCCTATCTTGTGGAATTTGTCAATTTTAACTACATCCCAAAAACCCCGCGCATAATGAGCAAGTTCAGGAGTGACCCAAATGCGACGCCAATATAAAATGGGTCGTAATCTAGCCAGATCTGATATGGCCTTCCTGTCTAGTTCATAGCGCAGCGGCTTCATGGGTGTGCTTTTAGGGAGACCAGTAAGATTGCGCAGGAATTTATTTTCAGCAAGTGTTAACGAGGCTAAGCTGTCATAACCCCAAAGTTCGGCACCGTAAAGTGCCGAGCTGAGGGCTTTAGCCTCATACACTTGAAATGCTGGCAGGATCGGTTTGGTCAAAGATTTTCTATGCTTAGCACTTATAGCACCTGCATTTTGAAGGAGTTTAAGGGCCGCCATTTCTGTGTGCTTCCCCCACTTTACGCCCTTTGCTATGTGGATACCCAGGTAGACGAAGTCCAAGACCATTTCCACCTTTTGGCCGGCCATATAGAAATTCCCTTTAAAGCTGGCATGTGGGTTAAATATCATGAGCTTTGTCTTGGTTACATTGACTTCAAGCCCACGATCAACGCAGAAGCCCTCAAAAATCCTCAGGGCACGCTGTAGTCCACTAGGGGTTTTGAACATAATGAGCGTGTCGTCTGCAAATAATAAAATTGGCGTTTTCGCTCCATCCAAAATAGGAGCGTCTACAGCTCCAGACAACATATGCTCCACTACACCGTTAATATACAATGAGAAGAGCGTGGGGGCCATGGCACGGCCCTGGCGTACCCCCCGCTCTACCCGAAACTCGGCAGTGACTTGACCATGCCTCCCCCACTGAATTTTTGCATAGTTAGACTCATGCAATCTCATCGCTAACGACAGAATTTCAAGCGGCATACCCATCTCGGCTAGCACTTTCCACAATTGTGACCGGAGAACTAAGTCGAAAGCTACTCGAAGATCAATAAAAGCAGCATAAAGGCTACCCTTCCCTAGCTGCACTGTCTTCCAATGGAGTAGCGTGAACCTGAATATTTGGTCTATGGTGCTAGTAAGCTTACGAAAGCCTGCTTGGTAAGAAGACAAAACATTGTTTTCTTCTACACAGACCATCATTTTAGCTAGGGTCATTTTACCTATCACCTTTTGTACCGTATCTATTAGGCTAATGGGCCTGTAATTCCCAGGAAGTGTTTTATTGCCTTTCTTATGCACAGGGATTATTACAGCCCCTTGCCAAGACTTTGGTACTGGTGCCCCTAACGCCACCGCATTGGCCAGCTACAATATATACCTGCCCCATCTTGTTTTCTCATAGAGAAAAACATCAGCAGGAACCCCATCGGGTCCGGGTGCCTTCCCCCTTGAGACTGAATCCAGTGCTACTGCTACATCTATGTGATTAAAAGGAGGGACTAAGAATATAGCAGTGTCTACAGTTTCCCTAGTCCTGTCCTCAGGGCGGCATGAATATCGGGTCCAAAGTATTCTAACCAACTGCTCTGCGAAACATGATTTATCGGTGGTTCAGTAAGGCCTCCTTTCCCCCATTTAATAATACTCCAAAATAATATGGAGTCTTTTGCAATGCTGGCAGCTTTAAGATCTTTGGTACAAAAGGGGGTGGTGATGGACGGAGCATCTGAATCAATCAAACACTCATACCCAGTCAAAAGATCTCGGTTTAATCCATCACCGTTCTTTAGCCCACTCTGCCACCCAAGTTCAGACATGGCTATATGCAAATCAGTCTGACCCTGTGCCTCATGGGAACAGTCCAGCCCGAACTGCCAAGCCGTGTCTTCCCTGGACCGGAAACAAGCCTCCGAGGACCGGTTTCTGGCATTCCAGCCGTCTTCAGCCCGGCTTGCTTGAATCCAGTGGCAAAGTGAGCAAGGGAAGCTTGTTTCCGGTCCAGGGAAGACATGGCTTGGCAGTTCGGGCTGGACTGTTCCCATGAGGCACAGGGTCAGACAGATTTGCATATAGCCATGTCTGAACTGGGGTGGCAGAGTGGGCTAAAGAACGGTGATGGATTAAACCCAGATCTTTTGACTGGGTGTGAGTGTTTGATTGATTCAGATGCTACGTCCATCACCACCCCCTTTTGTACCGCTTTTGGCCGCCATAAGTGTGGCAGGGTATGCTCAGACGTGAGTCTCTTGCTCACTTTGCCACTGGATTCCAGCAAGCCGGGCTGAAGACGGCTGGAATGCCAGAAACCGGTCCTCGGAAGCTTGTTTCCGGTCCAGGGAAGACATGGCTTGGCAGTTCGGGCTGGACTGTTCCCATGAGGCACAGGGTCAGACTGATTTGAATATAGCCATGTCTGAACTGGGGTGGCAGAGTGGGCTAAAGAACGGTGATGGATTAAACCCAGATCTTTTGACTGGGTGTGAGTGTTTGATTGATTCAGATGCTCCGTCCATCACCACCCCCTTTTGTACCGCTTTTGGCCGCCATAAGTGTGGCAGGGTATGCTCAGACGTGAGTCCCTTGCTCACTTTACCACTGGATTCTAGCAAGCCGGGCTGAAGACGGCTGGAATGCCAGAAACCGGTCCTCGGAAGCTTGTTTCCGGTCCAGGGAAGACATGGCTTGGCAGTTCGGGCTGGACTGTTCCCATGAGGCACAGGGTCAGACTGATTTGCATATAGCCATGTCTGAACTGGGGTGGCAGAGTGGGCTAAAGAACGGTGATGGATTAAACCCAGATCTTTTGACTGGGTGTGAGTGTTTGATTGAGTCAGATGCTCCGTCCATCACCACCCCCTTTTGTACCAGCTTTAAGATCTTGCCAGCGCGGGTCGTCACATTGCTTCTTGGCCATATGTATGTTAGCCTTATACTTCTGTCTTGATTCCCTAATGACAATTGGGTCTCTATTTTTAATTGCCAATCTCAAAGAAGATCTTGCCATCCTATAGGCCTTGTTATACCACCCTGTTAATTTTGGGCGATTATTCTTGCCTAAGGAATGGGGGACTACCTTATAAAAATGTCCCTTTATAGATTAAAAAAAATCACAGTGCAGGTCAGTAATTTCTTCCAGATCATTTCCACTCTCAGTTCCATTCCTCAATATGGATTCCAAAGCAGAGATAGTTTTATCCAGGTCTTCACTAATGCTCTCTAGCACCTCACTCTTCATCACAATTTGGGACCACTTGACCCGCCTCATGTCATTCGTAGGAACAATCTCTACTAGAGCCTCTTCAACAATTCCTTGTCCCTCCAAGTCCCCCCCCCCCCCCATAGAAGGTGAGTAATACACAGGGGGTTGTGATCACTTTCATGTCTACTAACCACCTTCATGTCACTCATCATGTACCAAATTGGCAGGTTGCAGATAGCATAATCAATCCTGCTTTGCGAGCGACCGTTATCGAAAGTGTTGGTACCTTGGGCATCACTCGCTGTTCTTCCATTCAGTGCTCTAAGCCCCCTTTCACTACATATAGCATTCATCTGTATTATACTTGCTGTCCATCTGCTTACCGGTTTTAAGTCCAGTTTGGGGATCCCCCACTCGGAATCCGCATCTTCCCCAGAGTGCCAGTCATCTACTGAGAGGGGCTCAAAAGTCATGTTCAAGTCCCCTGCAATTAGTATATTACTCTCACTTGGTTGAGCGCCAATCAGATGGTCTAGGGCTGCCAAAACCTGGGATTTCCCACCACCCGTCCCTCTAGCATACAAATTATAGATGTCTAATGTATCCCCCAAAGCCATGTTTAGCCTGATCAACTGGATATCGTTGCTGCCAGTAGGGATCTCTATTACTCTATCAAAAAGTGCCTGTTGGGCCCAGATGGTTAAGCCCCCTTTTGGCCGTCCCTTGGGGCCCTTTAGCGCTGGCACGAAAAAATGAAACAACCAAGGTGGAGCAAGGGCTCCCAGGCCCATGTCTCTTGAAAAATGCAAACATCGAAGCCATTTATAAAGGTAACCCATTCGAGTGAATGCATTCTAGAACCCAATCCCGCTATATTCCAGGATGCTATTTTCCCCCCAGCCCTACTAGATTTGCACCACAGCACTGGGGGGGCTGGAGTCTGCACACTTGGGCCATGTACACTTAAGGAATTCTGGCCTCTGGCTACCCCTGGAATAGAGACACCAGATCCCGTCCCTCCAATAACACTGGGTACTTCAACCTTTGCTGGGGTAGATCCTGCCAAACCCACATAGTCAGTCCCTTCTACCATACTGCAATTTATTTGGTGCTCCCTATCTCTGTGCCCCTGATGTTCTTTGGTCATTTCATCCGTCCCCCTTTTGGGTAGTCAATCAATGGAATTGAGCCTAAATCTATTAGACCCGTCCCTATTATCCTTGACTAGGGGAAACGAAAATGGAAAGGGGAGCATCTTTCTCAGCTGTATGCCCGAGTGTATAGGGGGACTTGATCTGAATTCTAACATGAACAGATTCTCAGCTAGGTTGTCAGAAGACAAAGTTAATTCTACAATATCATGAGTAGCCCCAGGGTGGCTCATTCTCCTGGCTTTGACTATGTCGTCCCTTATGACCGATCGGCACCCTCTGACATGCCGCAGCCAGTGAATGGCCTTGTTTGTCAAGGAATCTACCCCTTCCCTCAGGCAATCAGGTCTCTCTTTGCACTTGGGCACATTAGTCATAAATATTGTGTTTGTGGCATAATTGCCCTTTACATGTGCTTGGACCCCAGTGGGCTCTAAGCTATAATTTGGTGGCTCTTTGTTTGGATTTGTTTGGAAACCATAGTGCTGTGCCTCAGCCATCGCTCTTGGCTCCTTTGATAGTATAGGCCCTAACAGTCCTTTCCCCCATTGGGGCCCCTCTGAGTCCTCTGGACGCTAGCACTAGGCTGGTTTGCTGCCTTAGTTTGAATCGTGGAGCGGTCTGCCATTTTGTTGGTAGGAATAGGGGTCTAATGCATTATCTTGTGCGATATGTATGATGCAGCACACAAACAAAATGGCATACATACATGTCCTCACTATGTAGGTCAACTGTACTCTATGTTTTTCTTACACAGTGTGTGCATATATGTGACATGTGAAGATGCTTGTTAAATTGTACAAAATTTTAAAATTCAATGAACAAATTTAAACAAAACAAACAAATGAAATTTGATCTCTACTTGAGTCTGTGACTTGAGTCCCTCCTTTAAGTAATTAACACCCCAAATGAGGATGAAGTTTAGTGTTTGACTAACTGTAGTAGATAAGTCCTTAAGGGTTTCAAGCCGTTACTCCCCGGAACCGAGTACGGCTCTTCATAACTTCCTCTTTTTGCGTACCGGGTCTTTTTCTCGGTGAGGATAGTACCGGTACTCATACGGGCAAAGGAATATGCTACTTACCAGTATGCATCTGTTCTTGGCATGTAGGGCTGCTGACATTCATATCTGAGCATAGATCGCCACCTAGTGTTGGGTCCGGATGATTGCACCTTGTTGTCCTGGAAGAGTCTTCGAAGTATCACGAGATAGGTGACTCCTCCCTGTAAAGATCTTACCAATATTGTTCTGCAGGAGCGTCAGGGATACCAGGAACACATAGCTAGGTCCTTAACCTTCCGCTACTACCAATTGCCCCTATCAGACTCCAGAGTGCAATGGTAAGTAGGGGAAAGAAGGGAAACAAAACAAGGAAAGAAGGGAGCAGACAGTCTTCGTGCTTCAGCCCTCTTGACGTTGGCAGGTAGAGTGGTTAAGTCTTTCTGTAAAGGAAGGGAATACTTAACTATGTTCTATGAGACAAATAACAGTGTAGGTCTAGTGAACCCTCTCCCAGAAAGTTACCTAATACACCGGTACGATATTCTCAACAAGGCTGGAACCCCTCAGTATAGGCATAAAGAATTTGTCTTTCTCTCTGAAGGAAAAAACATATGTATTAATCGTATTAACTGATTTCTAAACACAGTGTCTTCTATTATTCTATCTAAATATCAATCTCATCAAGGCTGTTATGAGTCACAGATTAGACCTGCTGAACTGACGACGCATGGGACATCAACATGGAGTCGGCTGGGACGGGGAGCAGGCGACGGGGGCTGGCTGAACGCTGGGGCGCGGCTGGTGCCCGGTGCTGCCGGAGGCCTCCTCCCCCCCCCCCCCACTTGAACTTGGGCCAGATGTTGGACGCAGACGCAGTGAGTATTGCCCCTGCCGCATAGACACAAGCGGGAACCGGTGGTGGCGGGGGACGCCTAGGGGGCTTTCTTCCTTCCCGCACCACCCTCGGTCCACTGGCCCTGGCGGAATTGGGAGATGTTGAAGACAGGGGCCCAGGAGCTGCAATGGGTTTTAATTTGAAGCGAAGACTAAGGCTGCCTGATATATGACATGTATGGCCCGGGGAAGGACACTAATCTCCTTCTTTGACTATTCCATTGAACTGCCGAGATTGTGGTTAGTACACGTTACCCCCTAGACTTGATAGGTTGTCCCTCGTTAAAGAAAGTATGGACGGTGGCCCGTTTCGCTACTGCCCCTTTGGTATTTCGGTGGGGTACACCCACAGTTGGTTTTTGTTGTTAATTGTTTGCCTACCCTATAACGGTTTCCGGTACTATGCAGAGTGCACTGAGGAGGGTGGTCATGGGAGAGCTGAGTGGAGGGACGAAATGGGCCTGGGTAAAGCTGCTGCTTGTGGGCTTAGGGGGGGGGGATGCATGCACTGGTAAAATGTCTGCAGTAAAAATATGTACATGGAACATTAGAGGCATGCACACACCGGCGCGTCGCTATCAGATATACTCCTACCTGAAAAGGCACCAGATACACATTGCACTCTTACAAGAAACTCATTTAAACAGGGCGGAGGTGGCTGCACTGCGCCGCAGATGGAGAGGTCAGCTGAATGCCACCGAGTACTCATCGTATACCCGTGGGGCGCTACTATGGGTGAAGCCGGGTACTCCTTTTACAGTGACAGCTACACATGCGGACCTGGAGGGAAGATAGGTGATAGTGAACGGCCGAATGGATGGGCAGCCTGTGGTGTTGGCATCCATATACGCCCCAAACACTGACCAGGGGAACTTCCTAGCATGCATCTCAGAGAAATTGGCGCCCTGGCACGGAATCGTGGATTCTTGGGGGGGACTATAACACAGTGTTAGACACTGTGCTGGACCGCTCGACCCCACCCAGGTCTGAGGCACAGTCTCTTGGAGCCACAAAGGCTCTCACCCAATGGGCGACCCAGTGGGACCTAAAAGACGCATGGAGAGCACATAATCCAAACACCAAGGTTTACTCCTATTACTCAGGGGCGCACGCGCTACATGTCCGCCTGGATAGATATATGGTGTCACCGGAGCTACTGCCACACGTAACGGACTCACAATATCTTGGCCGCACACACTCGGACCACAACCCGCACACACTGCAAATAGCCTGGGAACGCCCCCACCCGCCCATCCCCACATGGCGCCTGCAGCCGGCTCTGCTGCTGGACGCCCCCTTCCGAGACTCCTTACAGGCCTGCGCAGCGCAATATTTCACAGACAATTCAGGCACAGAATCCTCCCGGTTGATCGAATGGGACGCCTTCAAGGTTGTGTTAAGGGGTCACTGCCTGGGCACTCAGGGGAACATGGGGAAAACACTTGAGGCTGACCTGCGACGGGTGGAAGCTGACTTGCTCCACCTAGAACAGGAAGCAGTGATGGGCACGGGCGACCAATTACGCGCGGCCCGTGAGGAACATGCAACACTGTTAAAACGACTGAGACACATCAACTACGCAGCCCACTCGGCGCGTGTGCATCAATACAGTGATAAACCCGGAAGGTTGTTGGCCTGGCTGGTCAAACAAGAGAGCCGCACTGAGCCAGTGTCTGCCATCAGAACGATGGAAGGGGAGATAGTATACACCCAGAGTAAAATACACCAGGCCTTTACGCAACACAACCAGGCCTTATATAGGTCGCAGTTGAGGGTCTCACCTGAAACCATAGCAGAATATCTCGCGACTATTCAGCTACCGTCCCTTACGAATGCGCAGCGGGAGGAACTGGGGGCGCCTTTCACACAAGAGGAAGTGCGCGAGGCCATTTTTGCCCTCTCCAACGGCAAATCGCCTGGCCCGGATGGCATACCTGCCGAATTTTTTAAGGCTTGCTCAGACATACTGACTCCGGAGCTACTTAAAATGTATAATGCCGCTATGGAGGACTCTGCGCTCCCGGACACACTTAATGAGGCTACCCTGGTTTCCCTTTTGAAGCCCGGTAAGGAAGAGACATGCATGGGCTCCTACAGGCCCTTGGCCATGCTAAACACGGATTACAAAATTTTCACTTCTCTACTAGCCCGGCGATTGGCCACCGAGGTCCAAGCCCTGGTCCACCAAGACCAAAATGGTTTTGTACCGGCGAGGAGTACCTCACGCAATATCCGTCGCCTATTCCGAATTCAGGACGTCGCCACCGCACAATGGCCGAGATCGGGTTGTCTGGTCTTAGACCTAGAAAAAGCCTTTGACTCCGTGGAGTGGCCCTACCTCGGGGCGGTGAGGGACAGCTTTGGCCTGGGCGATGCATATGCGGACATGGTCGGACTACTTTACCAGCAGCCCAGTGTACGAGTGCGGACAGGCGGCTTGCTCTCGGAGTCGCTGCGGGTGCGCAGAGGGACCCGACAGGGCTGTCCCCTGTCGCCACTTCTCTTCTCCCTGGCCATAGAACCCCTGGCGGCATTGTTGAGGGCGAGGGGAGCGGAATGGGGGATCCCGCTGGCTGATGGTGTCCATATAGTCTCGCTCTACGCAGACGATTTACTTCTATATGTGCGAGACCTCACAGCTGTGCCGGACTCACTGTCCGAAATTTTCCAGACGTTCGCTGACATGTCGGGGCTCAAGGTGAATTGGGCGAAGTCCGGAGTATATCCGTTCGGCCCGGACACGCAGGAATGCGACGTACACTTAGGGGGTGTCAGACTCACATGGTATCCCACGACCTTTAAATACCTAGGAGTGCATATTTAAAGGGACACGCAGAATATATTGGAGGGCAATCTGGGGCGCTCTATATCCTCGCTGCGAGCCCAGATGAACTTCTGGAAGACACTGCCTCTAAATGTGCCCAGCAGGGTAGCACTAGTCAAAATGATAGCGCTGCCCAGACTGCTCTACCACTTCGCCAATATCCCACTGTATGTTCCCACAAAAATATTCAGCGACCTGGAATCAATGGTACGTAACTTAATCTGGAACACTGGGCGCCCCCGAGTGGCTCTGGCGAAACTCTACTCCCCTACTACGGAAGGGGGGATGGCAGTCCCGAACCTAGAGCTGTATTACCTGGCAGCACAGCTACAATGGGTAACACACTGGCTGAGCGGCACGCACTTAGATGACACAGCCACCGCTACTTATGTATGGACACACACACAGGTGTGTGCATTGTTCCACCCCTTAACGAAGGGACCCCGCCCGCTGGCAATACACATGGCTGTGGCCCGAAAGTGCTTTCTCCGTAGCCTGCGGCTGACCCGGGAAGTCAAACCCTACGCCCCCGCGCTTCCCCTACTGGGGACCCCCAGGAGGAGCGGAACGGTGTCACAGCGGGCCCTAGAGAGCTGGACTACGGCTCGGGTGGAAACCATGGGTGACCTCTATGCAGACGGAGTTATGCTACAATTTGTGGAACTAACGGAGGGCACGGGTCTGCCGGCGGGGCAGTTCCTGCTACATGCGACTATACTGCGGACGTATACGGAGTCTTGGGGCGATATCCAGGATGAACCGCCAATGCACCACCTAATACAATACCTACATGTAATGGGCAACGGCTCCCACATAGTACACTGGCTGGCACAGGCCTTACTCATTCACACGCAGCGGTCCACACAACCGATACGAGACAAGTGGGCGGCCCTCAGAGGGAGGGAATGGACGGACAAAGAGTGGACCATGATCCTAGCCAGCCCCGTGAATGTCCCGCGTAACTCCCGCTTCCGGACAATCCAATATTACGTACTGCATCAGGCATATTTATCACCAGACAAAATCAACAGGTATTTCAGGATCAACACTGCCACCTGCCCCAGATGCAACCTGCTAGGCGCGGATATTTTGCACATGCTCTGGCACTGCCCTTCTCTAGCCCTGTACTGGGGAGAGGTACATTCGCTCCTGACAAGCAGCACCGGCCCAGGGTTGCCACACACATGGGAGGCTTGCATTCTGGGATTGTACAAAAGAAATAAACTCAATAGAATAGAGGCTAGGTTCTGGGACTTAGGCCTTATCACCGCCAAGCGACTAATTACTAAACACTGGAAGAGGACAGAACCACCCATCACTAAATATTGGTATGCTTCCTTCACCAACTGGGCTAGGACGGAAAGCATGGCACTACACCGGGAGGAAATAGCGAACTTACGAAAATTTCCGATCGCACAGATATGGGATGACATCCTCAGCTCCCTCCAGAAGGAGGGCACGGCCAGGGGGCTCACTTAGGGACCGCCACAGATGGGAAAACACAGGCGAAGTAGATGCAGGAACACCAAAGGCACGGGGAGCATGGGCCTCACACGACACGCACATGCTCGGAACGCTGGACATGCGGAGCCTGCAGAACCATGGGATGATGGCTCCCCCTCCCCCCCCCCCCCTGCCGCACAGCGCACTGAATGTAATAAACGCCCGACAAGTGGACCGCAGGCCCGGGCGCCCGCCCACACGAAGCAACAAGTGTCTGTGACGAGGACAGACAACCACCTAGGCCTCATACAGGACGCGCCCTCCCTCACGTGCACTCTCCCTCTCCACTCCCCCCGAACATATTCCCCAGTTTCATTAGTTCTTTGAGATCCTGTTTCTCGAATATGGCTCTTTCTTGCACGAGTACCACACCTGGGGGACACGCTTAGATGCCCAGGCAGTTGTGTGACTTGAAACACGATGCGTCTCCCCAACATAAGATCAGGCTATACCGCTTATCCCAATATCGCAACACCCGCTGTACTGACGGTCGGAGGGGTCTTGACGCTCTGAGATGGTGGCAAGCACAGAGACACGGACAGGCCGAACACGAGTACTTCACACCCTTGGCACATAATGACATGCGCATAGGGTCTGTCAGTGAACATTATGAGTCTCAGTACGGCGGACGCCGGATTGCTCCTAGATGACTCAGCCACCAAGTTGGGACACGTTGAAACGAACTGTCGAGTTTAACAGAGTTATATTCCCCTTTTTTCTCTTCTTTTTTTTTTTTTTTTACATTTTTGAAAACCTTTATTCGTGCATGTAAAAAGAACAAATACGGGCCTACAACCATCAGGCCGGCCACGATACTTTTGAGCACTAATACAAACATTGCGGCCCCCGAGCGTCAACGGACAAAAAATAGCGACAATTTGTGAATGTTACACTGAGGGGAATCATGACACCAGGGGGAAGGAGAAATGAAGGTTAATTTTAAAGTTTTTTATAATTTTATCAGGGAAAAAGGCAGTGAAGAATAAGTCCCAAGGAGATTCGAGTCCGCATACTATCTTCACATCACGGGAGAGCGGCAGTATTTCGAAAAACAACCGTGGAAATTTAAAATCTCAGGCAGTGAGGCGGTGCAAAGCAACAGCAGGATAGTCACACAAGTAAGTACGCACCCCTACAGCGCCGTCCCCATTCAGCCAACCCCAAGCCCGGACCCAGAATCAAACCAAAGAAAAAGCACAGAAGACAAAGAAAGAAATAAAGGCCCATAGAACCAATAAAAATACTAAATTACCCCCCCACCCTACACCAATGCGGAGGCTACGGCCTACCCCCCCCCAGCATAGTGCCTGTCGCCCAGTAAACCCGAAATATAGAAGAGAAAGAAGAGCAAGAGAAGAATAAGGAAAAGGAAAGAAAAACGTGAACACCTATGATATAGGGGGTGAGAAAAGAATGCACTATTCTGATCTAAACTCCCAAAAAGAAGAAGGTGGGGAGGAGCCTACGTAGCATCAGAGCACCCGGGACCCCCGGCCATCTACAGCTTCCACACACTAAAGCCTCCTACTCCAAAAGCAACAGTGCTGTAAGCAATTGCAACAATAGCATAGATGGAAAAAGTAATTTCGCCATGTGCGCTAACAATACATACAAAGCAGTTCCAATCCCTGTTCAGCCCACCCGGGACGCCATTTTGTTATGAATCAGCCCAATCCCGGCCTGATAGCGGGCGCGGGACAAAGCCAGCTCCTATGAATAGAACATTAACACTTAGAACCCCGGTCCCGTACAGAACCGTCTCCCCGTCAGCAAGAAACACAGAAGAACATAATAATCGCAATCGCAAGTGGGAAAAAGGCTAAACTTGCAACAATTCAGCATAGCAAAATACAGTACAGTCCGGGTCTACGCCAGCCGGTCAAGCAACATCGAGATGAGGGGCACCTTCAACCCTGGCCAGAACGACGAAAACTCTCCAGGCATGACCATCTCCGCGGACACTTTGCAGGCAGAACAAAGGAGCAAGATGGCCGCTCTCGACATGGGAGGGGCAGAAGTGAAGAAGACGAGTGTTCCCAGTCTCCAACAACTGCAGCGTACAAAATGACGAACCCCCCCTGCCGTGCAGGATGACACACACTCCAGCAGCGCAGAAAAAAGGCTCCGAAGGCAAAATCCTCGTAGGGGGCAAACAACTGGAAGGGCAACAAACGGAGCTCTGGCAGCAGTTGTTCAGGCAGAGTCACAATTCCCGGAGTGAGGGGAGACTTTGTAACAATGGCATCGTCAGTAGGGAGACACGCAACATTGTAGCCAGGTACACCTCGATCTTCCGCTCGTACATGCAGCAACATTGTATCCAGTGTAGAAACACACGTAGGCAGCAGGGAGATAGGCAGCCTCGGTCGCGTAGTGGAAAAAGTAGCCTCTTCGATCTTTCTCCCCAGCTCTTGAGCATTGCGCCGCCATGTTGCCCGCAAGTCTGTAAGGGCATCAAGGATATCACCACAAGTCAGAACACTCTGCAGACCCTGCCGATCCGCTCTGCACCGTGTCACATTACGATCAGCCTCCGGGTCTAGTGCAGGCAGGTCCACGCAAGCTGGGGATAAGGGGGCAGCCCTCTTTTCATGCTGGAAGGCAGGCGCCATTGCCATCTCCTCCTCGGAACCACCCTGGAGGGAGGGGGGCGGCTTGTTAGAAAAGAACCATCGTCCCAACACTAGGGAGCACGCAGCTATCAGCGCAGGGGCCGTGCGTAGTGGGAGCCCCCCCGTCCCCCGGCGATCAGCAAGCAGTCCCAAGCACCGGTATCTCCACAGCCCGTCCTACCGGCTAAGAACAGCAGCGTCCAGCGGCGTCAATCGGCGCAGGGTTCAGGGGGAGCCCCGATGGTCGGCTAAGTCCGCCGATTTCCATTAAAAACGGCCGGCGAAGACCTCAAATGAACGCGACTGTCACCAGCGCGTTCGTGTCCCCATCTGAGCGCGGAGTAGGAAGGATACAGTCCAGGATATCAATGTAAAGTCAGACGGCTCGGGGAGCCGGGCGCTCACACGTCCGTCCCGTCCGCCATCTTGGCTCCTCCTTTCTCTTCTTTTTTAATGTGTTTATAAAAAGACAAAACAAGACGTCACTTAAATGCGCAATTTAATTATGAGCAAATGGGATACTGAGGATGTGATAATGATATTACACAGGATGTTGTGGTCACCGGAGGTATATGCCTTCCTCTGCTTTCGTTTCCTTTACGAAATATCGCAATGTTGCAGCCGGTCCGATGGGTTGTAGGCTTAGCTATATGTAATGCTCAATGAATCACTAATAAACGTCTTACAAAAAAAAAAAAAAAAAATGAGTCACAGATTAGGATGAGATATATGATTAGTTCTTCAAATCCCCTATAAGACAAGTACAACAATGTTTAGAATCTGCAGTTTGAAATTTGTGTAAAAAGTACTTGAAGCAGCGCAACGCGCTGTTACCATGATTCCAGGGTGTCCAGTTGGTAATTAACTCCAGCGACAATAGTTGCAAAGGCTGTCATGGTGCAGATAGTGCTCAATTAGGTAGGGAAATGGAGGGAAAATAATGGAGACTGTTTCTTCGTGCAGCGGAACCCCTTCCGAGTGAATGCCGCAGCCAACGGAACACTCCCCACAAGACCCGGCAGACCCGCGGGACAAAATCTGGCCAGTCTGCGAAGCCCAGCGACGAAGATCCCGCTCACTCGCCAACACCCACCGGAGGAGTCCGGCTACACCAAGAATACGAGGATGTAAGTGACAGCTCTACCTAAGAAGGAGAGCGGGAACAGGGAATCTAAATAAAAGGGAATCCAGGCTGGAAGCAAAAAGGGAATCCGGGAAACAACAAAGCAAAAGTTCTCAGGCTCGCGCCGAACGCGAGAGGCAAGAAGTATGTAGTCCGGAAATGAGGCAACACTAGAACGCGAAGCCTCGATGTCACAGGAAGTCAGGCTTTTCAACCTGCCTGACTTCCTTGCACATGCGCGGTAGAGAACCGTCATCTTGGAGTAGGAACTGGCATCGGCAATCGTGACACTCCCCTGGACTACAGTGCGCATGGGCATCTTCTCCATCCTCAGATTGTTTTTCGCCATTGTGGCAGAGATGGAGATAGTAAAGTAAGAGATGGCCATGCAAAAGATAATGCTGCAGCTGCGACAGGCACCGGGGAGGAGGCCGGGCGATATGAATGTCAGCAGCCCTACATGCCAAGAACAGATGCATTCTGGTAAGTAGCATATTCCGTTCAAGGCATGTGGGCTTCTGAATTCATATCTGTGCATAGACTGTATAGCAGTATCTCCTCTAGCGGTGGTTACATGTGCCAGCTGCAGCAGTTTGAAAAAGAGTTTTGAGGACAGCATGGCCTACAGCAGCTTGCTGCTTTGCTTGCACGTCTACACAGTAGTGTTTTGTGAAAGTGTGTATGGTAGTCCATGTGGCTGCTCTACATATGTCTTCAAGAGGAATATTCCCTAGGAAAGCCATGGATGCCCCCATTTTTCGCGTAGAGTGTGCTCTTGGGGGGACAGTTAAAGTGCGTTTAGCCTTTTAATAACATATTTGAATGCATTTAACGATCCATCTGGCTATGCCTGACTTTGATATTGGATTTCCTTTATGTTGTGGTGAAAAAGCAACAAATAATTGCTTTGTTTTCCTAAATGATTTCGTTCTGTCCACATAATAAAGCAGATCTCTCTTTACATCCAGTGTGTGTAGGGCTCTTTCAGCTACTGACTGTGGATTTTGGAAGAACACTGGCAGTTCTATTGATTGATTAATATGGAAATTGGATAGGACCTTTGGCATAAACTTAGGGTTTGTTCTAAGAACCATCCTGTTAGCATGTACTTGCATGAAGGGTTCTTGAATTGTTAGTGCTTGTAACGCGCTAACTCGCCTGAGTAAGGTAATGTCAATTAAGAATGCCACTTTCCACGTTAAGAATTGCAGTTCGCATGAGTGTAGAGGTTCGAAAGGAGGTCCCATAAGTCTGGTAAGTACTATATTTAGATTCCAGACTTGGGAAGGTGGGTGTCTTGGAGGGATCACCCTTTTAAGACCCTCCATAAAAGCCTTTATTGCTGGTACTCTAAACAATGAAATGTGTTGCCTGTTTTGTAGTTATGCTGCTGTAGCAGCGAGGTGTAGTCTTATGGAAGAGTATGCTAGGTTGCATCTTTGAAGATGCAGCAGGTTACATATAATGTTCTATATGGAAGCATCTAAAGGGTTGATTTGGTTCTTGTTGCAGTAAATAACAAATCTCTTCCATTTAGCTGCATAGCACGCTCTCGTAGGTGGTCGTCTTGCCTCTTTAATGATGTTCATGCAGTCTGGAGGCAAGTTAAGGTATCCAAATTCTAAGACTTCAGGAGCCAGATCGCTAGGTTCATCTGATTGGGATATGGGTGTCTGATTTCTCCATGGTACTCAGTTAGAAGATGGGGTGCGAGGCGCAGCCTTTGATGAGGAACTACTGAAAGTTCCAGGAACGTTGTGTACCATGGCTGTCTCCCCCTGTGGGAGCAACTAGGATCAGTGTGAGTGACTGCTGCCGCAGTTGGAGTGCCACCAGGGGAATCAGTGGTGCTGGGGGAAAAGAGAACACATATCTGCCTGACCAGTTCATCCATATCGCATTGCTTTGCGACAACGGATGTGGGAACCTGGCGGCAAAGTACTGGTTTGTGGCAAACAGGTCTATCTCTGGGTGCCCCCACTGCCTGAAGGATGGTTGGAGAACTTGGGGGTGAATCTCCCATTCGTGTTGTTGCTGGCTGTGCCTGCTGAGCAGGTCTGCCATTTGATTGTCTTTCCCTGGGAGGTGTTCTGCCAGGAGAAAGATATATTTTGGAATTGCCCACTTCCATATGCTCTTTGCTAAGTGGGACAGTTGTGGAGTGTGTTCCTCCCCGTTTCTGGATATAGTACATTGCTGTCATGTTGTCGGTCTGGATCAACACAGTCTTGCTGTACAAGTATTTTTGGAATGCTTTCAGGGCTAGGAATATCGCTAGCAACTCTAGTTGGTTGATATGCAGTTTCTTTTGCTTGATTGTCCAGAGCCCTTGTACTGTGTAGTGAAGGAGGTGGGCTCCCCAGCCTGTCAGTGATGCGTCCACTGTTAGTACTAGTTGTGGAACCGGCTCTTGGAACAGTCGCCCCTTGGAAAGGTTTTGTGGGTTCCACCACTGCAGAGAGTTGTGAGCGTGACTGTCTACCAACGCATTTGAAGTCTGGCATGGGGGACAATGAATATGCAGGAGGCCATCATGCCTATGAGCTGCATGAAGCCTCGAGCTGGAAGAGAGTGTTGTGGCAGAAATTTGCGAATGAGCATCTGCATGCTGGCTATCCTCGCTTAGTTTGGGCATGCCTTTGCCACTGAGGTATCTAGAGTAGCTCCCAGATATTGTTGTGTGTGGGATGGTTGTAGATGTGATTTTGGGTAGTTTATGGAAAACCCTAGGCTGTGTAGCAGCTGAAGTGTTTGAGACGTGTCTCTTGCACACTGTTGGTACGATTTTGCTTGTATCAGCCAATCGCCTAGGTACGGGAACACATGGATGTGTTGCCTCCTGAGATGTGCAGCTACTGTCGCTAAGCATTTTGTAAACACTCTTGGAGCCGTGGTCACCCCGAAGGGGAGAACCTTGAATTGGTAGTGTTGACCTTCTATTGTGAACCTGAGATATTTTCTGTGAGCTGGATGGATGGGTATGTGAAAATACGCATCCTTATGGTCCAATGTTGCTAGGAAGTCTCCCTGCTGTAGCAACGGGAGCACTTGCTGTAGTGTGATCATATGGAAGTGTTCCGACAGTATGTATTGATTTAGGGATCTGAGGTCCAATATTGGTCTGAGTGAACCGTCCTTCTTGGGAATAAGGAAGTATAGGGAGTATACTCCTGTCCCTTGGTGTTGGAAAGGGACTGGCTCTATGGCCCCCTTTTACAGCATGCATTTCACCTCTTGTTGTAGCAGGGTGATGTGTTCTTTGGACATAGGACGGTGTCTGGGTGGTATGTTTGGTGGGGTAGATGTGAGTTCTAGGCAATAACCATACTGGATAATTTGTCTCACCCACCTGTCCGTGGTAATTGCGTTCCAGACAGGTAGGAATTGTTGGAGTCTCCCTCCGACCGGTGTTAGGTGGTCTGGCGGTAGCGTGATGAAGTCACTGTTTTGTGGCAGTGGAGGCTCTGGTGTTATTGCCTCCACGTCCTCTCCCCTTGTTATTGTTGCCCCTATAACCTCCTCTGTTGGAGTTTTTGTTAAAGGAACCTTTGGTGTTCCTTTTGTATGTAGATGAGGTCTGTGAAGTATTGCCCCGTGTAGCTGCTCTGTATGAGGAGCGTCGAAAGGAACCTCTGTGTTGCTGAAACTGCAATGCACCCATTGATTTTGCAGTTTCTGTGTCTTTCTTCATTTTGTCTAAAATGGTGTCAACTGCAGGGCCAAAAAGGAAGTCTGGTTGGTTAAGAATGGTGGACTGCACCTCGTTCTTAAAGCCGGAAATACGCAGCCATGCATGTCGTCGTAGTAGTAAAACGCTAGCGTTAATAGACCTGGCAGCAGTGTCGGCTGCGTCCAGCGCACATTTGATGGAGGCGTTTGTAATAAATTTTCCCTCCTTTATGAGGTCATGAGCTTGGGCTGTAAAGGGCTCAGGCAGATGTTGCATTAAGCTTTCAAGCTGGTCATAGTGTGCTCTGTCGTAACGAGCTAGGAGAGCTTGTGTATCGCAATTCTCCATGAATTGGAGGCCTGTGATGCTACTCTTTTACCCGAGGCCTCTAGTATTTTGGACTCTTTCTCAGGAGGAGGAGCCTCCCCTGTTGTCTGCGAGTTGGCCCTTTTGCGTGAATTAGCCACTACCAGTCAGTCTAATGGTAACTGACCTCTGATATAGGTAGGGTCTGTAGGGGCTGCTCTATATTTCTTTTCTATCCTGGGATTGATTACGCGTGCCCTGGCTGTATCTTTAAATATATCAGGCGCGTGTTTTAATACCCCCTTTAGCATAGGAAGTGTTCTGACGTTTTTCTCCGAAGTAGGGAAAGTGTCAAATAAGAAGTCTTCGTCTATAGGGTCATTGTGCATGTCTACGTTGTGGTACTGCGCTGCCCTGTCTATTAGTTGGTTGAAGACAATGGTGTCATCAGTAGGTGACGGCTTTGTTGGGTATGAGGAGACGTCAGGGATGGGATGCGTGTCATATGGATCAGTTGGCTCTCCCCATGGTTCATTTTGGGGGTTTGGATCCTCTGGATAGTCATAATCATGCTGAGGATCTTCCCCTGTGTCGCCCTCATTGTCCCCATAGTGAGAAGGAGAGTAAGGAGCAAAAGGCGTAGTAGGCATAGTGGGATAGAAAGGAATGAAGGGTCTAGAGGAAGAAGTCCCAAAGTCCTTCTTCTTTAGAGGAATGGGGGAATGAGAGTCTGTGTCCAGTGGTCTTTTCTTCCTGTGTAGGATTGTGACTTTACCAGTCTCAGGATTAATATATATTTTAGCCTGGTCGTCTGATGGATCTGGATGGAAGAGTTCTTCTTCCACTGTCCGTGGCTGTGTCTTTGATTTCTTCGGCTTAGTCTGTTTTGGATCGACGATTGCCTCTGGGTCGATACTCCTTTCTGTTTCGACGACTTTCGGTGCCTTATTGCTTTTTCTCGGCTCTGACCCTTTGTTTGGGTCGACAAGTGATTTCGGATCGACCGGGTTTTTCGGTTCGACCTGCTTCTTGTGCTCAACAGGTTTTTTTGGTTGACTGTCCTTTGTCGAGTCGGTGGCTTTTTTCGGATCGACCGGTCTTTTTGGAGCACTTGTCTTTGGTTCGATAGCCTTCTCCGGCGGAATCACAGGCTTCGATACGGCACTCTTTACGTCGGCGACCTTCTTTGGTTCGGCGACCTTCGGCTCAGCGGGCTTTTTTGGCTCGACGGCCTTCGGCTCGGTGGCCTTCTTTGGCTCAACGGCTTTTTTAGGTTCGGTGCTTTTTGGCTCGACGGCCTTCTTTGGTTTGGCCTTCTTCGGGTCAACGCCTTTAGGCTGTACGGCCTTTTTCGGTTCGACGCCCTTCGGGTCGACGACCTTCTTGGGTTCTAGAACCTTCTTTGGGATCACGTTACTTGGCCCTGGGGTCTCTGAAGGCTTAGTTTTTGGTTTCGGAGCCGAGCCGGACGGCGGGGCTGGCGAATGTTTCTTCGGATCTTGGCTAAGGCCTTTTGGCGATGCCTCGACCGGAGCCTTCGGTAACGGGGTAATCGGTGTCGGTAGCAGTGTACTAAGGATTTGCCCCGGTGAGATCTCTTCGTCGGAGTCCGAGTAGTGCTCGACGGTGACGATCTGTAGGTCCGAATCTTCAGCTTCTAGAAGTTCTTGGTCATCATCGAAGATGTTGTCTGGTTCCGGTGCCTGTCGCTGCATCTCTTGCCTAGCGGCCCGTCGAATCCGGATGGTTTTCTTCTAACGGAGTTGGGCACAGGCTGGGCAGGTTTCTACCTTATGGTCTGTGTGAGAAGTTGGCCTGATATATGATGCTCACTAGTTCTAGTGATCACCTTGTATCATGCCAAGCAACCCTTATGATGATTGGTTGTAAGTCAACCTTATAGACCAATTATCCTAGTGGTAACGTGGACAAAGCAGTCTTAGGCTAAACTCTGAAAGGCATGTAAAGCCAGCTGTATTACCATACACAACCCCCTTGAATACCAAATGAAAGGACACCACACAGATATATATTGAAAATATATATATATATTTATTAACTACAAATATCCCCTGAACTCTTTATGAGCACAGAAGCACAAGCGTTAAACAAAACACAGTTTAAAATACACAAAAGTTGCACAATATGGATGAGCCCTAGGGGCCACCTAAACCATATACTAAGAAAGTGGTATAAGAGATACCAATCGAAAAGGAAACAGGCCTAGGGCCTTGGGAATCGCTGGAGCTGATCGGGACTAGCAGTGACTAAGTCGGGAAAGGCCCGCGGGACTCGGGTGCAGTGTTTAAAGTGCACGCACTCACCAATGCAATGTCTATGGTGCGTAAAAGTTGTAAAGTTAGTTAGTTAGGAACCTTCCGAGTGACCTAGAAAGCTGAAACTTAAGACACAGGCCCTAGAGGTGTGTACCAGTGTGGGAACACCGGCGTTGCTGAGTTACTTCACCCACAGGACGCGGGTGCATAGGGTCGAAGTAGTGTCGGGTTTCGTCACGCTGGTCGATGGTGCTTGGAGCTGAAGATGCTGCAGGCGGCTCGATGTGAAGAGTTCCGGTGGATCCAAGGGTGGATCTGATGTAGTGAAGACCTGAAAGCAGAGGGGACAATGTTCAAAGTCACTAGCCAGTGACTACTGTGGAACCAGATTGGAACCAGGCGATGTCGGGTGCAAACAGGCGTTGAGGTGTAGCTTCTCTCTGCAGCTACGTGGACACCGGGGGTCGAGGACGTCCAGGAGTCGATCACGAGCTGTCCCACGCAGGCTTCTCGCTGTTGGCGGTGTCAGCAACTTGATTGAAGCAAACAGGCCTTGGCTAATGCAAGCCACGCAGGAATCGAAAAAGGCTTATCACTCGGACCAGCAAGGTCAGAGCGGGTGCTCCCTTTTACAGGAGCGAGGGCAAGTCTGGAGCAACCAGACCTGCAGTGTAGTTCGTCGGTTTCGTCGCCAAGATGGCCGCTGACCACGTGGCTAGTGGCCGGGATGGCGCGTCGAGTGGCACAATGCAAAAGGGCCCCACGCAGATCGTGGAGATGCTGGGGGGCTGATCTTCGGTGCAAGGGCTGCTCGGTGGTGGGGGTTCTCAGTCCCCAAAGCACAACGTCAAGGGTGCCTCTGATGCTACGCAGTCAGCTTTTCGGGTGTAGAGGTCCGGTCCCACGTCTCTCGGTGCCTCCACGGGTCCCTTCTTTGCAGGGACTGTGGATCGGGCAGTGAGAAGTCTGGGTCTTGTCAGGCTCTGGGCTCGGGCTCCGGCGGGAGGCGGCGGCAAAGCAGACGTCGAGTTGCTGGTTGGTACCTGTGTTTACAGGGTGGCCACTCCTAGGCCACAAGGGAGATACTCTTCAGTCTTCTGTGCAGCAGAATGTCGAAGTCCAGTCGTCTTCTTAGTTTCAAGTTGATTCAGGATGATCTGAGGTGCTCTGGCACTGCTCCCACTCTTATTCCCAATCTGAGGGGTGGATCACCTGCTAGGTCCCTCCTCTGGGTGGGACCAGGAAGGGGGGCGGTTACACCCCCTTTCCTTTGTCCAGCTCCTCGCCAGGCCTGGGTCTGAAAAGACCCAGGACCGGTTTGGACTGGCTTATGCACGGGGACACCTTGTGTGCCCCGGGCATGTCTCAATCTATTCAGCCCTATCCTACCCAATACACAAAATCCTATCTGGCGTGGTGCTCGCACCTCCCAAGGCAGGAAACCCTTTGTCCAAGCCTCCCTCGCTGGAAGGACTCCCAGCAGCAGGAGGTCAGACTTGTGTCTGTGGTGGCAGCGTCTATTTTGTGATGCTGAGGCTCTGGTTAACTTTAACCGGGGTTAAGGCTACACACATGTCGTGTCCCTCTAGAAGGGTGGAATGCTATCCCCGTCAACAGAACTGTCGAGGGGATAGTATTCCAAATCGTATGACACCTTACTCGACACGTTTTGATAAAGCCAAACCAAAGTTAGCATATAACCGCGAGGATTATAATGCACTTAAGAGTATATGGTATGGCAATATCCCGGAACAGCTAAGGAAGTGGTTCCCGACAGCTGCAGAAAGGCTCAGCTCATGCTAGAGCACCATCTCACATATTTCCATGCACTCTGCCTCCAGGATTGATGAGGCCTTCCATAGGAGTGGCTGATAGGAACATATGTGTCCAGTTTAGGTTAGGTATAGGTATACTACACCTAAGCAAGAGGTGATTACACCAACTTGCCCCAGCTGAGTGATCAGCCAGTTGTGTCAAATATGTAGGCCAGGCCAGGGGTGGCACAATACATGCTGCAGCCCCTGGTAGGCCTTGGAAACACCTATGCCCTGGGTACCTAGGGTACACTGTTACAGGGGCCAATAAGGTGAACCAGTTCCAATTCGTAATGCATCTAAAGTGCATTGGCAGTAAAGAATACCTAAGAAAGCCTTACTTTAATCCCAACTTGGTTTTAACTGAAAATTTTTAATTATTGTAATAATTTTAACCATTGTAATTTTATGAAAAAATGAAATTAACATGTTATAATTCAGTAACCAGATCAATTGATGTTTTAAAAATTGTATTTGTATTGTATTTTGTCCTTTTATGATTTTAACAAAAATCGAATAAAGAGTATTTTGACATTGGCAGTAATTTAGAGAGAGAACAGCAGGCTGTGGGTCTGATTAGCAGGCCCACAGCCACATTAAGTCATAAACCAGTGAAGCAAAAAGCAAAAATTTGGGGTGACCATAGGATAGCAGATCCTACTCTCCTACAGTCTGGTGATAGGCACTTGTTGCATACTGAGTGTTTGTCAGTATGTAGGAACTTGGAGTGGCATTGTGGGCACCACCTTTTAAACGGGCTCCTTTCCATCGACAGCAGGCCCACGTGGCGTCGAAAAGGACCAACGGCCCGCGTCAACGACCGGTTCGAGATGGAAAGTTCGATCGAGTCAATGAGTACCGAGCGAAAACAATACCGTCAAAGTCGAAGGCCTTTTCGCCTTTAGAAAAGTTTTGTTTCGATTCCGAAGTTGGAGTATAGGAATAACATCCGAACCCAATGGCGGAAAAAAACAATCTGAGGATGGAGAAAATGCCCATGCGCACTGTAGTCCAGGGGAGGAGTCACCTATCTCGTGATACTTCGAAGACTCTTTCAGGACAACAAGGTGCAATCATCCAGACCCAACACTAGGCGGCGATCTATGCTCAGATATAAATTCAGCAGCCCACATGCTTCGAACAGGGCATTTACAACGGGCAACTTCAGTGGAATTGATGAGGCTGACAGACAGCAGCATGATTTCGCTGATGCCAGTTCAATCCTGCTCACTCCAGTGGGGCACGCTTCTTATCTCTATCTCTTCCCCTCAATAACGGCCCCGGCCATCTCTGGTCATCACTAGTACCAAAATGCCATGCCAAGCATCTTGCATTTCCTGCAGCCAGCAAAGAAGTGGGAAGCACATATGCTCAAAGTAAAATCAATACGCACCTATCCATTATCAACACAGCCGTGTAGGTGTGCATTGCACTTCCTGCTGACAGTTGCACAGCTTGTAATGTCTGAATTGTTGGAGTGCCAAGCTTAACTCGAAAACGGAATGGCTGGTGCAGCTGGCCCAGTTCCTGCATTACCTGAACCATAAAGTCTGCCCAGGATTCTGAGGCCATAGAGAGTAACACATAGCACTTTTCACAGTGAATGGCGTTCTTTTCGTCACTTGTGCAACAGCAGGCAACGGTACAATGACCTCTTGTGTAAGTTGCTGAGAAAGAGTCAGGTGGAACAAGGGGGGTAAGCAAGGCGGACCAATCTCTGGTTAGGGGCTTAGGACGCCGATAGGCTGCTGATCTGTACTCCCCCATTATTCCTTTAAGATGCTCGAGTCGTGGCCTTCGTGACAGTGCTGCAGCATTTTACTCTACTGTACCTATCTTCAAAAAATTATTAGGTCTCACAACGCTGTTTATGCTTGATGCACTTCTTGGCACATGATCTGGATCAGGAGTGCTTTTAGTGAGGCCAGAGAAACAGATTCCGCAGACATACGAAAAGAGACTGCATCACTGTGAGTGGATGGGACCCTCGGTATGTCAGAGTCCTGCTGTGCAATGCCAAAGTGATTGGTCAGGGCCTGGAGAGTGAAAGCATTTCACAACGGGTGACAGGGTCGGACTGGCCCATATGGTAACATTGCAATGCCCAATGGGCTGGTATGACAGGTCCGTATATGGGCTGGTGTTTTTTTGGCTGTTTGTGCGACTAATTATATTCAGGTGGGCCCTTTTTAGGTCGAGGACCGTAGGCTGCACTTGCGCAGTTCGGTCCGAAGATTTAATGTTTTTTAGTTAGGGGGCTTGAACCCGCCCCTCTTCTCCATTGGCTGGCTTCCTAAACGGAGGCCAGCCATTGGAGAGGGGCAACACTCCGTTCAAGCCCCGTCTTTTTCGGATTCGGGGGCATGTTTTTTGCGTTCTTTCTTACCGTGACGTCATCCGTCACTCAACAAAAAACACGCAGCGAATGCGAAAATGGCGGCGCTTTCCCTTTTCCCGACTTCCCATCTTAGACATTCTCCCGCCCCTCTCGTCGTCAAAGCCCCTCCCACAGTCCACACCTAATCCCCGCAGACTCCTGCCCTCTGAGATTTCCCCACCTCTCAGACTGCCACCCAGACTTTACACTCCCCGATCCCCCCCCCCCCCAGAGTCATGCTGCTGTCCGCTCCCATAGATGGCCATGCTGGGTTCCTCACTTCGCCAGACATGTTGAGACCCCAGACATACATACTAGGGACCTGGTAACCTGGGCCCGCATGCCCTTCAGCCGTACATACTAAGCACCACGTGCCCGCTAGCCATGCATACTTGTCATCCACACGGAGGTCCTCTCCCCGGCCGCAGGTGCTGGGGTCCTCGCCATGCCCTACCTGTGGCCCCCCTGGCCTTCCATCCTGCTGCCAGTAGGGCCCTTGATCCTGCAGACGAGCGCTGTGTTTAAGTTGCCCCTGGTACTAAACCCCCGGAGCACAGACTTCTCGCGGGAACCTCCAGAGAGGAGGCATGGAATGGCACAGTGTCCGGTGTCCACAAACACCCTCTCCGCGGTGTCCAGTGAGGTCAAGCGCTTTGAAGCCCGGACTATAGCTGCCCGAGGCAGTGGAGGTATGTGTCGTTTTGTATACCCCTCCGGGCCCTGTGCAGAGCGCTCCTCGCTGACGTGCACAGGTCACCTTTCACTGCCGCCGCCTGCAGCGTTTGAGATCCGAGGCCGAGGGATGCGTGCAGCAGAGACCGCCCTGTCGCAACGAGTCGTGAGAGATCCTGGATTCTGTCCTGTGCACACCGTCCTGCTTGCTTTGTTGTGCTTATTGTTCTTGGTCCTCTGTTATGAACAGACTTCACTCTGTTCGGGTGTGTGCATTACAGTTCTCCCTGTCCGATCGCATCATGACATGTCCTGATGTCTGTATGATACAAACAGTTCTCTTGTGCCCATGCTAACTATGTCCAGGCGTCTGTCATACATACACCGTGTTTTCCGGTTGTGTGCATGACATGTCCTGACGTCTATACTACCCATTTAGTTCAATTACTGGAGGACATTTATAGGAAGCACCCAAAACCCTGGAAATTCACACCGTCAAATCCACCAAAAATAAAATTGCACAAAATTATGCTCTTTTTAAAACACAGTTGTGCTTGCATTGTATTGGGGTGAGGCTGTCACACAAGCACTGCGTTGGTTCTCCAGATTTGTGAAGCACATATTATTGTCAGCTGTCTAATAATACGTTTCAGCTATATTTGCTAATGCCTAAACTCGGTGCTTACATTGTCAATGTCTTGTGTATTTGGGTCGGAGTGTGGTGGGCCTGGACTCAGGAGTAAATATAATAATTTTTAAAAATTGATGTAGAGGGCACTGCGCAGTGCTTATGATGCTTTACTGGCCGTTGTTGGTATTCCCACCAAAAGGATTCTCCTTTTATCCACCTCAAAGGGATGAAATGCTGAGCCAGTCCTGCTTTCATTCAAACCTGCGAAGTGAAGCTATCACGCAGCACTCACAACCTGCCACACGCAACAGCAGCAGGCGCACGCTGCCACTGAGCTATACGAGGAACGCGGGAAATTAAAGGAGGCACTTCAGGGGGTTCTGGCAAAACAGAGAATATTCGTGCAGTCTGCACTGCTCTGGGTGAGGTGAGAGGACGGACGGAAAACAGGAGAGAAGAGGGCCGGCTAGGGCGCTCGACCTCGGACCTGGGGATCTGGGTTCAAGTCTCGGTAATGACGCCAAAACCTCCTGTGATTCTGGGCAAATCACTTAATCTCCCCGTGCCTAAAATGAATGTGTGTCCTCATGTAACGTAACTGGTGCTATGTAAAGCGCTCTGATACCCGATTCGGTTAGGGTCTAGTTCGCGCTATATAAAACTCTGCAATATATATATATATATATATATCTGAGAAGAGCAGCACGGCACATCGTAGTAAACAAAACACAGCATGTGTGCCGCAGAAAGAGGAAAGTGATTAGATGCTAAATTTTGAGGAAAAGAGAGGACTTAAGGTAATAGAATTGGGAGAAAGATGCAAAAAAAAAGAAAAAGTGTTGCACGTGGTTGGAGGTAGATCAACACCCGCTAAAACAGAGAAAGAAAGATGAAAATGACAATAAAGAGACAAAAGACATATAAATGTTAAAAAGTAAAATTGAAGCAATAGTAATAACATTAACAGGAGCATAGGACATGCATACAGTAAGGAATTAAATTAATAGAATGAAAGAAAATATATTAAAGAAAAAGAGCAAAACATAAAAAGGCACAAGAAAAAACTGTGCAAGAAAAAGAATAAAATAGAGTAAGATGAGAAGTAAAGATTTAAAAACGTAATAACGAGTAAGAAAAAGACAGAAGTATTGGCAGAAGAGAAATAGGAAATAAATAATTCTCCTCTTAAATTACCACATAGCAAAATAAAACAAGCATTTACAATGCAATGGTCTCGGCATTATTAAAGGTAGCGCTATTAGCAATGCTCTTGACATTTTTTTAAAAAAATCATAAATAAATGGCATTGTCATTGCGGAATCAAGGGATCCCCATCCCTCGTTGGGTTGCAGAGCGCAGAGACCGGCTGGGGGCATAGAAGGCGAAGCGCTTCCTAAGGTATGATGGTCTGAGGCATACAGGGCTCTGTAAGTCAGAATGAGTGCTTTGAATTGCACTCGGTGGACCACCGGTAGCCAATGCAACTCTCGCAGATGCTGTCGGACACTAGATGTTGCAGAGATGTTGAACAGAAGTCTAGCCGCGTCAGTCTGTATAGTTTGCAGGTTTTTCAGCAAATAGCCCGGAATGCCAATATAAAGGGCGTTGGCATAATCAATGCGAGAGAGAATAAGGGCACAGGCGACCATTTCCTTGGCAGGCCTCTGTAACAGGGGGAAGAACCTTCTTAAAGATTTCAGAGTACTGAAACAGACTCCAGTATGTTTCTTATTTTAGGCTGAAAACCGAAGGTCTTCTTCAAACCAAACCCCCAGGTTCTCTGCTTGGACGCCCTCTGACTTGGGGCGTGGGAATTAGGGGGGCCACAGGGATTCCCTAAAAGCGTGAGGGAACTGACCGTACAGGAGGACCTCCGACTTGTCCTCGTTGCACTTGAGTTAGGTATGTGCAAGCTATTTAAAAACAGACGAGTGGCAACGGCGAATATGATCATGAGTACTTTATACAACAAAAAGAAGAGGCACAATATTACAGGACCAACACTGCACACAATACGTATCTGGTTTGAGGCACAGTGAGCACTTGGGTGGGACGGAGTGGTCACGCAGGCAATGCCACTATGGGATACACAGAGGCTCGGGAGGTTGGGCAATACTAAGGGGTTCCGTAATTGGGACTCAATAGGCATATCGAAAGTGGGAGATCTGTGGCAAAAAGGAGGGGTGGTTACCTTTGTCCATCTACAGACCATTTATGGCCTGGCGGAGACAGAACGGTTCCGCTACCAACAGGTTAGGCACGCATTACAATCCATCCTGCCACCAGGCGCGACTCCTGAGGAAGCCTCTCCATTGGAGGATAGGCTCCTGACAGATCACCTTTCAAAAAAGGCAATTTCGCAGACCTATAAGAAAATAGTAAATAATATACCACACCTGTGGCATCCTGCTATTGCAGCTTGTTGCCAGGGTGTCACATGCGTTAGAATGTTTTGTATAGGTTCTGATTGTTTAGTCTTGAATACATAGGCAGTTAAGCTTGGACCTTTCTACTTATGACAGCTATCCTGTGGATGGGATCCTATACTTTAATAAATACTCAATTTACCTTTCAATCTGCATTTGGACTTCTTTACATTGGCGACGAGGATGGGATATTTGAAGGAAGATATCAAGAAAGGATCTCAACAAGGATATCTTGTTCTTTATTTTGGAATTTCATAAAAGGTACTGTTATTTATACCTTTTCTTCAGCGATTTTAACGCTCTCATATTAATTGACATTGCCTGATTTTTCTTCACCATGCTAATTTTCAGCGCAAGCTTTTCAAGTACTTCTTGAATGCTTTTTAAGGCCCGGCGCGCTGTGGTGATAAGCTCAATTTATTTCACCCTTCTTCTACTCGGCGCTCGTTTGTCTACTGTTCTTGTTTTGAGTGCTTTAGCTGGCAGTGCATGGTGAGAAGTTAGCTTTGACTCACCCTTCATTTCAACTTTGGCATTTTTTAAAAGAAGAAACCTCACTGTTTCCTCTGCTACAGCTCGAGTCTTCATCGGCGTCATTGCGTTCTTTCTCTCCGGCAGAGAGACTCCAGCGCGAGAGACTCCAGCGCAGCACCGCTGCGTTCTTCATTGCGCACTCTGTTTGGCTCGCGAGTGCATTCTGGGTAATTTTCTTCACGCAAGAGCGTGACGACGTAGCAGCCATTGTTTGTTTTCACAGGAGCACTTTCGTCACATCGAGCAACAGGATAAACAGAGACACTATACATCTGAGGGTTGCCACAGCCAGATTACACGAATGAAACAAGCAGCGCACGCCTACATCTGAAGAGCTCAAAGGGCGTTCTACCTGTTGTGGCATGTGGTGATAACCTATAAAGCTTAACCTTTTTAAACACATCAGACCTCCAATCTGAACCTGCAGATTTAGACATTCTAATTGTCTCCTTGAGCACCCGGTTAAACCTTTCCACAGTGCCATTCGTCTCTAGGTGGTATAGAGAAGATTTTGTATGCTTTATACCATGTTCAGACAAAAATGATTCCATCTCCCTAGAGAAAAGTTGACTCCCATTGTCCGTCAAAATGATGTTAGGAATACCCTCTCTGTATTTTGCTTTTTGTTATAGAGAGGGAGATGTGTGGCATCCTGCTATTGCAGCTTGTTGCCAGGGTGTCACATGCTTTAGAATGCTTTGTACAGGTTCTGATTGTTTAGTCTTGAATACATAGGCAGTTAAGCTTGGACCTTTCTACTTATGACAGCTATCCTGTAGATGGAATCCTATACTTTAATAAATACTCAATTTACCCTTCAATCTGCATTTGGACTTCTTTACAATACCCCACCGAGACCCTGAAGACTAAGTGGGAGCGTGAGGTGGGAGACATTGACGAGGCGGACTGGAGGGACGCGTTAGCTTCCCCCAGAGAAGCTGGTATTCCATCACGGCTTAGGCTAGTGCAGTTAAAAATTCTGCACCACACATACTACACGAGAACACTCCTACATACGATAGGGAGGGCAGATACGCCGCTCTGTCTCAGGCAATGCGGAGCACCAGGGACGTTTTACCATACCATCTGGGACTGCCCTAATATACTGGGGTACTGGATGGCAGTGATGAGGACGCTCTCCCAGGTCAAAAGGGTCACTGTGCTACCGAACCCGAGATACTGCCTACTTGGTATATGGGAACCAACAGATTTGAATACGATCGCCCAAGACTGGGTAAACCTCGGCATGACGGTGGCGAAGCGAAACATTGCGCAGCGCTTGGGGTCTGGGGTAAGCCCTACTCTTACTCAGTGGTGTAAAGACATGGACCTGACGATGGTCGCAGAAAAATCAGTATACATACAATAGAGGCTGTCCAAACAAATGGAAGAAGGTATGGGGAGATTGGAACACTTACAGGGGAGACATATGTGAACTCCCGCCTCCCGAGGACTCCGATTCAGATGCGAGTATATGAGAAATGTAAAATGCATAATCTCCTAATGTCTATATCCGAGGGTAGGGGAGGGGTTAAGAGGATGGGTCTAAAGGTTGTGTTTTGTGAGACATTCAAAGATAAAAATGTGTCTGATATAGATGTGTACTTACATGCCATGCAAAGAATGCTATCACTGGAATGCTTTACAAATTGTTTCAATAAAGAGTCGAGAGACAGTTCTGGGCGATGTCAGTTGCCAAGTCAGGGTCCTTCCAGGTAAAAAGGAGCTGGGTGTCATACACATAGTCTATTATTTTTGCTCCCACCTCCACTGCTAAGAAGATCAGGGGAGTCAGATAAATATTGAAGAGCAAAAGGCTCAATGTAGAACCTTGAGGAACTCCTGTCGACAATTTCCTAACCGACGAGGGAAAGGGGGGCATCCAGACCTGCTGAGTGTGCTCTTCCAAAAAGGATTTAATCCAGTCCCACGCGGTGCCAGCAATGCCGATGGCTGACAGCCGGGCAAGAAGTTACCTGTGGGGCACCGTATCAAAGGTGGCAGAGAGGTCCAGCAAAATCAGGGCCGCTCTGCCGCCCGCTTCCAGGCACTCCCTAATCGCCTCAGCCATTTCAACTAGGGCAGTCTCAGTGCTATAAAAAGCCCTAAACCCGGATTGCGCCGGAAGAGCATCGGATGCCTCGACAAAGGCCTCAAGTTGCAGAAAAAACACCTTTTTGCATACCTTTGTCAAAGCCGGTAAGAGAGAAATGGGGCAGTAGTTGGTAAGTATGGAAGGATCTAAGGAGGGCTTTTTCAGAAGAGGCAGAAGTTTAGCCTGTTTCCACTTCAGGGGTACGGTAGAGATAAATTAATAATTGTTTCTACCTCTGGGTATACCACCTCAGCTACCCCCGCCGAAACTCTAGCTGGACAAGGATCAATCGGGGAGCCTGACTTAAGAGATTTATGGATGGCTAGTATGTCAGCCCCTGCTGTGGGCAAAAACTGCATAAAAAGAGGGGTAGACGCTAAAAGGGGCAGCGGAGAGGTACTCGACCCTAAGCTCTCTTGGATCTTCTGTATCTTTTCAATAAAGAATGACAGCTCTTCACACCAATGTGAAGAGGATGGAAAGGCCGCCTGCTTGGCACAAGGTGACAGAAAGCTTCTGACAATGGAAGAAATTTCCTTACTGTTATTAGCCTTGGCAATTCGCTCTGCATAAAAATTACTCTTGGCCTTCCCAATAGCTGCATAAAAGTCCCTCTGAGCTGTGCGTAGAGCAGCTTTGGCCGAGGGGCAATACTTCTGACGCCAGCAACGTTCCAATTTCCAAGAGTGTTCGAGTACCAAGGTTTCGACGGAATCGATCTCTTACATCTGTGGGAGAGGGGTTTGGAGGTAGAGCCGACCCCTGAGCTGATCCAGGTGGATCAGCTCAAGATCATGGGCGGTCGGCGAGAGACGGGCTTCCCTATGGTCCTCCAGAACCGAATCAGATAGTGGTCGGTCCAAGTGACTTGTAAGGGGTCAAAGGCAGACAGGGCAAAATTAGAACAGACCAGATCAAGCATACGTCCCCCTTCATGCGAGGGCGACTTGATCCACTGGGTCAATTGTGCCAAATTAAACAGATCCATAAGTTCCCTGGACTCATAAGCCTCTGGGCAGTCAAGGTGAATGTTAAAATCGCCCAGAAGCAGGAAGTTAGAAAAACAAAGGGCACGGGGGAAAATAACATCATCCAGGGCTTTCAGAAAGGCAACCCAAAAGTATAGTGAGGAGACAGGACGATGGTAAAGTCCAAAGCCTCCCCATCCACTAGCCCCCCGGTAGCTTCACTGGAAAATGTCCAGGTATCCCTGACAACCACTACGATCCCTCCCCCTCTCCCAGTTTTACGGTCTGCTCTTACCATTTTGTAGCCCTGAGGAATGGCTAGCTCAACCACCGGGGCACAAGACTCTTTGAGCCAGGTCTCAGTTATGAATAGAACATCAAGCCGTTCATCAGAGAGAAGCTCATAGATGTCGAGGGGGTGTTTGGTCTTTGATCGGGAGTTGATGAGCACAGCCTGAATCGAAATCTCCCTCTCTGCTCTAGGCTCAGGGGCCGTCTGCTTGGTCTGAAAGCAGAATTGGCAGGCGGAACATGTCCTAGAGAGACTATGGAGAACTGCCCACTGATCACCACATTTACATTTGGCGTTATCCTGCATCAGGAGTTCCTTACGGCTAAAGGTCCTCATATTACCCTATGCCTCAATCATGCGGCGGCCAGCATGGCTGGCGCCGGACGCTCCCGGGGCTCGGATGGGCCCAGACTGGCTTGCCTTTGGCGCGCGTCCACTGCGCGTCCGATTCATCATGTGCGTTAAATAGTGTAATCCCTCCTCCAGCTAGACCGCTGACTCCAGTCCCACTGGGATCCGGGACTACCCCCAAGATGGCGCCCTGCCCTCCACTCAATCAGCTCTAAACGCCGCGGTGGACCGGGGCAGGGAAAGCACACCTCTCAGGACATTAATCCAGGGTATGTGTAGGCAAGGTGAGATTTTAAAATATTTTTGCCAGTTAATCAAAAGCAGTGTAACAATTTTAAAAATCCGGTTGTAATAGAGTGCGAGTCACATAAAAGCATTCAGTAGAACAATAGTGCAAATGTTTTTTAAAAAGAAAGCTAACACACTGTCACAGTGCACAAAACGGATCAAGCAGGTCCTGCTACTCCCTGGTCTAGGCAGTGGAAGAAGCCATGGCACCCATGGAGCAGCATTTTGCACAGCGAATTGCGCGTCAATGCGTGAAACTGTCCAAGGCCCAAAGATCTGCAACCTGTAACCCCATCCCCCAGCTCTGCCCCTTGATAATGAACCCATACCAACCAAACGCCCCTGGGATGCCGGGTAGACCATGATGCCTTTGCATGCCTAAGGGAGTCTTTCTTGAATCAGGCAAAGCCTGTCCTCATGCCAGGGGATCCTGCATCTAGCCTCACCCAACCCCAGATGAAGACACCTACAGGGACTCTGACAACGAGGCCGGTCCTTACTGCCCACGACGTCCTTCTACTACACCCCCAGCCACTGGCACCTTCCCCAATGACAATGTTGTAGACATGCTAGACCTTGGGGAACTTATCCCTCCCCATTCCTCTGAGTGGGCAACCTCTACCAAGGTGGCAACTTATGTGGCAGGGCGGACCAGAACCCTGCTGGGGAAAAAGACACGTAACTGCCTAAAAGAAGAATGCCCACGCTCATCTTTAGATGACAAGGTAGCCCTGACACTACAGCTGGACCTCATAATGGCCACTTTTTTAGCCAATTTCATCAAAGACTCCAAAAAGTGCATCAACAGGTCCCGGAGGGTGTGCCATGATAAGATCCTGGTTGGCAATGCCTGCGGTGACAGAGATCGGTTATCAACTTACTAAAATTTGAGTGGCTGGTTTATCGCCACTTTAAAATGGAGGGGATCCACCTCCTTTGCAATGTGTTATGCCCCGGGGATCGGATTGTCCGCCTAGACCTGAAGGATGCTTACCTATCCCAGTTTTTCCACCAAACAGGCGTTTCCTCCAGTTCCTCAGGCGCCAGCAAGTGTTTCAGTTCACAACTCTGCCTTTCGCTCTCTCCTCCGCCCGTGGTGTTTTCTGAAGGTCCTCAAAAGGGTCATGGAGCACCGCAGGGGACCCGCCTCATTATTTGTTTGGACAACATGCTTCTCCTGGTGCAAGATCCCCGCCAGATGTCGTCCCAACTGTAATTGGCAGTCACCCTGCTAGTTTTGTCAAAAACTAGAAGAAATCCCTTCTGACTCGCACAAAGAGCAGTTTTTCTGGCTTTCGTTATAGATTCCAGAGGCTAAGTCTCAACTCGAGGAAGGTGGCCAAGATCAACACGAGTTGTGGCGAACGCTATCCAGACAGAGTGTCCTTGCGGCAGACTGTCCGCCTGGTTGGTCTCCTCCCCTCATGCAAACAACAAGGACCCCCTGCAATTCGTCTAGAACTCCTAGGACAGTGTAATAATACAATGGAAACAAAATTCCTAGGCAGTCTAACCCTTCTAACTACATTAATACAGTTTCAAATGACCACAGTGATAACACGAACTCAGTGTAAGGAGAAAACAACTGTTTAAAACATATAGAGAAAAACTTTATTCATATTTATCTAAAATTTTGGCATAATAGACAAGGTAGAACAGCAAAATTATGCATCATAATTTAGGTACAACGTGTTCACCGTTTAGTATTGCAGGGAAACAATTAATCCACAAAATGAAATGTACAAAACATTTGATACATGTTCATACATCTGCTCTTAGCAGACATTTATAAATAGAAATTAATATGACGTAGCTGGGTGATGAGAACTCTCGTAACCAATATTTGACAATTTTGCCTGGACCATCAGGTACGGGTTGTGGCGGGATACCTCCCAGGGGAGGACAACTTGATGGCGGACTAGCAATCCCATTGCTTCTGGGACTCCCGTCTTTGGAAGTTTCACTCGGAGGTCTTTGCAAACTTCCAGGACAAATGAGGTTTGTTTCCACTGGATCTGTTCGTCTCCAGATTTGACCATCAGCTGCCCAGGTTTTTCAGTTGGAGGCTGGATCCTCTGGCAGCTGCCACAGATGCCTTTCTGCAGGACCGTGAGCCGGAGAGGGGTTATGCGTTTCCCCCATTGGCGATGATTACCATGGCTTGGACCCAGACCGACGACAACAGGCGGATCTAGTGTTGATCACTCCAATTTGGAAATCTTCATTTTGATTTCCGATTGTTCTGGAACTTTCTTGGGATTTTCCAATTTTCCTCCCCTTATTCCCGACTCTCCTCCTCAATACGGATCGAGCTCCACATCCGATGGTGTTTGAAGGGTCTCTTCGCCTGATGGCTCGGAGGGCTACAGGGTACGATGGTCGCTCCTGGGACTTTCGGAGCTGGCTAAACACATCCTGTCAAATGCATGGTAAGATGGCACCATCAAATGATACAGATCGGCTTGAAAGATATGGTGTTGTTGGTGTGTGCAATGGAGTTGCAATCCCGTGGGCACTGAGGTAGTGTAAATGTTGAATTTTTTGGCCAATTTAGCACAGAAAGTTATGGCGTACCGATCGATTAACACTTTCCTTTCAGCTATCTTGGCTGGGTATTTACCGGTGGAAGGTTCCCCGACAGGGGAACACCCATTTGTGTGTAGACTTCTTTGTGGTATTAGGCTATCCTTACATCCGGAGTCACGTTACCCAGCTCTTTGGGATGTCAACAAGGTTCTAAACCTTTTTCTGTGAAGGAAAGCTAATAGGTTCCTATCACGAAAAGAACTCTCTGTGAAGCTGGCGATGTTGCTCTGCATGGTGTCGCAGAGGGTTTCGGATATTCAAGCCTTAGACATTATAGGATGGTGCTTCTCTCCCTCTGGAGTGTTGTTTACACTGAGCAGGCGTTCAAAATGTAATACCAGATTTATAGAATACCCAGAATTCCCGGATTCGCTTAAGCTGTGCATAGTCCAGTGCCTTAAGGCATAAGAGGAGTTGTTAGGGGACTTCTGGCCACCGGGTGAGAGACAGCTCCTAATCACTTGCAAGAAGCTGCATAAAGTGGTTTCCTCGACAACCCCAGCCCGATGAGTATGTTAGATAATGCAGGTGTAGATCTTAGCATCTTTGGTGCTCACTCCAGTCGTGGAGTGATGGCCTCTAAGGTTTTCAGTTTGGGTGCTTGTCTGGAAGACATCATCAACGTGGCCAACTGGTCCTCTGATTGAACCTTTAAAAGGTTCTACTTTAAGCCAGTGTTGGGCATGGCTCATTTAGTGGTAGGTAAGCTTTAAACTAGCATAATCCTCACCTCTAGTCCTGACATAGAATGAAACATTTAGTAGCTTTCGTAACAGACATTTTCAATTTTATTAAGAACTCAGAGGTGAGGATTATCCCACCCACAGAGTAATAATCTGGTTAACCCTCCATGTGACTAGTAAGTAAAGATTTGGATTCTCTTGTAATCTTGTGCTGTGTTAATAACTCAGCAGAGTTGGTTATGTATATTCGGTGTACTGTGTTGACTTGCTGGTAGGCAAAGATATGTTATTAGTTATACTTTACCTATGGATGTTTTAGTCGGTTGTTATGCTCTCTCTCGTTCTCAGGAGCAGAGAATGGAAACAGTATTCGTACGAAAAGAGCTATGGTGTAAGTCCGACGACGAAAGAGAAGTTGATGACAGAGGTGAAGGACTCTGAAGGCGATTCAGAGCTCTGATTTGACACCTATTGGATTATGGGACTGTTTGCACATAATTTTTACCATTTCCAGTGTTCCATGGGAAATGTGGTTCTGTTCAAGAAGTAAAAAAGGGTTGCTGTGGAGAAAGATAAAGCATAATACTCGCCTCCAGGTCCTTAATAGAATTGAAACTTTCTGTTAGCACCTGTAGCGCGTGGGCACCATTCGTTGCGCAGGAGCACGCTTATATTCACGCTTATATTCAAGTCAGTCCTCTGACCACAACAGCACGTGACCACCCACGTCACAAAATCATGCTATATGACGCCAAATCTAGCTCTCCAGCTTGCATTTCTGGCGCCTCACTGAAGAAAAACCCTACCATGCGGCGATTGGTTGAAATTTGCTGGGAATCCACATTTAAGAGTAACACAGAGTGACAAAGATTCTTCCCATTCTGCAGGCGTTATGAAACCTTTAGCCGACCCGATGTCGTTATAGCCCCATGTAAGAGAATTTTTACTTGTATTTGGTTTCCAGTTCTATTAGTTCCTCCAAATTCTCTGTTTGTGCTAAGGTCGTGAAATGCTTTTATAGCTAATAAGAGGCGGTGAAGATAACATAATTGATACCATTTCATCTGTGTAGGCCAGTCGCCAGTGTTCTGCCAGAGTAGTTGTTGGAGGTAAGATTACTCACCTGTAAGTAGCCTTAATAGGTCTCGAGTCCTATGGTAGAAACTTGCTAATAGCAATGCTATTCCTCTTGAACATTCATCCATTTCTCTTTCCTACTTGTCCTCAAATTAGGACTCGACTGGCTGTTCTGCTCCTTTGTTCTCAGACTTGAAAAATGGAAGACACTTGACAACTTGCCTAAACAATGAACTACATTTTTTCACACTGAAGTCATTTACTGGGAAAAATGTTCAGTAAATTTCAATTAGCACTGATGTATCTTGGTCCTTAAAATCCAGCAGATATCCAGTCAACCGAAATCTTGATTTTCATGATCCGCTTATTGTTGGAGAACCACTTTGCTTCTGAGGCGGAGTCTGAGACGAATCCACTGTTAAAACCACCTCCCAGAACCAATCCAACTGCAGAGAATGACATTTGATAACCCCACAGGGACAATTTGGTGAATACAATGAATATGTTGAAGCAATTGACAGATTAAAAAGATCAGTGGTCTTAGAAAGCAAGCATTATACTGGGAGATTCAGGGCCTGATTAACAAATGGCCACCGCACTCGTGGTGGAGGACCCACAGTTGTGGGGGAGTCCCCACACTCAGGGCTGAATCGCCGCAATGAGAACTGTTTTGATATGTATCTCTGGAATCAATATGCTTTCAAATGTACAGCCAAGAAAATACAAGTGTTTCCTAAGGTGCAGGAACTCAACTCTTGTTGAGGTCTTAGACATGGCAAAGAGTACTGAACACTCCATTCTGTCAAGTAAAGTAATGGCCAATGAAATCCAGTTAACTATATACATGATCCTGAGTCAGTGTGTGATCTGTCTTATAGAGATAAATCTGTTAAAACTTATCTGAGGAATTATGTATTTTGTCCAGCTCGAGGCACAAAAAATGCAATATCTGTAAAAAGATTATGCATTTTTGATGTGAAGAAGCAGCAAAGCTCAAGTCCAAATTAGCACTGTTGACGTCAAACATGATTGTAGCATGAGTCTAACCAAGATTGTTCTGACTGGTGAGACACATTCTAATTTGTCGTTTAATTCCTGGAATAGTGGTAGTTTGCTAGGTATTGGCGCCAATAGGGGGTGTGCACCTGTCCAAGATTTGGATACTCAATTGTAATGGTTATACGGTGCTACAAGGAGAAGAGAACCACTACCCTCTTCTGGTTTAGGCAAAGCCACAAAATTGTTTGAAACTCCTTAGCACACGTTCAGTAAATTATGTTCAATCTTATACATGTGTTTTCACCATACAATTCACATATAATTAAATTCTCAATCCTTTTGTTCAGGTTTGTAGCTTTATTTTCAGGAGACGTCACAGCCAACACGTGTTTCGTCGGTTTGGGGAATGTAACCCCCGACTTTCTCAAGGCTGTTAAAAGATAGGTAATGACTTTGTGTTACTTACTGTTATTCATAACAGTTTTCAACAGTCTTTATGACATTCTTTTGTGACTAATAAAGGTATAATGGTGGTGTGAAAGTCCATTCGAACTCTTAGTGCATATTATAAAAAACAAAGTATTTACATTTTGTGGGAATTGTTTAATCATTAACAGTTAAAAAGATATGAGCCCATTTAGTGAAATGGAGAGACCGGTGAGATTGTGCTTAGCATTATTTCGGGGACAGCATGCAAGTTTTGTAAGGTTCATTTGTGAATGGTATCTGTGTTCTTATAGTGAAGGTAGTGGGTTCATGCATATTTAAGAACCATGCACTTGGTACCTATTCTCCACTCTTTCCGTAGATCTGGATGGAAAAATGTTGAGGGGTGGGCTGTCAGAACCAGTTTGAATAAGTTGACACTGTATTTAGGATACTCTATTTAGTTTTTGTAATAAAGATAGGCAGTACTCACATAGTTTGAGGTGATACTTCCAACCCTCAGTGGGGTTCTTGTAAAGATGAGAAAATACAAATGAATTTTCTTTCCAGCGTTGACCAAGATGTTGGTTCAATCTCGGATAAGCTGTGAATAATGTGTTAATTTTTAGTGTCAGTTTAATTTATGACACATTTACTAATTGTGAGCTATTTTGGCTAATTAGACCTCTCTTATGCAGTTTTTAAGCGTTTATGTTCTATCACGCTTGGGGGTATTTATCCGGACTATATTTGCAAAAGAGGGAATATTTAATTTAGTAGTGCTCCCCATAATATGCCCTTGTGTCATATATTTTTATTGTTATTTCGATTTCAGGTTTATGTTACACGTATAAGTTTAGCCATACTCTGCTGAACTATTTTTACGAAAGAGTGCTCCCCATATTATTCCCGTGTTGTTCCCTTTAGTTAAAGCGGCATCATTCGTGCTGAAATTCGCCACCCTCTCCGTCGTTACTCGGAGTCTGCGTGTTCTAATCGCAAAGTCGTAATGTTTTCTTACCTTGTTGCCGTGTTCTCAAGCGGGAGAAAATACGTCCCGTCTGCTCCGTATATGTTGCAGTGCTGGTCTGAATATTTGGCGGCATATATTTGAATCGGAAAAGCAACCCTTCGGTCCGCCCCTTTCACTTCCGGGTCGTCTGTTGTTGTGTATCCGATCTGTCCCTCGGTTTCCTGTTTGTCACTAGGGCGGCCATGTTGGACTACCCACTATGTATATTATAAATGGCCCTTAGACTTTATCTATTAACCGCCTCAAAGGATATTCGGTTTCTATTAATCTAACTCATTAATCGTCTGCGTTTGCGTATTTAAATTGCTAATAAATTGCTAATAATACTAATAGAAAAATATTTTTTGGGGTTTTTCGGAAAATCTAAAACCTTGCACTATGAGTCGATTCTTTGATGTTATTAGATAATTTATGGGTTCGGGTATTGATATGATCGGGAATATATTATGATCACAGTCAGTTCATGCCTATGACTACTACCCGTGATTTGTGTGTTTGTGGCTCTTCTTGTCATTGGTGAAATCTGTTGCACAGGTGTTTAGGGTTTCGAATTCATGATAATCGACTATATTATATAGTGCTCCCCATTGTATACGTGTTCTATGTAGATCCTGTGTTACTATTAGAAAAGATAATTTAGGTTTGGGCCAGTTTCTATGCTATCGCATTTCTCCATCCCAAATGAGCTCAGGACATTATTTTGGCCATTAAGTGGTCCATTTCCATTATCAAAGTACAGGCATGCAATACAGTTTGAATCCTGCTTACATATATTACTGAAAACTCATCTCAATACATACAAGTTTTCCCTTTACTTTTTACATATATACAAATTTTCTCCATCATTACAGTCTGTATTCCTGTTCTACAGGTATATAGTCTTAATGTACCTATGTGCCTAAAAAATAATGTAGCTCATGGTCTATGTTGAGGCCTAGTTCCACACTCTGAAGTGTCATTATCCAGGTGGCCTCTCTCCTTCGTAGAGCTAATTCTCTATTTCTCCCTCTGGGGTGGACAGGTACATGTTCAATTCCAAAGTACTGGAAAGAATGACTATGTGTTTGTGCAGGACAAATGGACATATGTGCTGCCACTGGGTAGCGCATGTCCCCTTGTTTCACCGCCCTGATATGTTCATTTATTCTGTCTTTCAATAGTCTCTTTGTACTTCCTATGTATCTTTTGCCGCATTTGCAATCTAGGGCGTATACCACATACTTGCTGCAACAGTTAATTGTGGTATAAATCTGATATTCTTTATTGTTTGGCCCCTTGAATTTTTTCATCTTTTTGTAAGCCCATTTACAAGCCACACATATTCCACAGCTAAAGAAGCCTGGGTCCGTCAACCAGGTTCTCCTTGCCTGCCTTTCAGGGTAGCTTGGGCTCAATATGTTTCTCAGTGTTTTCCCTTTCCTATAGGTAAGTGTTGCTCTGTCAGTTATGTGTTTACTCAATGTGTTGTCATTGGTGAGTAAATGCCAGTGTTTATTTAGACTTTTCCGTAAGACGGTTGCCCAGTTGTTATAGCCCGTCACCAGTCTGATCTTCTCCTGTGTGTTAGTTTGTTTGGGCTTCTCTTTCAAGGTGTCTATTCTGGCTAGTTTGTTTATTCTATTCTCCGCTGTTAGCAGTTCTTTGTGTTTGTATCCTCTATTTGTGAATCTCTTAATTACTCCCCTTTTCTGTGTTTCAAACTCTGCATCTATGCTGCAATTGCGGCGTGTTCTGACTAGTTCCCCATAAGGGATTGCCTTCTTCTGATGTTCTGGGTGAGCGCTAGTCGCATGTAGTAAGGAGTTACAGGCTGTGCTTTTACGATAAAGTCTACTTTGGATTGTTTTATTCTCAATGAAGAATTCAACATCCAAAAATGGTAGTCTAACGTTACTGTGTTCCATGGTGAATCTGATGTTGTGATCATTGTCATTAAGGTATAAGTAGAATTCTTGCAGTTTTTCTCTTGTTCCTGTCCAGATCATAAAGCAATCGTCAATGTATCTTCCCCAATATAGGATTTCTTTGCTCCATTCTGAGGCCGGTGGACCCCAGATTCTCGTTTCCTCAAACCTTCCCATCACTAGGTTGGCATATGAGGGCGAAAACCTGGAGCCCATCGCCACTCCTTGCTTTTGCCTGTACCATTGGTCTTTAAAAAGGAATATGTTGTTGTCCAAAATTGTTTCAATCATCTCTAAAATCATCTCCGTGTGTGACCATGCACTGGCAGGTCTTCTGTTAAGCATGTGTTTAACAGCTGTCAGTCCCGTGTCTCTTTTAATGCAGGTATATAAAGAGACTACATCCAAAGTCACCATTATCATATTTTCGTCCCATGGTAGGTCTGCCATGGTCCCTAGAATATGTTTGGTGTCTCTAATGTACGAAGGAAGATTTTGTACTAGTGGCTTTAAAAACACGTCCACATATTCTGAAAGCCTTTCCGTTGGCCCCCCGATGCCTGATATGATTGGTCTACCTGGGGGGAAAGTGTGTGGTTTGTGTACCTTGGGTACTGTGTAAATGCATGGGTATCTAGGTCTATCTATTCTTAAATAGGCGTGTTCATTATCATCTAATAGACCCTTTCCATGCCATTGTTTTAGTAGTCTGTTAATGTATTCCGTCAGTCTCCACATTGGATTGGCTCCTATTTGTTCATAACATTCTGTGTTCTCTAGTTGGGTAAGTATTTCTTGGTCATAATCCTTGCTTAGCATTATCACCATGTTTCCCCCCTTATCTGCTTCTCTGATTGTTAGTTCTTTGTTTGAGCTCAGTTCTTTGAGTGCTTTCCTTTCCTCTTTAGTTAGGTTGTCTTTGTGTATGTGTCTAACTGTATTCTTGATATTGTGTTGGTCTAGGTCAGCTATTACCGCTTTGTGAAACTGATCTATGTTGTTACCCGCTGTGAGTGTTGGTGTCCATCTTGATTTGTCTTTTAACCCACTAGTGATATTATAGTCCATGTTTATATCAAAATCCCGCATAATCCTTTCCGTGAGTATGACTTCATCTTCACATTCTGTAATTGACAATAATAATCTGGTGTCTAAAATATCTTGGATACAATAATTGCCATTTGACATCATACCTAGATTTTGCTGCAATTCTTTATTTGTTGATTTAGTCAATTCAAAATGTTTTTTCAATTTCAGACGTCGGGTAAATTTAAACAAATCAATTTTTGTACTACATATATCCCCAACATTGTTAGGGCAGAAACTCATGCCCTTTTCTAACACAGATTTCATATCTTTTGTGAGGTCAAGGTCACTCAAATTCATAACTGTAACATTATTCATTTCCTCTGATTCTGATTCCAGGACCTGGTTCTCATTCCTTCTCTGCTTGGCCCTGGCGCCTGCTCTTTTGCCTCTCCTTGTTTTCCTTGTGGGCCTGGTTTCTTGCTTTCCCTGTTCCCTTTCTTTATTCTGTTGATTTCCAATAAAAAACTATTATTAGGGTCAACTGCACTTGTAGCTCCCATTAATTCTATGCTGTTCTCACTTGAGTTGATGGTATCTAGGGAGGTTGTGCTGGAGCCAACTGACACGGTTTCACTTGGAGTTTGAGTGGTATTTTTAGGGATGAGGTGATCGTATTTCTTGGCGAAGGTGAATACCCTCCCGCCTAGGTAGTCACGTTCATCTCTCTTAAGTTTCTTACTCTTTTTATATTTAATATCAGTGACATGTCGTTGTACTATGTCATTTAGGATTTGATAGTTCTTTGTGGTCACATCAGGGAGATTAAGATCTTTGATTTCTTGTTCAAGTTTGTCTATCTCTACTTGTAATTTGGCCACTTTTCTTTCACAATTCTCTATAAGTATCATTATCAGATTATTCGAATTACTGGTTAGTTCTTTCTCCCAGGCTAGTAAAAGATCCGGTTCAAGGTCCTCGTATGTTGGCATGATCTGCGATCTGAGGCCCCTTGGGATCCTTTTGACCTTTATATATTGTTTTAAAGTTGCTGCATCCCACCACCTGGATGATTCTGTGATCTTAAGTTTTTCTAATCTTAAAAATTTTTCTTTGAGACCCTCTTGTCTGGGGGGTTGTACTCCTTGACCTGAAGAGGTACTGGGTTGTTGCATACCCATGTTGTTAAATAAATCTTCAGCTTCTTTGTCTCTATCTGCTCTATTATTAGTCATAGAATTCATGGTGTTCCCGTAGGCTGCCCCTAGTCGCAAATAGACGTTTAATTCCTGGAATAGTGGTAGTTTGCTAGGTATTGGCGCCAATAGGGGGTGTGCACCTGTCCAAGATTTGGATACTCAATTGTAATGGTTATACGGTGCTACAAGGAGAAGAGAACCACTACCCTCTTCTGGTTTAGGCAAAGCCACAAAATTGTTTGAAACTCCTTAGCACACGTTCAGTAAATTATGTTCAATCTTATACATGTGTTTTCACCATACAATTCACATATAATTAAATTCTCAATCCTTTTGTTCAGGTTTGTAGCTTTATTTTCAGGAGACGTCACAGCCAACACGTGTTTCGTCGGTTTGGGGAATGTAACCCCCGACTTTCTCAAGGCTGTTAAAAGATAGGTAATGACTTTGTGTTACTTACTGTTATTCATAACAGTTTTCAACAGTCTTTATGACATTCTTTTGTGACTAATAAAGGTATAATGGTGGTGTGAAAGTCCATTCGAACTCTTAGTGCATATTATAAAAAACAAAGTATTTACATTTTGTGGGAATTGTTTAATCATTAACAGTTAAAAAGATATGAGCCCATTTAGTGAAATGGAGAGACCGGTGAGATTGTGCTTAGCATTATTTCGGGGACAGCATGCAAGTTTTGTAAGGTTCATTTGTGAATGGTATCTGTGTTCTTATAGTGAAGGTAGTGGGTTCATGCATATTTAAGAACCATGCACTTGGTACCTATTCTCCACTCTTTCCGTAGATCTGGATGGAAAAATGTTGAGGGGTGGGCTGTCAGAACCAGTTTGAATAAGTTGACACTGTATTTAGGATACTCTATTTAGTTTTTGTAATAAAGATAGGCAGTACTCACATAGTTTGAGGTGATACTTCCAACCCTCAGTGGGGTTCTTGTAAAGATGAGAAAATACAAATGAATTTTCTTTCCAGCGTTGACCAAGATGTTGGTTCAATCTCGGATAAGCTGTGAATAATGTGTTAATTTTTAGTGTCAGTTTAATTTATGACACATTTACTAATTGTGAGCTATTTTGGCTAATTAGACCTCTCTTATGCAGTTTTTAAGCGTTTATGTTCTATCACGCTTGGGGGTATTTATCCGGACTATATTTGCAAAAGAGGGAATATTTAATTTAGTAGTGCTCCCCATAATATGCCCTTGTGTCATATATTTTTATTGTTATTTCGATTTCAGGTTTATGTTACACGTATAAGTTTAGCCATACTCTGCTGAACTATTTTTACGAAAGAGTGCTCCCCATATTATTCCCGTGTTGTTCCCTTTAGTTAAAGCGGCATCATTCGTGCTGAAATTCGCCACCCTCTCCGTCGTTACTCGGAGTCTGCGTGTTCTAATCGCAAAGTCGTAATGTTTTCTTACCTTGTTGCCGTGTTCTCAAGCGGGAGAAAATACGTCCCGTCTGCTCCGTATATGTTGCAGTGCTGGTCTGAATATTTGGCGGCATATATTTGAATCGGAAAAGCAACCCTTCGGTCCGCCCCTTTCACTTCCGGGTCGTCTGTTGTTGTGTATCCGATCTGTCCCTCGGTTTCCTGTTTGTCACTAGGGCGGCCATGTTGGACTACCCACTATGTATATTATAAATGGCCCTTAGACTTTATCTATTAACCGCCTCAAAGGATATTCGGTTTCTATTAATCTAACTCATTAATCGTCTGCGTTTGCGTATTTAAATTGCTAATAAATTGCTAATAATACTAATAGAAAAATATTTTTTGGGGTTTTTCGGAAAATCTAAAACCTTGCACTATGAGTCGATTCTTTGATGTTATTAGATAATTTATGGGTTCGGGTATTGATATGATTGATCAAATTGGATTTGATGGTAAAATACCGATTCGGTAAGGCTCCTGGGACTCTGAAGAGTCCCACCTACATATGGGTGGCTCAGATTCGGTAAATTTACCGATTTTTTATTTTACCGAATCGGTAAAATTACCGATTCGGTAATTTTACCGATTTGGTAAAATAAAGCCCCCTACATGCCAATCACCTATTTACCGATCGGTAACGGCCGAAAATACCGATTTTCGGCCGTTACCGACCGACCTACATCGGGCCCTATGTGTAAGTAAATTCTGGACTTTTTTCAAGAATAAGTAGGGTTTTTAAGTTGTTTTGAGCATCACATTAGATTTAAACCTCAATCTACACCTGGTATTCATAAATGAAGACCTATTTTTGTCTATGTGACAGGTGAATTAAAACAGGTTTGTATAGAATGTGCTCTGAAGGTATTGTTGAAGCAACTGACTCATCAAGATGAGTTAGTCCAGTATTGATTGTGCGGAAAAAAACTCACGCAAGATTCGCCTGTGTGCAGACCAACACGCCCTAAACAAGATATCTTGGCCAATGGACATCCCCTGCCAAAAATACATGAACTACTTACCAGTTTAGGCCAAGTATTCTTCCATCCTAAACTTATGGTCTGTATACCTTCAAATTCTACTTGATATCGAATCACAAGTGTAGCCACATTTTTTATACCTCTGGGGCTTATAAATTCTTACACTATACCCTTTGGACTAGCCTCGCCGGCAAGTTCATTAAAAAAATGAATGGGTATATTGCTAATTGGTGCACCTAAAGTGCAAGCATTCCAAGATGATGTTTTAAATTTTGCAGTTTCCTGTTGAACACATTATATTTTTGGAAAAGGTATTCAATATCTTAAAGAAAATGTTTATTCTGTTAAGGCATGGCAAATGAAAATTTCTTACAAACCAGATGCATTATTTAGGTCGTAAAATATCTGATACATGTATTAGACCAAAATTGTCTCTTTTTCAGGCCATCAATGGGGCTACACCACAAACTGGTAAAGATGCTCTAAGTTCTTTCCTCGATTTAAGTGAGTATGCTTGGTTTGCTGTTATGCGTTCATCATCCCACCTCTTACATAGTTAATAAACAAGCCAACCGGTCTTGCATTTGGGACCTATTAGCTTTGTCAATGGTTTTAGCCATGACTAAAGATGTATTTTTTTTATATTCTGACACAGCCATCAGCGTCATTTCATAGGCGCACATCCCAAGCAGTGGGAAGCAACTATGGGGAGGGGAGTATCACTTGGGGGAAGCATCACTAAAAGAAGCAACGCTAAGGAGGAAAATAACCTGGGGTTTGTGGAAAGCAGAAGCAACACAGTGGAAAAGGGGTAGAAACAAAATAAGGAGAGCAAGAGGGGGGAAGCAAAATACAGTGGGAAGCACAAGAGCAAGAAGGCAGCGTTGTGTGATTGGGAGAAAAGTATACAGGTGAGAGAAGGGAAGAGGAGCGCAGCAGCGGGAGGAGAGAAGCACAAAAGGGAGTCCGTTGAAAAATACATGCACCATTGTAGAGTACCTAAACTAAAAGAAAAAAGTAGCACTTGAGAAAGCAAGCAGTGGAATGATTCATATTTTTTTCTGAGAAATGTAGACTTGCCACCTGACAATATGACATTTGTAGAAAGACAGCCTGAACATTTGAATTTACCTGTTTTTGCGGACTTGAATTGCCTGATAGTACGTATTATTTATGCTCATATTTCATGAATTCATGACTTATAGGTCGTCTTTAATACAAACTATGAAGAATTCACTTAAAGTTCAGAACAGTCAATGTGAGAAGTTGGCCTGGCATATGATGTCCACTATTCTAGTGGGCACCTTGCACTAGTCCAAACTACCCTTATTGATGGTAGGTTTAAAGTCAATCTTATAGAAAGCTATCCTAGTGGTAGCTGTGGAGAGCAGCCTTCAGGCTAAGACTTAGAGGCGAGTTAAACAAGTTGTTTTACCAGTCTATAATCTCTTGAATGACCAAATGAAAGTACACCACACAAGGTATATATCAAATATTTATGTACTTATTCTAAACACTACCCCTCTGGACTCTTTATGAGGTCAGAGGTAAAAGTACAATACAAGGAACTTAATTAGCATACGATAAGCTGCACAGTATACGTTATGCCCTAGGGCCCTCACAAACCATATACTAAAATAGTGGTATAAGAACCATGTGAGGGTTAGAAAGCAGGCCTAGGGTCTCTAGAACCGCTGGAGCTACCAGGAATCACCCAAGGTAAGGACACATGAGACCCACGGGGGATGCATGCAGTGTCTAAACACAGCCGTGAATCACCATTGACTTTCTATGGAGAACGAACAAGTTACGATTTTAAAAATTAATGGCACTTAGAGGTGAACTACGAAGGAACCCTTTTAGACTAGGACACTTCGGGAGTCAAGACCCATGGGAGCACCGGAGTACTCGTGTTACCTCACCCAGGGAAGCTGAGTGCGTAGGTGTCTTTTGGTGTTGGGTTTCGTCGTCGATTCCAATGGAGAGGTGCGAAGAAATGCTGCAGGCGTCCAGAGGAAAAGTGTCCGGGTGGATCGAAGCTGTGAAGAACCTGAAAGCAGAGGGGACAGAGTCTGGGTCACCAGCCAGTGACCAGGATGGCGATAGAAGATGCCAACCAATGTCTGGTGTTTTCAGGTGAAAGAGGTGAAGCTTGACTCTTCAGCCACGAGGACCAGGAGGCTTCGACGACAACCAGGAGCTGGATTTGAGCTGTCCCACGAAGGATGTCGAGTGCTGCAGCGTCAGAATCCGGATTGGACCCAACAAGTCTTGGCGACAGCAACCCACGCAAGATGACATGATTGGCTTCGGTTCAGACAAACTAGGTCTTAGGGACTCCTCCTTTGGAGGGGAGTCAGAGCACGTCTGGAGCAACCAGGAAAGCTCAAGAAACAAAGGATTGGCCTTCTTGGGGGCTCACTAGCCAACGGACTAGAAACTGCAAAGGAGCCTAGAGCTGCGGTGAAGAAAGGGGACTCACAGGTGACTCGTGGAGTGCTGGCCTCTGTACTTCGGTGCAAAAGGTGCTCGGGGCAGGGGCTTCAAATACCCCAATGCACAACTTCGGGATACCTCGGGAAGTAGGTGCTTTTGGTAAAATGCAGGATGTTCAGGAGTTCAGGTAACACGCCTCCTATAAGATGCAGTGCGTGGCCTCCATATGGGCATACAAATGTGGAAGTTTATTTCTTCACGGTTTCTTGTCTGCTGTCGGAGATCGTCCTGCAACTGTTTTCTTAATTTTCGTTTCTTTCAATTCCTTGAGGAAATTCTCAAGTGGTGTGAATCGAAGTAGTCTTGGAAACCGACACCTACCAACAAGGAGATCTCGAGGATGCCCTCATTAAAGCATATTACCAGGGCTGTTCCACTAACAGACAGGCAGGATGGAAGGTGATTAATATCTTCCGGTTCAGCCACAAACAGGTACCTCATTCATTTAGTGCTCAATGGCATTATATAACATGCAGACAAATGTGCAGCACAGTGCGCCATGCAAGATGCCAGGCCAAACACCTTTAAAACATAGCCAGCATTAAAATGTATGGCCACATTTATCTTGCACAGAAACTCAACACTGCATACATACTGTTATTAAATGCGAAATGGCGGCTGCGGAGTCCAGGGTGTGGAGCAGGGGTACGGAGGTGAAACGGAGGCCACAGAGCACAGACCAAGCCACAGTCTCAAAATTCACTTGACCTCTCCTCCATGCCAAGGCGAAGCAGACGTGATTAGAAGGATAGCTGGCAGCAAATATCCCAGGAGGCAAGTGTGATCATTCGGAAATTCAGAGGAAGGGGGGCTAGAGGGAGCAGGGTTGTAAGGAGCATTTTGATTCAGGTGCTAAGCACCAGAAAAATAAAACTTGAAATAGGCCCCTTTATAATATATGTTAAATATTAAGAATACTCGAGTTAGCTTGTTTCTGAGAAATTGGATGGGCAAACTTTCTTTTGAGCAGATTAGGAAATATCTGTCATCAGTTAATTGCAAATCGAAATTAATAACAGGGCTGCGTTAGGCTCACCATTTGCAGTCTGCATTCAGTGACAGTCAATCTTTCCCTTGCAAAGTTTAACCTATTCTGTGGGTAAGAACAGAAAACAATTTAATATGCCCCTTGTTAACCTGAATTACTTTATGTTAAGAAAGGCATGTCCATCCAGCCTTGATGTAGACGGAGACGGAATTACTGTTAATGACTCACCTCCAAAACATTATGTGAACAGAAAACGTGATTCAAATACAGTCAAGCAAATGCATTTTTATCACGATGGATGGATGGTTGGATGTTCTGGTGATTCACCAGTGGTGAAAGGATACATAAATGGATGGGTGGGCAAAGAGTTACAGGAGAGTAAGTCCGAAAGAATGAGTGGATGTATACATGAATGTATGAATGCTCCATATGATGAACAAATGAATCAATGATTTTCTAGTGAATGGATACATAGATGGATAGAAGGGTGGATGCCTGAATGGGAGAGTCTAGAAGGATGTATGTATGTATGCATGAACAGATGTATGCAGTCAGTAGATGATGGAAACATGGATGAATTACTGGGGGAATGATTCAGTGAATGATGCTTGCGTTGAACTCCCATATGTCGTCCGGACTCGCGCGCTACACACAAATTAATGCCCAACTCCTGTGCCTCACCACTTTGAAATGTCACCAGCCTCCACTGAATGATAGGTTATTTCCGATAAGGACTTTCATGACAAGCCAATTTTCACATGGAAATTAACAAGAAAGCTGCGTGAGGCACACACAAAGCTCTGCCTTCGAAAGCCACTCGAGAGCATTCAAATCCGATTGCAGGGGTGTGACGGAGCGGTGACGCAGTCTGAGAGATCCTTGTTGGAGCAAGGAAGGCAGAAGGATTGTTTTCAAACACGGAGCAATAAGTCAATGGTTCATGCTGGACGCGGGTCACCAATGGCTTGTGTAGAGCTGCCACGGGGTCTTTTGTGTAGAGCGTTCCCTCTGTTGCCGGTGGCGCATTACTTCAGACAAAATTTCAAGGTGGTTTTAATGGCTTTTGCCTAGGTGAGCATTTGTACACTTAACAGACTGTAAACGAGTTATGAGGTGGTTAAACTGAGAAGCAGAATTGAGGTCCTGAGTTTATAGCACAGGTGTTCATATTCTGGGAGGTTGAGGCGCAGTTCAGTATTTATGGATTTGCCACCGTCTTCCTCGAGTGGTCAGTACAAATTATTAGACTCCTATTTGTGCCATATTCTAAAACGGGAATGTGACGACTCTGGCTGATTTTATTTCGAACAACTGCTGAGCCCTTTGTTTTATTGCAAAGGTGCGCTACTCTGGGAGGCGTGGACACTGTTTAGGATTTACGAGCCTGTCACTTTCTTTTTCGCGTTGTTTATACAAATGATTCCACTCTATCCGGCTCACATCCTAAAATGTGGATATTAAAAAAATGGATACTCTGACTGACTTTATTCTTAACAACCATCAGAGGGCCAGTCTCATCGGGTTCCTTTACGCTTTCACAGACACAGACCACCCAACTGGGTTATTTTTCCTGCATAAGAGGCTAAGGCAACTCTCATGGCCACAGCCATCCTATCCAAGACTGACTTGATCCACTGAATATCGAGCAGCAGTTATTAGTTTACCAAAGGATGATCTTCAGGGATGGAATATTTAGAAACCACAGATCTCCTTCTTAATCCCAACCTCTTCTTGCCACTTCGATGTACACACGTTGATATTAATGTTGCTTTGTTTTCTCAACACGTCATTCTACACATATTTTGACCCATTCACTATGCTAAAGTGTTTTTATAGCAGAACTGGGAAGCACAGGTACTCTCCTTTTCAAATTACTCAGTATCGGACCATTTAAAGCACTACTAAAGCCACAACAAATCGCTAGTTTAAGTGAGCGCATGTGTGAATTGTCAATTGAAATAAATGTGGAAAAATACTAGCTGTAGCGTCGTCTTTTGCTTGTGGCAAAAATAAACGTGGATAAATACAGAAAAAATGCCCCAAAAATAAATATGGATAAATACAGACGGAAATGGCAAAAAAATAAATACCATAAAACCGGGAGCCCTAATTATAATGCACATGGGAGGAGTGCATATTACATCTCTACCCTAGAGGTAAGAGACTGAGTCTCACCTCCTGCTTCCTTGATTTAGGTAATGCGGACTGCCAAGCGAATGATCACAAAAAAATGGGATGAAACCCGATCCCTCTGTGCCAATGGCATGGCAACAGTAACTGCTAGCGTGGGCCAGAACAGAGGGCAAAGCACTCCATATCGAAGATTTTGGAGGTCTTCGCAAAGAACATATTGCAGTACAGTGGGAGGCCATCACGCAAGAGTTTCAGGGGCTTCAGGCAGCTAACAAAGGGGCATCCGCAGCAGCCTCTCCTGACGTTCTTGATGGTGGAGAGGGGGAACAAAGGGCTGAATAGTCATCTCACTTAGTGGGGGGGTCAGTGTTACTCACAACACCCCCGCCCCCACAACCCTCCTCCTACCCCCTGATATTCACTGTGAGCACAATCAACTGCTCTTAAGAGTATATGGTATGGCTATATCATAGAACAGCTATAAGGAGGTATTTCCAAAAGCTGCAGAGGGGCTCAGCTCATGCTAGGGCACAATCTCACATAAAACCAAGCACTCTGCCTTCAGGATTGTCAAGGCCTGCCATAGGAGTGACTTATAGGTTAATATGTGTCTATATGTAAAGGTAGAGATAGGTATATTATATCTAAGTTAGGGGTGCTTACACCACCTTACCCAGGCTGCAAGTGAAGACCTGTGGTGTCAGTTTGGAAGGCTAACCAGGGGTGACACAATACATGCTTCAGCCCCTGGTAGGCCTCTGGGGTACCTATGCCCTGGGTACTTAAGGTATCATATACAGGGACTCATAAGGGTGACCCAGTAACCAATATGGTATGTACCTAAAGTACATGGTATCAATTTAGAGAGAGACCAGCTAGGCTGTGGTCCTGATTAGCAGGGCCACAGCCATACTAGAGTCGAAAAACCAGTGAAACACAGCAAAAGGTGGGGGTAACCATAGGAAGCAGACCCTACTCTCCAACAGTCAATAAGAATACACCATTTAACTCACCTGCTTTGCCCCGGAACACGCTATAGAGGGGCCTCACAACCATTCAACAATGCACCCGCCCTTCCTCACCTGCCTTTGTCCTGTGTGCAGTTTTGATGCTCTGATCTTGCCAGACTGCCACATGACAGTTTTATAGCCGAGAGAAAATGGCAGCAGCCAGCGATCAAGGACCAATACATTTCTTTCCCAAACTTCAACTCAAAGCTAAGCAACCCAGCAAAGCCTGAAAAAAGTCTTAAACAGAGTTACTTTATACCCATTATTTTTATTTATTTTTTAAATATGCTATTGAAAGTAAAATAGTATCATTTTTGGATTTAACAAAAGGGACTCTCCTGTGTCAAGTGAGTGTTGGCATAGAGGGCACATCCTCAAATATTACCCATCAAGCTCATGCAAGAGATTGAGACAGGTGACGAGGTGTCCCGGAAAGTGAGATGCTCCAGCATGAGGCAGGAATTGCCTGCTTCACCATAAGCAATGTCCTGTAAGTGTGGGTTCCTTACAGAGAACTAGTAAAGCGTTCCTCACTATCTGTAAAAGTCAAGACATAGGTCATATTGTACTTAGCCGGTCTCAGCTATGTTGAGACTGCTGAATATATGAGCACTATATAAATGACATATTAATATTCCAGGATTTGATGAAGGGTGACACACCCCGGAAACCGGTTCCAGGATGCGTGTTTCCGGTCCAGGGAGGACCTGGCTTGGCATTCCGTCTGGACTGTTACCATGAGGCACAGGGTCAAGACTGATTTGCATATGGCTGGGTCCAAACTGGGGTGGAGTAGTGGGCAAAAAAACGATGGATTTAACCCAGATCTCTTGACTGGGGGAGAATGTTTGAATCATTCAGCATTCCGTCCATCATTTGTTGCAGTTACACTTTTCGCCCTAAGTGGGATGGGTATGCCCAGACGTGGGTCGCTTGCTCACTGTGCCACTGGATTCAAGCTAGCCTGGCTGATGAAGGGTGACATACCTCAACACCGGTCCTAGGATGCTCGTTTCCAGTCCAGGGAGGACCTGGCTTGGCAGTTCGGTCTGGACTGTTCCCATGAGACACAGGGTCAAGACTGATTTGCATATGACTGGGTCCAAACTGGGGTGGTAGTGGGCAAAAGAACAATAGATTTAACCCAGATCTCTTGACTGGGGGAGAGTGTTTGAATCATTCAGCATTCCGTCCATCATTTGTTGCAGTTGCGACTGTTTGGTAAGCAGTGTCTGGCAGAAATGCAGTTGGGTGTTTCTCATTTCTGAGCAAATACATTTCCTGGAATATCTACGTGGCATGAGTGATCTTTACTGATACAACAATGTTGCTGATGATTTCTTCTGCCAGGCACCAGAAAGTGCCTGGCAGAAGGAATCTACATAGTCCTAAAAGAATCTACATAGCCGCAGAAGAAGTCACAACTTATGGCTCGTGTGACAGTCTCTTACAGTGAAGCGAAGAGGAGTTTGTTAAACTTCTAAAACAAACAACCACTGCTTCATGCTCTGAGTTCACTAACTGCCATTTCGGGCTGGGTGGGTGCACTCTGAGAGTGCCTGAAAGTCTGCACTGGGGGCATATTTTGTGTCCCTGTGCATAGTCCAGCTCAAACCAGTTCTGGGAGGCATTGGCTACTGCCCTGGCACGAAACTGGACAAAGGACGTGGGTGTAGCCACCCCTCTGCCCTGCCCTTCCCCTAGGAGGGTCCCTTGAATCTGTCCAACCCTCTCCCTTGGGTATAAAATGGGTAACCAGGCTACAGGACATTAGATTTTATGTGGACAAGATTCTGCAAGAAGAAACCACTGACCGTCAACCACTGAAGGACTGGGTTCTTTAAGACCCAGCGGTGCCAGGGCACAACACCTGAAACCTTCGTGGGTAACCTGCTCCGGCGTACGAATCACAGAGACACGGGACACTTCCTTCGACGTCAAAGATTCAAGGTTTATTTGCTGCAGGGAACACAGAGATCACGACAAGTACACAGCGTGCAACTTGGGGAGACTGCTTCAAATTGGTTCTGTGAATCGCTCCTTTTATACAGTTTTTACCCATAGGATTACGTTGAACACAAAAGTTTACAACCCGGTTCCCACCATTATCCCCCAGAGGGGTTATTTTGGTCACTTTGAAACACATGAGGTCCGGAACATAAGTGCGGAAACATTTGGCGGTTCCCAACTGTAAAAACCATCTTCCCACCATTAGCAAATTCCAATCAGCAGTAAAACAGATCGAAAATAGGAACAAGGACAGGTGTAGAGGAAGACGGAGACAGTGGGGAGATCGGAAAGGGTGTAAAAAGGGGAGGTATCGGGAAACACGAGATACAGGCATCAAAGGGACGTGCCTAATGAGATGCACGGCTGAGACAATAAGCCTGTGCGGCAAGATGAGCCTCGAGCGGCGCCACCTGCCTTACAGTAGCAACCCCCTCGTCATAAAGACACTCACAAAGAACATGTGTCTTCCGCTAATATCTTGGGAGTCCCAGGGTCGCGAAGCGGACAACGTCCGTTCGCTGGCTACTTGAGGGCAAGAGACAAAATGGATGCCGTATCTAAGATGGAACCCGTGGGTACAGATGAAAAACCCACATAACAAACGAACGGTTTAAGTTAGCACAGCGAAACTGCGCCCACTTACTAAACTCGTCATTTGCGGTTCATGGATACCAGACTCGACCATATTCGTGCGAGTCGAAAACATCACTTACAATTGTCACGGAACCTCAGACGCTCCTTTTGCCCTCATGTAGGCAAGCACTAGTCGGAATCATATTCGATATTCATCAGACCATCGAGATGTTGTTGGAGCATAGCTCTGTCCAACCGAGTCCCCTTGGTAACAGATGGTTGTCTCATACACGTTGTAGCACAGAGGCCACATAAGGCAGGACCACACTGCACACAAAGGCAACACGTGAACAGGAACACTACAACGACTCCGATGATCATCAGAATCTTCCAACCCCAAGTCGACATCAGGCCCCAAAACCATCCAAGTAGCGTCCAATCCCCTACATCCACGTGTATGGATTCGGAGATCTTATGCAACCTCGAGATGGCTTGGTAGACAGTAGGAGCATTATCTGGAATGAAAATGCAGCAGCTCGAATGGATCACCTTACATACCCCACCTCGATCTGCTAAGATGACATCTAAAACCATTCGGTTTTGTAACGTCATAAGTCTCTCCGCCTGAAGTTATGTGGTGATATTACCAAGGGCACTGGCAGTAATATTAGCTGTCGATTCTACCACTCGAGTCAACTGTCTCAGGTTCCTACTACTGACCATAGGTCCCCAAAACGGGAGGAAACCCTTGAAAAAGTCTCCTGCCTCTTGACCGGCAGTATCCTCTTCGCTAATTACACCTCGTACAACTCTAGTCTTATGATAATCGGCATCTACAGTAAACGTCGGAGGCAACAGATTTGCAATGAAACATGAGCCCATGAAGTCAGCGGGCAACCATGTATATACACGATCATAACAGATAAAGTATGTACCCTTGGCAGCCAGAAACACAGGGGACGAGGACATCGGCAGAATATAATTTTCAATGCAAGCACTTGCTCCAAGTCGGGCTTGCGATCTTCGGCCACGACCCATAAGACAAAAATTACCAGTGTGGGGTACGACCCATATCGGAGGCGAGCTTTTAAGCTGCTTTTCACTAGTGAACACACTATATTCACCTCTACTTAGGACCCTATAGGCTTGTACCTCTTCTTCGGGAATAAGCGAGGGATCATAGATCTCACTATCTAAATCCTCTATTGCTATTGACAAAGGTTTTTGATACGAGGTAGGACCAGAGTAGGGGGAACGTGGTTCTCGAATGGGGTGGAAACCCAGTGCGCTTCGAAACATTGTTTGAAATGCTCGAGCTGACCCTTGGGAGCTATACGGTAACACCAGATATGGAATTCCCTTATCTGTAGTATGTGGCATCAACCCACACACCCAACAATTAGTAGTATTAACCACTAACTGATGCTGATGGAGGAGCTGAATAAAGGAATTGTTGCGGAATTCTACACGTCTAGCCTGCTCGTGTTCCGGTAACATGTGAAAGGAATGGGGAGAAGCAGTAGAGGTAAGATTAGGGTAAGGAGTAGGAGTAGGTGTAGCAGGTAAGAAGTAAGACATCGTATAATACACCCCACCCGCCAATAATGCAGAAGCAGTCAAAAACAATACAAACAGTTGGAATATAAAACATTTGGTACGACTGAGTTGCTGCAGCTTGAATCTGTGAACTTGAGCTCCCTCCAAATCATTCAGCTTCGAGAATGCCATTCCCTACGACCGTCCGCAACGTTTCTTGACGCACTTCGTTCTGTGCAGCAATAGTCAATCCCTAGGAGTTCCCAGGAACTGACGGCCTTTAACCTAGCGTCAAGACCTACCGTCCAGAAGGAAGTACGCGCGCGGCCCTACGGCCTTCAATGCACAATATGTATATATGCAAAACAAAGTCTCTCAGCTGTAAAGGCAAAATGATACAAGTAGTGGAACTCAAAATATATGTACAAAAATGATTACAGTAATACGAAAGTTCAAAACTGATCACGGAAAACGGGATAATGCAAATGTCAATACAGAAGAACATTATATTTTATTTGTCCTTAGTGCGAGATCGCAAGAAATATCGTGTTTTCCCAGGACGTGTCTGCTCGTCAAACAAAGGATCCGTTGATGGGACAGCGTCCTGCCGATCAGTTGAGTGTTCTGGTCTTGAGTCTTTTGGTGCTAATTGTTCAACAGTGTCTTTCTGCTGCGCCGAGGATTCTCCAACTGGCTGTGCGTCGCTAAAAGGCACAAACGCCGGCAATGTTTCTGTTTCAGATGACGCAATGCCTCTCCTTACCCACGGGTCTGCCGGCAAAGGGACGGGGACTCGTTTGGTGTGCGTAGCATGCACCCAATTTTTACGTCCCTCGAGACGAACGGCAGTCCTCGTGGCCAGGAGCACCTGGTAGGGTCCGGTGAACCTCGGGTCCAGGTTATTTTTGCGTGAAAAGTTCCTTGTCACCACCCAGTCTCCGGGCTGGAGCTGGTGGCCTGGACCCTCTGTCTGCGTCGGCAATGTGTCGTGAACCTGTTGGTGAATTAACCTCAGTTTAGCAGTCAAGTCATGTAAATAATCAATCAACATTGGGTACTCAAGATCAGAAAACATTCCTGGGCTAGGAACCCCCCACACATTCGCAGGACGGCCGAACACTATTTCATAGGGACTGAGCCCTACTCGGGAGTGTACAGTCGCCCTAGTTGACAGTAATGCTAAAGGTAAAGCGTCAGGCCACGAAAGACCAGTTGTAGCCTGAATCTTCGCTAACTTTAGTTTAAGGGTGCCGTTGTACCCTTCAACCAATCCAGCTGACTGGGGATGATTGGCGCTGTGGAATTTCTGATTAATTCCAAGGCCCTTACACACACTCTTCATCACACTTCCAACAAACTCACTTCCGTTATCTGACCACACGACTCTAGGCATTCCATACCGAGGAAAATATTCCTTCAGTAAGATTTTTGCAGTAGACAAAGCAGTATTGTCTTTGAGGGGATAGGCCTCAATCCATCGAGAGAATGCGCAAACCACAACTAAAACGTATTTCAGGTTATTGCATCGCTCCATATGGATGAAGTCCAATTGAATCACCTCAAAGGGATACGAAGGGGGAGCAAAACTGCCAGGGGGAGTTGGGGTTCCTTTGCCAGGATTGTACATTATACACACCATACAATTCTTCACCAGACGTTCAGCACATTTCGTAATGCCATCATTCTTCCACACAGGAGCCAGCAATTTACAAATACCTTTCGCGCTAATATGTGCTAACCCATGCGCCATTGTCACAACGGCCAGCACATACGCATCCGGTAACATCCATCTCTTCTGATCAGACAAATCAATCCAACAACCATTCGCATCCAACTTTCCCGTACTTTCTTTCCACTTCGCTTTTTCAGTCTCGGTGGCCTCATTCTGAATTTCTTTCACACTTTCGATAGTGCCTTCACACATGCTCGATTCTGTAGGCCACCTAACCGAACTCGTCACATACATTCGAGTGCTAAGGTTCCGGGCAGTCTCCTTAGCAATCTCATCAGCAAACGCGTTACCACGACCAACATCATCCGTCACCTTACGATGCGCACTACACTTAACAATCGCAACTTGCGTAGGCAAAGTCAATGCATCCAAAAGATCATTCACAAGCTGGCCATGCTGAATCTTCGTACCGTGCGACGTCAAAAAACCTCTCTCTCTCCACAATCGTCCGAAGCTATGTGCAACACCGAACGCATATTGGCTATCAGTAAACACATTCACACGTTTCCCTTTTGCTAACGCACATGCTCTAGTAAGGGCAATCAATTCTGCAGCTTGGGCAGAATTCTGATTCAACCTTGCAGTCTCAACAACAGTATTCAACGTCACAACAGCATAAGCAGTAGTCACATCGCCATTCGGCAATTTAAAACATGACCCATCCACATACAGTGTGCCATCCGGATCTTCCAATGGGGTGTTTTTAAGGTCCACTCGACCTTTTGTTTCCTCTTCAGTCCTCAAGTAGCAATCATGTTCTGCTACTTCATCTGACTCTGTGCTAATTGGTAACAAAGTTGCCGGATTCAGAACGTTACAACGTTTTATCTGAATGTGGCTTGCCAAGAGCGTCAGCTCGTACCCAGACAACCTCGCACTCGTCAAGTGCTGAGTTTTCGTTCGATTCAAAAGAGTATCGACTGCATGCGGAACCATCACCGTAAGCATATTATCCATGACTAATCCTGCTGATTGTCGGATGGAGACCGCAGCTGCCGCCGTTGCTCGTAAACAACTCGGCAATGCTCTAGCTACTGGGTCCAAGGTCGAGGAAAAATATGCACATGGACGTTGCTTACCACCAAAAGGTTGCGTTAAGACACTCAAAGCACAACCTTCCCTCTCGTGAACATATAATGTAAACGGCTTACTGTAGTCAGGAGTACCTAACACAGGAGCCGAACACAATGAATCACGCAATTCAGAAAAACTTTTCTGACATTCTTCCGTCCATGGTAAAGGAGTTGAAACATCCTTGCACGTAAGAGCCACCAATGGTTTCGCTAGCAATGAAAAATTAGGAATCCATTGCCTGCAGTACGACGTGATACCTAGAAAGGCACGCACATCTCTTTGGGTTTTGGGCACAGCCATTCGTGCAATCGCTGCAATTCTTTCTGGGGTCAATCTCCTTCCCTCCTTTGACAATAAGTGACCTAGATAGGTTACTTCTTGACAACAATATTGGAGTTTAGAAGGTGACACCTTGTGATTTAACTCACAGAGATGTTGCAGCAACGACACCGTAGCAATTTTGCAAATGTCCTGAGTATCAGCAGCCACCAATAAGTCGTCGACGTATTGGATCAAGGCCGCACCAACCGGCAACCTAAACGCATCCAGTTGACCCTTCAAGGCTTGGCTGTAAATAGATGGACTTTCACAGTAGCCCTGAGGAGCGCGTTTGAACCGGAAGCTGCGTCCACCGAGAGAGAAACCGAAAAGGTCCCTGCTCTCTTCGGCAATCGGGATGCTGAAAAACGCATTTTTCAAATCAATCACCGAAAACCACGATGCAGAAGCTGGAATCAGAGTCAGTAGCGCCGTAATGTCAGGCACAACAGGAAATTGAGGAACCACAATTTTATTCACCTCCCGCAAATCGATAACAAAACGATAAACAGGCGGCTTTGAAGGATCAGTACGTTTGAGGATGGGTAACACAGGGCTGTTGCACACGTTTCCCCGAGTCTCTTCAATAACATCTTTCTCGATCAAATCATAGATGATCGCCAACAGTGCTCGTTCACCATCAAGGGAGATACGATATTGGGGAATACGTGGCAGCCGCACATTAGATTTCAACTGAACAACATAAGGGGAGATATCAAGCAGGCCCACGTCATTTGGACCTGTTGCCCACAAAGACGCAGGAAGAGAACTCAATTCCGGTGGGAGCTTATCGAGGGACAAATACATAGGAGAGACAACCCTCTCTCCTAACGTAAGCTTTACACCCGCAGGAGAACAATACAAAGTTGCGTACAAACGTTTAAGCAAATCCAGGCCCAAGAGATTTTCACCACAACCCGTAGTCAAAATCAACGGAGCTTCTAGCTCACGTGGCCCGATTTGAAGGGGCAAAGGGCACGAAACTGGATTGGTAACGGGGGCGCCAGAGAATCCAACGGAAACATTTGTTAAGCCAGACAAAGGTGCGCCAGGGAGTTTCGAATGCATGATAGAACTTTTCGCTGCACCAGTGTCCAACAGAAAAGGCTCAACGACGCCCGATGTAGCAACTGCGACGTAAGGCCCTCTCTGATCGACCGGAACTGATACCACTCCCTCTCCTTGTCTATGGCTGTCCTAGTAATTACTGTCGTCAGTTCCCTGATCGACGTAATAATCGTCTACATTGTACTGCGCAGATCGTCCTTGCGACGATCCACGTTGATCAAAACAATTATTAGAATTAGATGTGTTATCTGAGCGATCATTCTGAGTACCACGACCCCTACCACGTGATGTTTGCTGTGAACCACCACGACCTCCTCTAGATGAGTTACCATTATTACGTTCATTCAAAACGGGGCAATTGAATTTAATGTGTCCCTCCTGTCTACAATAAGCGCATTGATTGTACCCTAACAAGGATCTTTGGGAGGAGGAGTCATTACGCGGCTGCGAGCGATTCGATTGCGACTGTGATCTATTCTGTTGGGACGCATTCTGATTCGAACGCGGAGGATACGCTTGCTGAAGCAACACTTTAGTTTTGAGCTCTTTCGTCTTTTTATCAGCACGGTCGTTCTCTTCTTTCTCTCTATTCTCATAGTATTGTGCCGTAGCCAATATCTGAGCCGAAGTAGAAACGGCCCATGCACTTTCCGAATTTCTTAATTTATTGCTCAAGTCGGGCAATAAATTCGAAACAAATTTATCCACAAACAACCTCTGACCACCCTCAGTACCCATATCCTGTCCACTATGGTCGATAAATGCCTCCTCAAACCTCGTAAAGAAGTCAGAAACACTCTCGTCTTTCTTCTGCTTGCAAGCTGACAATTTGTCCCAATTCACCTTCATAGCTGGCATTAGAGTTTTCATTAGCGTTATTATTCTTTGAGGGAGAGCAGCAATCAACTGTTCAGGCTTAGCGCCACCAACTTGCAACCCATCTGCCGCTACAATGGCCGCCCAATCACCACCTAGTTCATTTGCATGATCTTCCTGACGAATCTTGGCCCATACCGGTTGTGGTACGACATTACCAAACAACATGTCGATATCGGCAAGATTCATTATCGTAGCATCTACGAGCTGCGATAATTCTTTGTAATACCCTGCAGGATTTTTGCGAGGGTCAGGCAAAGATTGCTTCACCTGCAACACTTCCGATCTTTTCCATGGGAGATGTATCCATACTCTCTGAAAATGCGGCGGAATAATAGGAATAGCAGTAGCATCGCCTGGCATCCATACTGGTGGAACTTCCCGCATAGGGTATTGGCCAGACTCGTCGGGCTGTTTTTCAATATCCTCAACGAACAATGCATGAGGTATCGGAGCGGGACGAAGAGATAGCAACCGCTCGACAGCACGTCGAACATTGGTATCCACTATCAGCCCATTTGCAAACTGAAGCTGGAGATCAGACAGGGCGGTCAGCACCTCGTCAGGCGCATCGGCCGCTATTTGATCATAGAGGAACTTACACATTTCATTAAACACATATCTCTGGGTTGGTATATTGAATTGACAAAATGTTTCGAGGACAACACGGGGTGGACTCCTCTTAGGATTTACCATCCAACCCATCGCCATATTATAAAGCGCAACGCGTTCTCTATTTCCAGGAAGCTGACTACGTCTCTGAGGACCATCAGAACCAGCGGACCCATGAACAGGTCCGAGCGAATGAAAGAAGCTAGCCGCAAGAGGAGAATTGCGACTACGAGTAGAGGGAGAAGAATAAGACACAGGACTAACAAGGGAAGGAGTAGAAACAGTAGCAACAGCAGGGGTTAACAAAACAGGAGCAGTAGCGGGAGCAGTAACGAGAACAGGGGTATATGGAAGCGGAGGAGCAGTAGGGATAGCAACAGACAAAGGGGCAGGAACAGTAGGAAGAACGGGTGGAGGTTGAGGAACAGGCGGAGGAAGAATAGGCGGAAGAATAGGTACGGCAGGGACCACAGGAGCTGCGGTACCCTGTACGTACGGAGGTGGCGACTTCATAAGATAAGACATTAAGGGATCCTCAACTGGCTCTTCCTTCTTTTCCGACTCCGTTGGTAAAGCGGGGTAACATTTGTCTACAGTCATACGCTGTAATCGATCAAACACTTCCTTATCCTTAACCTCCTTATCTCGCTGAAATTGCTCTGCTTTCTTCACTATGGTAGCCACATTATCTCGCTGATTACGTTTAGTCTGTCTGATTTCTTTCTGTCGGGCCTCTTTGCGCCACAACCGAAAGGCATCAAACATGGCCGGCCTTGACTTTCTTTCGAACAATTTAATCTCTAGATTATCTAAGATCGGGGCCTCGAAGCTACCATGAGGTGGCCAACGAAGGTCGCCGTCCTTTTTCGTATATTTAATCCAGTAATCGTTAAAGGTAACTGGGCCTAACCCATGCTTACTATAGAGCTCATACGTGGGAGTTCCAACCGGAGGTATCGGACACGAGTCCTCCAGTCGGGAATCCGTACCACAAGATCTGAAACAACTAAACAAAGTACTGCGACCAGGCATCTTGCACACTAGCCGAGTTTCACAAACTTCAAGGGTTACGGGATTTACCAAGTCCCAGCAAAGAACAAAACCCTCGGTTTTTGGCGGCTGCAGTCGTCAAACAACACAACAAAGTACGCTAGCAAAGTGTCACCGACAAAAACACTCACACAGCGTTAACAACAAAGACACTCGCTACAGTGTCAACAACCAAGAACTATGGGAGCGACCCACAAATACTTAACTCAAAAATCGATGGCGTCACCAGGAAGGCCCGTCAATCGTCTCGCTATACCAAGGTCTACGCCAGGCGCCAAAACAGGTCTACAGTCAGGGCAGCAGTCCGTCGCAGCCGTCCGGAGGCGGGAATCTTCGCGGGAAAAGTCTTCGGGCCACTTATTTCGACAACAGGATCGATGAAGCGGAGTGCACCTTCCCTCGGAGATTTCACACGAAGTTCCTCACGATCGTCGGGCTTGGACCGGTACCACTGATGCAGCCCCACGTTGGGCGCCAACTGAAGGACTGGGTTCTTTAAGACCCAGCGGTGCCAGGGCACAACACCTGAAACCTTCGTGGGTAACCTGCTCCGGCGTACGAATCACAGAGACACGGGACACTTCCTTCGACGTCAAAGATTCAAGGTTTATTTGCTGCAGGGAACACAGAGATCACGACAAGTACACAGCGTGCAACTTGGGGAGACTGCTTCAAATTGGTTCTGTGAATCGCTCCTTTTATACAGTTTTTACCCATAGGATTACGTTGAACACAAAAGTTTACAACCCGGTTCCCACCATTATCCCCCAGAGGGGTTATTTTGGTCACTTTGAAACACATGAGGTCCGGAACATAAGTGCGGAAACATTTGGCGGTTCCCAACTGTAAAAACCATCTTCCCACCATTAGCAAATTCCAATCAGCAGTAAAACAGATCGAAAATAGGAACAAGGACAGGTGTAGAGGAAGACGGAGACAGTGGGGAGATCGGAAAGGGTGTAAAAAGGGGAGGTATCGGGAAACACGAGATACAGGCATCAAAGGGACGTGCCTAATGAGATGCACGGCTGAGACAATAAGCCTGTGCGGCAAGATGAGCCTCGAGCGGCGCCACCTGCCTTACAGTAGCAACCCCCTCGTCATAAAGACACTCACAAAGAACATGTGTCTTCCGCTAATATCTTGGGAGTCCCAGGGTCGCGAAGCGGACAACGTCCGTTCGCTGGCTACTTGAGGGCAAGAGACAAAATGGATGCCGTATCTAAGATGGAACCCGTGGGTACAGATGAAAAACCCACATAACAAACGAACGGTTTAAGTTAGCACAGCGAAACTGCGCCCACTTACTAAACTCGTCATTTGCGGTTCATGGATACCAGACTCGACCATATTCGTGCGAGTCGAAAACATCACTTACAATTGTCACGGAACCTCACCGCCTGGACACCTTGAACTTCGCTGGATCTCGACTGGGCTTGACTTCGTCCCCCTTTCTGTCCAAAACCGAGTTGGTGCTGTAATTCTATACAGACTCCGTGCAGGACCTGTGGAGCACTTAAGACAACAAAAGAATCTCCCTTGGAGTGAAGGAGTCACTCCCCTGCTTCGTAGGCACCTAAAGCTTAACTGACTGGTAAGTGCTCCTGAGCTCCTATGGACTCTGAAGATTTCATCAACCCAGTAGGTGGGTTCTTGAAGGTCCCTGAGGTCAATCTGCCCTCTCACAGAGTTTGAGGCTAGTATCCCTCGTTGGGGCTGCATAACCTGAACCCCTGTGCGCCGCGTCCATTTGCAAGTGCATATGCTTGTTGGCCAATCCTGAGCTTGTGCATTGGACTCCATGTAGTCCTGACACTGAGCAGTATGTGCACCAAAGAATTCCGGCCTCCTCTCACCGAGTGCTCCGTGGGCTGGTGCTTTGCCATCTTGCTCAAGGTCCCCTCGCGACTCCTGGTCCTTCGGCCTGTGGATCCCCCTGAGGATAATCTTGACTGTTCTTGGGCTTTCCAGGTTGCTCCTGACATGCCCTGACTCCCCATTGCTTGGTGAGTCCCCTGGACCTTGCTGATCCACACCGTAACCTGTTTGTCCTTCCTGCATGGGTTGCTGTTGCCAAGGCTTGTTGGTGCTCCAGCCGTACACTGACCCCTCAGCACTCTGCATCCTTCGTGGGACAGCTCACCTCCGGCTCCTGGTCATCCTCCGGGACTCATAGCTGCCGAGTCAAGCATCCCTTCTTCGCACCTGAAGCAGCCGAAATCGGTGGGCACTCTGAAGTCACCCAGACTCAGTCCCCTCTGCTTTCAGGTTCCTCTCATCCAGAATCCAAACTTGGATTCCACCGAACCCTTTTCACCTTCATGGCAGCAGTGCTTCTTCACTTCCTTCCATAGAGAATGACAAGAGTTTCGGACGCCACTTAAGACCTATGCACCCGGCTTCCCTGCGATAGGTAACTCTGATACTACAGTATCCACGGGTGGGGTGGCTCTTTAAACTCTCAAGTTCAGATGGGTTTGCTTGAAGTCCTCCTAGAAGGGTCCTTAAACCTTAACTTTGCAACCACAACTTTCCCATAGAGTTGTACGTAGCATGCGCCCGGGTTTCCTCACTGCACCCGTCCTCCGTGGGTCTCCTGTGTCATCACCTTGGGTGGTTTCTTGGGGTCCCAACAATTCTACGTGCACTAGGCACTATGTCTAGTCAAGCCGTGATTGTTATACCACTATTTTAGTATATGGTTCGGTCTCCCTCTGGAGCCCTCTGTGTATTGTGCTACTTACAACTGTTCTATTGATCCAGTATTGTGTGATTTGTGTTCTACTCTCGTATAGAGAGTAGTAGAAAGTGTTATATTAATAAATACATATTTTTATATAACTACTTTGTGGTTCTCCTTCATTTGGTCATTCAAGAAGTGATATTCTGGCAATACAAGCTACTTTACATTCCGTCAATATTAAGCCTGAAGGCTGCTCTCCATAGCTACGACTAGGATAGCTTTCATAAAGGTTATCTTTGACCTCATACATCATAAGGGTCGTGTGGATTGGTCCAGGGTGCCCACTCTAATTAGTAGACAGCCTATACCAAGCCACCTTCTCACACTCCCCACAAGTTTTCTAGTGCTGCTATTTAGGAAATAGCAGAGAAATACTAGAAAAATAATATTTATATTTGCAAAGCATATCAAAGTAAGAGTTGTTGAGGAATTTATGTAACTAATGCCATAACAACGCCACCACCATTCTTAATGTCAGTGGGGTATCCACCCATAGAGTGGGAGGATTGTATTGATTGTTTTGAAAATTATTTGGTGACCCTTGATGGCACCAGATTCCCAGCTGTACTAAAGAAAGCACTATTGTTGAGAGCATTGGGCAAAGATGGACAACATGTATTTAGGCATCTTCCAGCAGCTTAAAGATGCGGGAGATGTATCAAGGATGCAGCCTTGAACGTATGAACCAGATTTGCCAAGCAAGAAAATGTAGTAATGCATCGACTCAAGCTCTATACTCAACCACAACATTCAACAGCATCAATAGATGAGTTTGTAGCCAGACTGCGAGAACTGTTTGCTAAATACCAGTTTGGGCAGATGACCGACAAAATGATAAGTGATCAATTGATTGTTCAATGTAATAGTAAGAAAATACAAGAAAGACTGTGGGCCGCAGGTAATCTCCCTCTGAAGGATGCCATATCTATAGCTAAAGTAGTGGAGGAATCAGAGAAGCTCATGAGAGAGATGAAAAAGTTTACACAAGAGAAAGGGTCGGAGGTAGCTTTGATGCAGTGTGACAATGAACCAGTCAATGTGGTGAAAAATATATCCCAAAATGTGGGCAGTACTGCCATTAAGAACAAATCTACAAGGTGATCCGCGTTTTCAAATGCATCAGGGTAGAACACAGCTTGGGTTTGTCACAGGTGTGGCAGTATTTTTCATCTAGAAGATTCAAAGAATTGCTTTGTGCAATGCAAAGAATGCCACAAGTGCGGCAAGAAAGGACATTTTGCATGCATGTGAAAAGCAAGTGGTAACAAAATAACTCAGACAGAAGAAGATGAGTCTTAACACTGTGTTAGTGATCAAGGGGCAGGATTAAAATAATCAGCTTGAATTGAGGAGAAACCGTCCCATAGCTGATTTTGAGGCCAATGGGAAAATGGTGACATTGATTTTAGACACAGGTTCCTTGTACACTACAATACCAAAGAAGATCTATAATACAACGTGGCATGGGGGAAATTGATTTTTTCAGACGTTGTTTTCAAAGGTTCCCAAGGGGCAGATATATAGAGGTGATGGGCTTTATGACAGCTCCCATTACATTTCCAGGACAGCAGAAAATAGGAAAGTAGTGCATTGCACCAGATGTACCTCCCATTCTGGGATAGTCACATCAATATGATTAACAAATTAAGGTGGATCCCAGAGCGGAAAATCAAGTTATGTTTACTGATGCTAATAACTTGAAGAGCATTCTAACTCAAAATACGCGTGTCTTCAAAAAAAAACTGAGGGGCAAAAGGATACATGCATGAAATCAAATTTAAAAAAAATGCAGTCCTTGTTAAACATGTTGCTAAAAGGATACCTATGGCAGTAATGTCGGAGGTGAGAGAAATAATTTAACAATTTCTGGATGACAAGGTCATAGAGTCAGTGGAGGCAACAGAATGGCTTACACCGGTCGTCATCACCAAGAAATCGCATGGATTTGCGCAGTTTAAATGAGCACACGATAATGGAAAATTTCCCACTACCCAACATACATTAAATAACCTTGATGTTGTCAGGGGGAGATATTTCTCAAAACCTGATTTAAGAAGCACATACCATCAAGTGAAGCATCAGCCGCACTCCAAATATTTGAAATAATTTATAACATTTAAAGGGACATTCCAATTTAGGCAGACTCCTATTCCGGTTATGCTCAGCTGATAGTGTATTTCAGCGGCTGCTAACTCAAGTTCTAACAGGTCTCATTAAGGTTCATTTTCTCAAGAGGACATTCTTGTGTTTAGGGAAGAGGAAGAACAATACAAAAAGACATTGGAAGAAGTATTGTCACGTCTGGAGAGGCAGGGTTAACCCTGTGGAAAGAAAAGTGTGTCTTTGGTGTGCAAGAGGTGGAGTATTTGGGTTATCTTATCACCATGCAAGGAATCAAACCTAAACACACTTTGGTGAGTGCAAATGTAAATGTTGAAGTGCCAAATGACAGAGATAAATCCAATCCCTTATGGGCCTAGAGGAGTATTACTTCAAATGTGTGCAAAACTTCGCTCACAAAACAGAACTGTTGAGAGTTTTGCTACGGAATGGCAAGAAGTTTACTTGGGGTGAGCCGCAGCAGACAGCGTTCTCATAGATTAAAGAGAACATAGACCAGGCAGGAGTGTTGGTTGGTATCTTTTCAGTCAGATTTAAGTACTATACTTTCAGTGGATGCCTGTGCAGTGGGCACTGGGACAGTGTTAGTACAAATGCATGGCAAGGTGGAAAAAACTGTGGCCTTTGCTTCAAGCTCTTTGACAGACACCGAAAGGAATTACTCCGTTATAGAGTGTGAGGTACTGGCAGTTACCTGTGCAACTAGATATTTCTGAGTGCTCTTGTGGGGAAGTGTTTTCGCTTTCTGAACAGATCACAAACCACTATTCAAAGTCTCAGGACCCGAATGCACAAAAAACTGTTTGGGAAGATTAGCACGATTGGCAGTTAAATTACAAGAATACAATTGTAGAGTAGAATATATACCAGGGCGGAGAAATATAGTGTAAAATTCTCCCTCATGGTTACATGACAAAAAAACTGAACACACTGACTTGCCAACGGAAGATGTGTTAGCTAATTTAGATGATGTCACTGAAGGATTAGGAAGTTCAATATGAAAAAAAGACTGGATCACAGCTATGCAGCGGGATGAGGCTTTCAAGTTGTGAAGTTGGTGATAGGAATAGTGAGGAGGGAGAATATGATACCGGAAGGGTTAAGACCATACTTCAAAATCATAGATGAGTTGTCAATTCAAGATGAATGGCTAATATTGAGGGGTGAAAGGTTTGTGCCACCAGAAACAGTTAGAGATAAGTTGATTGGTTTGGCCCATGAAGGGACATTTAAGAGGGCAAAGAAAGGTTTTGGTGGCCAGTCATGGAAAAAGAAAATAAGGAATGGGTGAAAAAATGGGAAAGTTGCAAGGAATCTGAAAAAAGGTTGAGTGGAGGTATTGGCATTTTAGAAGGAGATTGACATGTTTCGGAAGCTGAATATGTTTCAGAGAAAATTTGTTTAGGTTTTATTGGTCATATGCTGCCGTCCATCAATTGTTTCTTTTGCATATATCACCCTAAGTGGGAAGGGTATGCCCAGGCGTGGGTCCCGTGCTCACTACACCACTGCATTCAAGCTAGCCTGGCTGATGAAGGGTGATGCCCTGAAACCGGTCCCAGGATGCTTGTTTCCGGTCCAGGGAGGACCTGGCATGGATGTTCGGGCTGGACTGTTCCGACAAGGAACAGGGTCAAGACTGATTTACATATGACTGGGTCCAAACTGGGGTGGTGTGGTGAGCAAAAGAATGATGGATTTAACCCAGATCCTTGTGACTGGGGGTGAATGTTTGCATTGTCCAGCATTCCGTCCATCAATTGTTTCTTTTGCATATGTCGCTTTAAGTGGGAAGGGTATGCCCAGACGTGGGTCCCGTGCTCACTACACCACTGGATTCAAGCTAGCCTGGCTGATGAAGGGTGATGCCCTGAAACCGGTCCTAGGATGCTGGTTTCCGGTCCAGGGAGATCCTGGCTTGGCTGTTCCCACAAGGAACAGGGTCAAGAATGATTTCTATACGGCTGGGTCCAAACTGGGGTGGTGTGGTGAGCAAAAGAATGATGAATTTAACCCAGATCCTTTTGACTGGGGGTGATTGTTTGCATTGTCCAGCATTCCGTCCATCAATTGTTTCTTTTGCATATGTCGCCATCAGTGGGAAGGGTATGTCCAGACGTGGGTCCTGTGCTCACTACACAACTGGATTCAAGCTAGCCTGGCCGATGAAGGGTGATACCATGAAACCGGTCCCAGGATGCTTGTTTCCGGTCCAGGGAGGACCTGGCTTGGCTGTTCTGGCTAGACTGTTCCCACAAGGAACAGGGTCAAGACTGATTTGCATATGGCTGGGTCCAAACTGGGGTGGTGTGGTGAGCAAAAGAATGATGGATTTAACCCAGATCCTTGAGACTGGGGGTGAATGTTTGCATTGTCCAGCATTCCGTCCATCAATTGTTTCTTTTGCATATGTCGCCCTAAGTGGGAAGGGTATGCCTAGACGTCGGTCCCGTGCTCACTACACCACTGGATTCAAGCTAGCCTGGCTGATAAAGGGTGATGCCCTGAAACCGGGCCCAGGATGCTTGTTCATGGTCTAGGGAGGACCTGGCGTGGTGGCCGGGCTGGACTGTTCCCACACGGAACAGGGTCAAGACTGATTTTCATATGGCCGGGTCCAAACTGGGGTGGTGTGGTGAGCAAAATAATGATGGATTTAACCCAAATCCTTGTGACTGGGGGGTGAATGTTTGCATTGTCGAGCATTCCGTTCATCAATTGTTTCTTTTATATATGTCGTCCTAAGTGGGAAGGGTATGCCTAGACGTCGGTCCCGTGTTCACTACACCACTGGATTCAAGCTAGCCTGGCTGATGAAGGGTGATGCCCTGAAACCGGGCCCAGGATGCTTGTTTACGGTCTAGGGAGGACCTGGCGTGGCTGGCCGGGCTGGACTGTTCCCACACGGAACAGGGTCAAGACTGATTTTCATATGGCCGGGTCCAAACTGGGGTGGTGTGGTGAGCAAAATAATGATGGATTTAACCCAGATCCTTGTGAGTGGGGGGAATGTTTGCATTGTCCAGCATTCCGTCCATTGTTTCGTTTGCAGCTATATTGGTGGAGGCAAAGTCAAGGTGGGTGGAGGTAGCCTTTATGAAGTCTATCACCACAGGTGCAACTGTCGATGTTATGAGTGATGTGTACAGACAGGAAGGTATCCTGTCAATACTTACTGATAATAGAACAAAAATTACTTCTATATAGATGTATCAGTTCTTCAGAAAACTTGGGGTAAGGCATGCATGTGCTTCTCCATAGAATCCCTAAGGTAATAGTTTATGTGAAAGGATTAAGAACATGGTGAAAGGCCCAATGCAATTAGCCTGTACTGCTGGAATCTAAGTGCAGGAGGCTATCAAAGATATGCTATGGGCCTATCACACTACTGCAAATGCTGGAACAGGGAAGAGTCTGTTTTGAAATGATGAATGGTAGACAACCAGGCACCAAATTGGTTCCTTCCTGGATGTGTGAATGCGTTTCAGGGAAGAAATAGAATTGCTTAAGGAAGTAAGGACAGGAAAGATTCATTCAGGTGGGAGACTGGCTCAAGGTTAAACCAGGAGGAGTTGGTAGGGGTTTGTCAAAATTTCAAGACCAATTTAAGGTCAAATCTATAGGTGGGAATTGGGTGAAATTAGACAATGGACATACATGGAATCTTAGATGGGTGGCTTTATATCAGTAACAAGGTGAAGTAATTAATAAGTCTATTGATTGAGCAATTTCAAGTTTGCCATGGTTACTAATGAATGACAATTAATTTACAAGGTCACAAGTAAACACATAGGGTCAGGCGTGAGAGAGAGCAATTGAGACGGAAAATATGATACAAGCAGAAAAAGAAGAACAAGAAAACTCCAGTTTATTTGGGGCATTATGTCTGCAGTTAGAGTACTTTGTGACTTTTGATGTTCGCCTAAGAAATTAATAGAGTTGTAAAGTTACATTTTTATTTAAATGTGCAATACTTCTTTATGGTAATTTTGTATCATTTGTTGAATGTCTTCTTGTGTTGTATGTAAATGTTTTACCTTGTCTTGTTTCATGTTACATAATGTTGCTGCTCTGCTTGGTTTGCTTTGTTATTTAAGTGTCTTTGTATTTTGATATTATTGTTAAATGGTATTCATGTTTTAGACTCATGTTTCAGTTATTACAATAATGTGTTAAAGTTCAATTTTATTATCATTTTGTGGTAAAGAAAGGAGATGTGTCATATTATACTTAGCCAGTTTCAGTTAGGCTGATGGAGACTGCTGTGTCAGCTGAGCATTCTATAAATTACATTATTGCAGGATTTGAGTAATGTGACTGATAAAATGTATGCCTGTCTGAAATCCAGTCGAGTGTTTCTCATCGCTGATCAAATAAATCTCCTGGAACATCTACGTGGTAAAAGGGCTCTTTAAAGACACGACAACAAGGATGTGCGGGCGGCCGAAAGTGTGTTGGTGTTCGCGCCCCCCTGATGCCTCGTGACCGTTGCTGGTAGGAGCTTGCAGATTGCCAGAGCAAGCGACCCCCCTTTTAGTGAAGAGGACAGTCTGGAGGCAAAACACCCATAATTAAGGTTTAGGAGCCTGGGGGGAGGGGGAGGGGGGACTGAGAAGTGCAACTGGGGCACCCAGACTTGATCGGCCGGACTTAAACATGGCGCCCGCTGCTTACCATGCCTATACAAGTTTTTGGCGTGCTGGGACAGCCGGGGCCTCACTGTGGGTGCTTGAGCCAGGCGGGAGACCTGACTTTGTGGCACAGTTCTGCCTGCCCTTGAGCGCCCTCCTCTATCAACAAGATGGAGCCCAGCATGACCTCAAGAATAGCCCGTGGATCCAGTGTAGTAATGAAAGGTACGCTGTAATCAGGTTTCAAGTTTTATTCAATACAGCCCCACAGGGAGTACGCTTCAGTTAGGCTCAGGAGGAATCAATGACAGTTGGGAACAGGGGCAGAGGAGAGGAGGCATTGAAATGCTGGGAGAGCCAATGGGAGGGGGTATACATAAAGGATGCTCTCGCGCAGGAGAGCCAAGGCAGTTACTGTCACGAGCTGGCAGAAGGGTGTGACAAGAATACAAGTTGATTACAACACATCTTTCTCTCTTGTATGTTTAACAATTATTCACAAAGTCATCAAAACATTTGGGTCAGTTGATAATTCTACCAAACCTTCCTATAGGACGGTGGTGGTCTGATGCTACCTCAGTGTCTGAATGGGGATCGCTATTGGTCCTACCATACCTGCCCCTAAGGTGCTGACTGTCACATGCGACATCGGAGGCAGAATGTGAATCACCCACGTCACTCCAATCAAGCTCAGGAGCGCGCAAGTTGATATTCTCAAACTGGCCCGAATGGGCGACACTCTGTGGAGTCAGTGGTGAATGGTGGAGTGTGATTTAGTGCATCTTCACTAGTGGAACACCCTTAATTGCTACTTGGCATGTAACTGCGGGCGTCAACATTTTCACCGTAATCCCCCTAAAGATCTTTACCTGTACTGTTGGATTGGCACAAGCCTGAATCATCTCTGGTGGCACTAAATGACTGATAATGGTTGAACTCACTCCTAGTGGATTGACATTTAGCTAATCTGTTCAAGTGCCAAACTTTTCCATCGCTGAGTCTGGCAGCGTTGTTGTATAATTTGCTGATGTGCAGGGGGGAAGTGAATCTACTTTCTCCCTTCTTAGTTTTCCTTTCCAGGCGAACTTTGACAAGGTCACCAATCTTGAAGGAATGTTCTTTGACAGCATGTCTGGAGTCATACCAGTCTTTGTAGCTCATCTGTGCTTTTTCTATGCTGTTCCTGATGGTTTCAGGTGACCATTCGATTTGTTTGGAGGCTGGCATACAGCCTAAATCTTTGCTTAAGGGTTGTCTGCTTCTCATAAGGACAAAGGGTGCCAAATTGGTGCTGGCACATGGGGAAATTCTAAATGCCCATATTAGTTTGAAGATTTCTTCTTCCCATTTGAGATTTGAATTCCGGGATAGTTATATATGTCCTTTAATGACTCGGTTGAAACGTTCAACAAGGCCATTACCTTCAGGATGATAAAGTAAAGTGGTGAGGTGGGTAATACAATTTCTTTCTAAGAAAGATTTAAATGTTTTTATTTTATTTTATTTATTTTTGCGAAATACATGAGTTAGTAGAAAATGAGTCATTATAAAACATCACATATACACCTGATAACCATTAATACAGAAACAAGAAGAAGAAAAAAAGAATTGGCAGAAAGAAATTGATAGCAATAAGACATACTAATATCATAAAGATCAAATTAGACACTAAATCCAGTACACATAAATGCAATTAATTACAATGAAGCGATAGCAAATCAAAACTCTGGGAGATAGCACCAATTAACCACCGGATATATAGGGCGGGGGATCAAGTTGCGGACTCAAGGTAGTAAGTAACACTACCCCAAATTTGCTCACCCAGCTTCTTTTTTCGATGCCCTTTAAGGGCATATAAGCTATACTCCATATTGTATAATTCAAAAGAAGGCGGATCCTGCTGTAACCAGAAAGAGGCTATAATAAGCCTATAGACAGCTCTAGCTAAGAATATTAAATTAACATGTTGCTGTGGGATACCTGTTGCTGCTAACCCCATTTCTACACCTAATAAAATCTGCGTTGCACTTAATTGTAATGGAGTACCCGTAATGGTGGATAAGCATTTCTCTACCTGTGTTAATAAACATGTTAACGATGGGCACCCAAAAGAAATATGAAGATCATCAGCAGATGGATATCCACACCGGAAACATTTCCCTGTCACATCCCCCGGCCATTTTGAGACCTTATCAGGTGTGTAATATAAGTTAAAAATTGATTTGAAGTGCTGTGCCGATAATTTTGCAGAAAGGAATACATTTATGGCAGGGGTGTGGAATTTATTAAAATATCTACTTGTCCATGGGGCAAGTTGCTTCATAAATCTACTTGTCCTGTAACAAAATCCACTTGTCCCTTTAGTGCCATGTGGCTCGGCGACGGATTGTGGCAGCAATCTCATTGTATGGGAGCTGTTGTATAGCCTCTCCGATTGTGCCAGGGCTCATGCAGTGGTGGTTTTTGAATGCTAGAAATCCCTTTGTGTTGCAGTGTTTCTGCGGATCTGCATGCTGGGACTGGGGGTAGTGGTGAGCGGTGGTTCCAGGGTTGGAATGCCCTTTTGGTCTGTGCAGATCTACTGACTTGCATGTTATAGGGGTTTTCAACAACTGTTCTCTAATCTTTTCCCATGCGGAGAAGTGTTGGAGATTTGCTCCCGACAGTGGCGGACGTAGACCTTATTCCAGAGTTGGGAGAAGAGTGGTTGATGGGAGGGTGACCTTGCAAACACTCGGGTTTTCGCATGAGCAAATCTACACATGCATATTTGCTCATGATAAACTACAGTTCACAGATGTACACCATTTCTTGCCCTACTTCTGTAGATTCTTGTGAATTCACGAAAGCCATATAGCTGCACTTAATGCAAGGACATATACCAGGGGTGCACTTTTGAGACTTTCTTTAGTAATAGGGCCACTAGTTTGGTCTGGTGTTGACCGCAACCTTTTGTCTTCGTTAAAATTCTCTCCCCCTCTCTCTGTATCGGCTTGCTTCGCTGTGGGTGGCGGTGTGTGGCTCTTTCATGGGGAGTATGTTGGCACACAGAGTGGTTTTGTTCAGTGGCAGTAACTGGTGTGGCAGTGTGTGCTTTTTTCAGACCAATTTTATTTTGCTTTTGCCAATGTTTGTTATAATGGTGAGGGCCCAGCAGCTCTCACATCAAGAAGGCTTTACAGAAACCATGCCAAAACAAGTCACATATTGGCAAAACTAGAAGGCTGACCACTAATTTCAGACCTACTGGCTTTGCCAGTGCTTGTTTATTTTTATGTTTCTCATGATCTTATTGAAACTGGTTACACTGATTTTCCAATATGACTGTTTTTGCAAAATACTAGCATGCATCAACACATTTTACTAAATGATGCTGCAAAGAAACGGTACCTGAAATTTCACAGTAGTTTAGCAAAATGTTTTTTTTCCTACTTTCATTTTTTTAGGAACATTTTATGTTGAAAGCAAAGAGTCATTAATCTTGCTCTCAAGCTTCTGCAAATATTTGCATCTAATCAGAGAGCATTCTGGGTGCATTATGCATAGCCTCATATTACTAAACTTTGAAACTGCGAATACACATTTTTATACTGTAACCACTGTCAGTAGTGCAGTCACAACTTACATTTACTTAGAGCACACACCCTAATAATAAAGGATTTCAATTAATGAACCATAAATACAAGTTTGAACAGCATTAACATAGGCACACAAATAATAACTTTACTTCAGGCAGTGACCTTCCCTTGCCCTTAATGTGCTACTACAAACTGGCAGCCAAAGGGTTTGTGCTGCAGGGGGTTGGGCCTACTTGTCCCAAGGACAAAATACACATTAAAACTTGTTGCCCTTGACCCCAAACAATATGTCCTGGGTGTTGGGCTATAGGAATTCCACATCCCTGTATGGCCATTTGCAGAGAAACTTCTATCTGTATATCCTGCCTCCCCAGTTTGCTCCCCCACTTAGAATTTTGTTGCTCAATATCATTCACCTTAGTACCTAGCATATGACCATATAGCACTCCTATCTTTGCAGCTTTCATGTTATCTTCTATCAAGGGGTTAGCTTGAAAAATTCCGCCTTTATTCGACAAATAATTCCTAATCTGCAAATACTTTACAAAATTCTCCCTAGGAAGCTGGTATTGCTCACGTAGTTGTTCAAAAGATTTCATACAGCCATCGCTATAAAGATTACCCACTAACCTTAATCCTTTTTGCCTCCATCTATACACCACTTGATCCCATTTTTTGCCACAAAGAGTTTGCAATACGGTGTTCTGTTCTTGAATTTAAATTCTAGTTTACGAGTTCCTGAAAATTTGATGTTATCACCTGTGTAACTCCTAGCAATTACGTTGGACTTCAAGTGAAGCACCAATTTATCCTCAAATTGTTTCTTCCATACACTTTCGTTGACAATGGTGAACGGAGAGCCAGAGTCCGCCATTATTTTCAAAGGCACCCCACCTAATCACACATGGGTTTTTTGATTTTGGTAGGAGCTATTTCTAGAATGTCATATTCTAGGCCTAGGATTTGGAATTCCAGGCTGGATTCCATTGATTGACTACCCAGAAGTGGAATAGGGGTCGTTAATGATCAAGTGTGGGCTACTGATGGCGATTATGGCCCCAATTGTAGTTTGGCTAATGTGTCGGTCCGTATAGAACCAACGGGGAGTTGCCAACCTAATGATGGGGTACAACAGGATATTGTCGGGTGGTATCTGGTGACTTCGGCCCATCATTAAATACAGGCCTGGAATTTTCAAATGAAAAGGGTATAAGTATATATAATCTAGCTAACCCACCACCGGTGCGTGAAGTCTGTAGGGAAGGAGGAAATGTAATATCATGGAATATAGCTGGATTGGGTACCAGACTACAATCACCAGAGTGGGTTTCTTTTATAAGCAACTTTGACGTCTGTATATTCCAAGAGACCTGGGCCTGCGAGCCCCAGTTTCTTCTGGGTTTCTTGAATTTTTTTGTCCCGGTTGTCAAGGGTCCCAAGGGTCGCCCAAAAGGGGGTTAACCATTTGGGTGCGACAAGCACTCTTTGCTAGAGTGCTAGAGCTCCCGACTGTCAGCAGCGACATCCAGCTGATAAGGATCATGACTGAAGCAGGGAGTTTTTTTGGATATTTACAATCTGTATGCTAGAGGGACAGGAGGCAGGAAGTCTAAGGTACTGGTCGCTCTAGATCAGCTGATTGATACCCAGCCCGTTGAGAATAATATAATAGTGGCAGGGGATCTAAATATGACCTTTGAGCCTCTCAAAGTAGATGATTGGCATGTAGGGGAGGACGAGGAATCCCAGTGGGGGATCCCCAAGCTGGACCTCGTACCAGTAAAGAAATGGTCAGACAGCATATTACAGTTCAATGCTTTGTGTTGCGAAAGAGGGTTTAGAGCACTCAATGGAAGAACTGTGAGTGACGTCCAAGGAGCAGTCACTTTTGACAACGGTCGCTCACAGAGCAGGATTGATTATGCTGTCTATAGTATGGCTATCTGGCACTTGATCAAGGATATGAAGGTTGTGGATAGGCAGGAGAGTGACCACAATCCCTTATGCATTACACATTTCCTATGGGAGGAGATCCACAGGGGCTAAACGATTGTGAGGAGGCCCTTGAGGAGATCGTCCCATCAAATAACATGAGGCGGGTAAGATGGGCCTAAGTTATGACCAAAAGGGAAGTGCTCGAGAGCATTAGCGAGGAACTAGATAAAACCACTAACGCCGTGGAGGCCAGGCTGGAGGTTGGAACAGAGATTGCCAATGACTTGAAAGAAATTACAAAGTTGCACGACAACTTCTTTGAAAACGTAAAGGGACATTTCTACAGGGTAGTACCCAAACCAGTAGACAACATGAGGCCTAAAAGAAAGGGTTGGTACAATGAGGCTTGCAGGTCTGCAAGATCACTTCTAGGTCTGGCTATTAAAAAAAGAGATCTGTCTGCTGTCCGGGAAGCACGGTTGGAGTATAAGACCTGTATTTTGAGGACTAAAAAACAATGGGACGAGCAACACTGGCAAGACCTAAAAAGTGCCAGTGCTGCGAAGGATTCCAGACTTTTCTGGAATATAGTTAAGTGGGGGATAGGAGGTTACCCTGAACCACCAACTAATCATTTAACTCAGAGTAGTTAGATAGAATACTTTGGCCCCCAATATACATGCCGACCTGAGGACAAGTCCGGAGATGCCCCAGCCATTGTTTTGCATTCAGCTCCTCCCTTTAATATGAGCGATGTAGAAGTGGCCCTTAATTCAATCTCACGGGGGAAGGCACCCGGATCCGACGGGGTACCAGCGGACGTTTTCTTTCATGATAAAGCCCGTTGGGGCAACTACATAATGAAGTTGGCCAATGCAGTGGCGTTAGGGGCCCCGGTTCCGAAGTCTTGGCAAGGGGCTGTTATAATTCCCGTGTATAAGAAGGGCGATAAAGCGCTGCCCGGGAATTATAGGCCTATTAGCCTAATAGACACAGTCCAAAAGGTGATAGGGAAATTGACCTTAGAGAAAATAATGGTCTGGGCAGAAGAAGAAAAAATCATGTCCCCTTTTAAAGCAGGCTTCCGCAGGTTAACCAGCACCACAGACCAGATATTCCGTTTCACCTTACTTCATTGGAAGACGGTCCTGCTCAGGAAAGGCAGCCTTTATGCTGCCTTTATAGATTTGCGAGCAGCATTTGACCTGGTACCTCGGTCAAAGTTCTGGGAAGTTTTAAGCCACATGGGTATGCCGCTGGAAACTTTATCACTCGTGATGAGATTGCACGAGGGAAACCATGCAAAAATCCAGTGGGGGGACATGGGCAAGTTACCAACGACTTTCCTGTCGAGCGGGGTGTGCGCCAAGGGTGCGCTATGGCACCCACGCTCTTTTCCTTGTATATCAATGGGGTGGCTGAACGCATGCTGACAGGAGATGTAGATGCCCCGTCCCTGGCAGGAGCGAAGATCCCGATCTTATTATTGGCGGACGATACGCTTATTGTCTCTAAAACCCCCGTGGACAGCAGCGAGCCCTGAAGATCTTTCAGGGATTTTGCACTGACCGTGGGCTAGAAGTCAATGTTACCAAGACAAAGCTCATGGTTTTTAACCCGCACCACAGCTTTAAAGGAAACTTTTTTATGGATGGTGAAAAAGTGGAAAAGGTATCGGATTTTGTCTACCTGGGCATCCACATAGCAAAGGTAGCTAACTGGGGGAAGCATATAGAAATGGCGGCTCTTAAATTTCGCCAAAATACAGGAGCCATAACTGTGGAGCATAGAAAATCCTTGACAAAGCCGATTCAGCCAGCACTCCAAGTGTATGAGGCAAAAGCCATCAGTTCGGCTCTTTATGGTGCCGAAATATGGGGCTATGATAATCTAGCGTCACTGACACTTGTTGAAAATAAATTCTTGCGTAATCTTATTGGCGTCCTAAAAAGTACACCCTTGAGACCGCTGTGCTATGAATTGGGCAAGAAAGCAGTTTCGGACATGGCCAGATTGAGACCAATATTATACTGGCGTCGCATCTGGGTCACGCCGGAGCTTGCGCATTACGCCCAGGGTTTTCTTGGACGTAATTAAAACAGACACATTTCACAAGATAAGCTGGCTAAAAGAACTGTCCAAAGTTTTATTCAAATTGGGCATGAAGGGACTATAGGAGAATCCTGAGCTAGCCCAGTTCCCTTCTAAAGAAGATCTAAAAGCTAGGTACTGGGAAATGGTTGCCTACCAGAAATGGAATGACGCTGCTCCTTTATCTATGGAGGGTACATATTTGGAAGCTGTTAGACCTGACATCATTGGCTTGAGTCTCTCCTCCATTTTTTCTGTTTGCCTCCAATGTTTTACGATGTTTTGCTGGTATATGTTTTGGGCGCGGTGTCACTGCTGATCAGTGCCACAGCGCAAGTGCTCCCGATGTTAAATTGATGTATCTATGGTATCCATGTTTGGCTTATTTGGTTTACTGTCAGTCCCTAGTCTAGTGCACCAGGAGTGCCGGGGCTTGTAAATACAAATGCCGCTCGTGGGCTTGCAGCACGTGTTGTGCCACCCACAGGAGCGGCCTCGTAAAAGAATGTCTACGGGTCGGTCATTGCGAGACCCACGTGCAGCCTAGTGCTGTCACGCAGGCTGCGCAAGTATACCTACTTGCCAGCCCCCACAAACCTTCCCTTGACTTCATGTTAGTCACCCCTATGGTAGGCCCACGGGCAGGGTGCATTGTAAGTATAAGGTAGGACACGCCTGACCAAGTTGGCATGTCCTAATAGTGAATTACAGCCATCTTCGTTCTTCACTTTTGCGAGGTAACCTGCTCTCCATTAGTTAGAATGGGCCGCCGGGATTATTAATACTATGATCCTAGCTGGCTCGGGGAGCATGGTGCAATGTCGAGTTTGGTATCCCTGAACTCGGGCTTTAATTACGCACCCATTGGTGTGGATGGTTTTTGGACTCTGGGTTTGAAAATAGCACTTTTTAGAAAGTGTCTATTTTCTTGTCTAACCATATCTGGTTTCTGCTGGTCTTGCGTGTGTGTGACAGGAGCCGGGTGGCTCCACAGGTCTGGATGAGTCAGTGTGGGATGAGTGGGACATTTGCGTTGAGAGTAGGGGGAGAGTAGTTGTTGATAGCCGGCCCTGCCTGATACAATGCTGGCTCCACCTCCTGCCAAGCGGCTGATGGCTCTGTGCCTGCCATGGACGATCCCTAGCCCCACCTCCTGCCAGGAGGCCGATAGCTCTGCTCCTGCCAGTGTCAATGCTGGCTCCACCTCCTGCTGGGCATCTGAGGACCCAGCCCTGCTCAGTGAATAGGCCAGGTGCTTCTGCCTGGCTCCACCCACAACAGACCCAGGATGTTGGGAAATCCCCTGCATGGACAAAGGGATCAAAGCCGGAAAGGGGTATAAGAGAAGGACCCCTGAACCAAGAATTTAGATCACTTCTGACAAGGAACCCTGTAACCAAGGACAAGAGGCCTGCTGATCTAAGGACTTTCCTACCCCTTCTGCCAGTGTGCTGTTTGCTGGGGGGAATCCTGCAGTGCTTCTTTATTTTTGCCAAGGAACCAGGAGAGAGGAACTGTGTGTGTACTCTCACGCTTGATAAGAAAATCTCCAAGGACTGGAAGAGTGCCTGTCTCCTGCCGAAGTCACAGGGCTAAAGGACTTCATCTGCTTAAAGTGCTATTTGCTGGAACCTGTGAATCCAGCACCTCTGAAAGAACCAGCAATCTTGACGCCGACGGACGTCGCCGAATCCAGCTCGACGTAGTGGGTAACGGCCCCAGTGTCTCGCTTCCTCGACGACCGGCCGCCGGGCCCGACCGACGCCAGCAGCAACGCCAGTGAGTGGGAGTACGGCTCTAGCTCCAGAGGACCTCGTGTCTGCACCGCTGCTGATCGCATCAACTGTGTGCCCTCTCGACGCCGTGAGCGCTGCTCACTCTGTGCAACCGCATCATCGACGACGCCTGCTGAGGCCTGATCGACACCGAAGACGCGACGCCGGATTGCTCGACGCCGCTGATCATCGTGTGCTTCATTTTCCTAAAGGTACTGTGTTGTTGGGGGTCCGTGTGACTCCGGGCTCGACGTAGCGCTCCTCGCGGCCGACGCCGAACCTTTGGATTAACTTTGCCTCGACGTCGTGTAGCCCCGGTGTGGGTTACCCTGTTGCTAAGAACTGTATTGCCAAGAAGAAGATTTACTTTGATACAAAAGACTTTGTGCTAAAGAAGAAACTACCTTTGAGCTATTTTTCCCTTCCCAGAGTATTTATTAAGATTGTGTACATTTTTGTCGTTATTTGGTCTTGTGCTAAGCCTTATATAAAAATACTTATTTTTATAATACTACTGTGTCGTGTCCATTTGTAGTGTATTCACTTTATTGCTGTATGTGGTCATAATTGCTTAACACACAGCCTCTGAGATAAGCCTGTCTGCTCTGCCAAGCTACCAAGGGGGTGAGCAGGGGTTATCGAAGGGTGTGATCCCCTTGCCCTGACTAGAAAAGGTGTGTCCCTATTTGTCAGAAGTGTATACCTCTGCCAACTAGAGACAGCCGGTTCTAACATTGGATGCAGCGGTGAGGATTTTGACCTTGCATTTATGACCCATGTACAGTGATTAGTGTGCGCTACATAGTGAAAGCAGACCATAGCGCAGTCACAATCTATTTGGAAGGATCCCATTTTTGGTTCTCCGCTTTTCTGAAGCTTGATTTTTTTGAACACTGCCAGTTTTGACCATGAGTGACAACGAAGTCACTACCCCTGTTGTTGTTGTGGAGGAATTCGACAGAGCGAATATAAACGACTACGGCTTGAAGAAACTGAAATCTTTCTGCAAGCGGTTTAAAGTTCCTACCAAAGGCATCACATTGAAGGAGGAATATCTCAAAGCTTTGGAGGCCTGGTTGGAATCCAGAGATCCCACTGATCCGGTGGTGGTACCGCCAGTGGAAGGGGATGAGGAGGCGCCAGCGAATGGGCCTGAGTCCTCTCCCGGAAGCAGTGTTTCCTCCAAAGGTCTTTCCCCTGAAGAGCGTGAAGAAAGGGCGAAGGAGCGTGCATACAACATGGAAATGGCAAGGCTAAAGATAAATGGGCAGTTGGAGTTAGAAAATGCAAGAGGTAGAAGAGAAGCTGATTTGGAGACCAAAAGGTTAGATTTTGAAAGAGAGAAGTTAGCTTTGGAGCGTGATACCAAGTTGAGGGAATTGGAAATCCAAGCTAAGAAGTTAGAATTGAATCCCTCTGGTGGCAGCATTCCATCTGGGCTGGCAGAAAGTAAGTTTTACTTTCCTAAAGATGTGATAAAAGATTATCATAGGAACGAAGATATTGGTCAGTGGTTTAAAGCATATGAGTTAGCATTGTTGGCCCACCAGGTCCCTGAGAAGAATTGGGGAGCGGGGTTGTGGGGTCGCTTTGTGAATGAGGGGAGAGATACCCTGTTAGACATGCCTGTTGCGGCTAGGATGTCGTATGCTCATATGAAAGATGCTTTAATGTTGCGGTATGGCCTAACCCCCGAGAAGTACAGACAAGCTTTTAGAGAATGTAAGAAGTTGCCGGGTACGACGTGGGTTGAATATGTGTCTTATTTTTGCAGAGCCATGGATGGTTGGGTGAAGGGCAGCAAAGTGGAAAGTTATGAAGCACTTTATGATTTGTTTGCTTGGGAGCATTTGTCTAATAACTGTTTTCCAGAGCTGCGCCAGCACCTGATTGATAGCAAGATATCTAACCCTAGAAAACTTGCTGAGGAGGCGGACCGCTGGGTCAGTACCAGGGTCCACAAGGGTCCAGTGGGAGACTCAGCCAAAGGTGGGCAGGGTCCCCAGCAGAAGAGCGGGGGGACAAGGGTAAACAGAAGGAGTCCCAGAAAGGGCCCCAAAGTAATCCCCAAGGGAACCAAGGGAAAGGTTCCCAGCCTCCCCCTGAGAAGAAGCCAGGGGCCCCAACGGGTAAACCTGTTCATAGGGGCCCCCTAACCTGCTACACATGTGGGCAGGTGGGACACCGGTATTACGATCCCCAGTGTCCCATGAAGAAATCGAATGCACCGCCGAGTGCACCCCCCCGTCAGTTGGCGAGCGTAGCCCTGGGAGGGGAGGAGATGGTTGTCCATGGTGGGAAGGGTCCCGCAGAGATGTCCCTTGTCTCGCTAGGAGACATGCAAATGGTCCCTCCACCCCCTCTGCCTAGTAACACTAGTAAATATAGGCAGTGGGTGACCATTAATGGCCATAGAGTGGAAGCTCTCAGAGACACTGGAGCGAGTGTGACAGCTGTCAAGTGTCACTTGGTGTCCAGAGAGCAGGTGGTTCCCCACGCATTCTACCCCGTGATAGCTGCCGACAACTCCCAGAAAGAGTGTGAGGTAGCTCAGGTTTCCTTTGAATGGGGGGGAGTTTCAGGTACTCTTCAGGTTGCTGTGAGGCCCGCCATGCCCGTTGATTGTCTCCTGGGCAACGATTTAGAAGACTCCCCTTGGGCTAAGGTGGAGAGAGAGGCGCACTTGAAAATGTTGGGCGTGCCAGAGTGGGTGTGTGCAACCACTCGATCGATGACAGCGAGTAAGGGTGTTGATTGGGTCCCGGAGCCTGAAAGTACGGCCCAGGACCCAGCTGTGAAGAGAAGAGGTAGGAGGCGCGGGAAACCGGCCCCCGTAGTTCCCGTGGTCCAGGAGGAGGTAGACCCTGAGGGGGATGCCCTGGAGCCCACAGGGGAACAAATTGCCGAACTGGGAGACCTGCCCGAGCTGACCCATTGGCAGCAGGATTGTGGTCCCTCCAGGGAGGAATTCTGTGCGGAACAGAAGGAGTGCCCTTCTCTTGTGGGCATGAGGCAGCAGGCCTCAGCCCAATCGTCAGGTGATCAGTCAGGGTCACATTTTGTGTACTGGGAGAACGACCTCCTGTATAGCGAGCCTAAGGCTGCTGAGCCTGGGTCAGCCCGTGTGCTGGTGGTACCCCAGCGCTTCAGAGCCTTCCTACTGGGTTTGGCTCATGACGTTCCGTTAGCTGGACATCTGGGGCAGGACAAGACCTATGACAGGCTTGTCACCCATTTTTATTGGCCTCAGATGCGTAGGGATGTAGACATCCATTGCAAGACCTGTCACACTTGCCAGGTAAGTGGGAAAAGCGGGAGGAAGCAGAAGGCTCCCCTCCAACCTTTTCCAGTGGTCAGTACCCCCTTTGACCGGGTGGGTATTGACATTGTTGGGCCCCTGGACCCCAAGACAGCCCTGGGCAACAGGTTCATCCTGGTCTTGGTGGACCATGCCACACGGTACCCGGAAGCCATCCCTCTCCGAACAGTGACGGCCCCCGTGGTGGGACGGGCACTGATGGGTGTTTTCTCCCGGATGGGGTTCCCCAGAGAGGTGGTGTCAGACCGGGGCACCAACTTCATTTCGAACTATATGAAGTCTCTGTGGAAGGAGTGTGGGGTAACCTACAAGTTCACCACTCCTTACCACCCTCAAGGAAATGGGCTGGCTGAGAGATTCAACCGGACCCTTAAAGGCATGATCATGGGTCTCGAAGAACCAATGAGGCGGAAATGGGATGTCCTCTTGCCATGCCTGTTGTTTGCTTACCGAGAGGTGCCGCAGAAGTCTCTAGGTTTCAGCCCCTTTGAGCTCTTATACGGTCACCCGGTAAGAGGGCCTTTGAGTCTGGTCAAGGAAGGCTGGGAGCAATCTCCCAGGAAACCTCCCCAGGATGTATACAGCTACATGCTGGCCTTTCGGAACCAGACTCGGCGCTTCAGAGAACTTGCTCAGGCAAATCTGGAGGCCAGCCAGGAGGAGATGAAGCGATGGTATGACCGGAATGCCACTCTGGTAGAGCTTCAGCCTGGTCAGGAAGTGTGGGTCATGTCCCCTGTGGAACCTTGTGCGCTCAAGGACAGGTGGACTGGACCGTTTAAGGTTGTGGAGAAGAAGAGCGATGTCACCTACTTGGTGGACTTGAAATCTCCCAGGAACCCCTTGCGGGTCCTGCATGTCAACCGTTTGAAGCCCCACTTAGAAAGGTCCGAAGTGGGCATGCTCCTAGCTACAGATGCTGGAATGGAGGAGGAGAGTGAGCCTCTTCCTGACCTCCTGTGTGCTAAAGAGCAAGACGGGTCAGTGGATGGTGTGGTCCTCTCCGACACACTGACCCTTGAGCAGAAACAGGATTGTCGCCACCTGTTGGGACAATTCCCGGATCTGTTTTCCTTGGTTCCGGGTGTCACTCATTGGTGTGTCCATGACGTTGACACCGGAGACAGCCCTCCTGTGAAGCACAAGGCTTACAGGGTGACTGACAAGGTTAGAGCATACATTAAGGAGGAGGTCTCCAAAATGTTTGCGTTAGGGGTGGTTGAGTCCTCTAGCAGTCCTTGGGCCAGCCCAGTGGTCTTGGTCCCGAAGGCTGCAGCGCCTGGTGCTTCACCAGAACTCCGGTTCTGCGTGGATTATCGAGGACTCAATTCGGTCACGAAGACTGACGCGCACCCCATCCCCAGAGCTGATGAGCTCATCGATCGGTTGGGGGCTGCCCGGTACCTTAGTACGTTTGATCTAACGTCTGGGTACTGGCAGATCGCCTTGACTGATGGGGCAAAGGAGAGGTCCGCATTCTCCACACCAGATGGGCTATACCAGTTCCGGGTGATGCCCTTTGGGATGAAGAATGCCCCTGCCACCTTCCAGAGGTTGGTCAACCAGGTCTTGGCTGGACTGGAGGATTTCAGTGCCGCCTACCTGGACGACATCGCAGTGTTCAGCGCCAGCTGGGAGGAACACTTGCGCCACCTCCAGGAAGTGTTGTTGGCCCTGCGCGGAGCAGGCCTCACAATCAAAGCCAGTAAGTGCCAGATTGGGCAGGGTTCGGTGGTGTACTTGGGGCACCAAGTAGGGAGCGGCAAGGTTGCCCCCCTGCAACCCAAGATTGATACCATCCTGGCTTGGGCGCCGCCCAAAACCCAAACTCAGGTGAGAGCCGTCTTAGGACTCACGGGTTATTACAGGAGGTTTGTCAAGGATTATGGTAACATTGTGCACCCCTTGACTTCGCTGACTTCCAGGAAGCAGCCACGAAACGTGATCTGGACTGATGCCTGTCAAACGGCCTTTGACACCCTGAAAACTGCAATGTGCACAGCACCTATACTCCAGGCACCCGACTTTTCGAAAGAATTTATTGTCCAGACGGACGCTTCAGAGCATGGCGTGGGGGCAGTTCTAGCTCAGGTGAATGAAGAGGGCCGAGACTTGCCTGTAGCCTTCATCAGTCGGAGGTTACTTCCCAGGGAAACAAGGTGGAGTGCGATAGATAGAGAAGCATTTGCTGTGGTCTGGGCGCTGAAGAAGTTGAGACCCTACCTGTTCGGGACTCACTTCCGGGTTCAGACAGACCACAGGCCCCTCAGATGGTTGATGCAGATGAGGGGTGAGAATCCGAAACTGTTGAGGTGGTCCATTTCCCTACAGGGGATGGACTTTACGGTGGAACACCGCCCTGGTACAGATCACGCCAATGCTGATGGTCTGTCCAGATTTTTCCGCCTTAGTGATGAGGACTCCCTAGGTCAAGGGTAGTTCTCCCCACATTTCAGCTGGAGGGGACACGTGTTAGACCTGACATCATTGGCTTGAGTCTCTCCTCCATTTTTTCTGTTTGCCTCCAATGTTTTACGATGTTTTGCTGGTATATGTTTGGGCGCGGTGTCACTGCTGATCAGTGCCACAGCGCAAGTGCTCCCGATGTTAAATTGATGTATCTATGGTATCCATGTTTGGCTTATTTGGTTTACTGTCAGCCCCTAGTCTAGTGCACCAGGAGTGCCGGGGCTTGTAAATACAAATGCCGCTCGTGGGCTTGCAGCACGTGTTGTGCCACCCACAGGAGCGGCCTCGTAAAAGAATGTCTACGGGTCGGTCATTGCGAGACCCACGTGCAGCCTAGTGCTGTCACGCAGGCTGCGCAAGTATACCTACTTGCCAGCCCCCCCAAACCTTCCCTTGACTTCATGTTAGTCACCCCTATGGTAGGCCCACGGGCAGGGTGCATTGTAAGTATAAGGTAGGACACGCCTGACCAAGTTGGCATGTCCTAATAGTGAATTACAGCCATCTTCGTTCTTCACTATTGTGAGGTAACCTGCTCTCCATTAGTTAGAATGGGCCGCCGGGATTATTAATGCTATGATCCTAGCTGGCTCGGGGAGCATGGTGCAATGTCGAGTTTGGTATCCCTGAACTCGGGGTTTAATTACGCACCCGTTGGTGTGGATGGTTTTTGGACTCTGGGTTTGAAAATAGCACTTTTTAGAAAGTGTCTATTTTCTTGTCTAACCATATCTGGTTTCTGCTGGTCTTGCGTGTGTGTGACAGGAGCCGGGTGGCTCCACAGGTCTGGATGAGTCAGTGTGGGATGAGTGGGACATTTGCGTTGAGAGTAGGGGGAGAGTAGTTGTTGATAGCCGGCCCTGCCTGATACAATGCTGGCTCCACCTCCTGCCAAGCGGCTGATGGCTCTGTGCCTGCCATGGACGATCCCTAGCCCCACCTCCTGCCAGGAGGCCGATAGCTCTGCTCCTGCCAGTGTCAATGCTGGCTCCACCTCCTGCTGGGCATCTGAGGACCCAGCCCTGCTCAGTGAATAGGCCAGGTGCTTCTGCCTGGCTCCACCCACAACAGACCCAGGATGTTGGGAAATCCCCTGCATGGACAAAGGGATCAAAGCCGGAAAGGGGTATAAGAGAAGGACCCCTGAACCAAGAATTTAGATCACTTCTGACAAGGAACCCTGTAACCAAGGACAAGAGGCCTGCTGATCTAAGGACTTGCCTACCCCTTCTGCCAGTGTGCTGTTTGCTGGGGGGAATCCTGCAGTGCTTCTTTATTTTTAGAAAATCTCCAAGGACTGGAAGAGTGCCTGTCTCCTGCCGAAGTCACAGGGCTAAAGGACTTCATCTGCTTAAAGTGCTATTTGCTGGAACCTGTGAATCCAGCACCTCTGAAAGAACCAGCAATCTCGACGCCGACGGACGTCGCCGAATCCAGCTCGACGTAGTGGGTAACGGCCCCAGTGTCTCGCTTCCTCGACAACCGGCCGCCGGGCCCGACCGACGCCAGCAGCAACGCCAGTGAGTGGGAGTACGGCTCTAGCTCCAGAGGACCTCGTGTCTGCACCGCTGCTGATCGCATCAACTGTGTGCCCTCTCGACGCCGTGAGCGCTGCTCACTCTGTGCAACCGCATCATCGACGACGCCTGCTGAGGCCTGATCGACACCGAAGACGCGACGCCGGATTGCTCGACGCCGCTGATCATCGTGTGCTTCATTTTCCTAAAGGTACTGTGTTGTTGGGGGTCCGTGTGACTCCGGGCTCGACGTAGCGCTCCTCGCGGTCGACGCCGAACCTTTGGATTAACTTTGCCTCGACGTCGTGTAGCCCCCGTGTGGGTTACCCTGTTGCTAAGAACTGTATTGCCAAGAAGAAGATTTACTTTGATACGAAAGACTTTGTGCTAAAGAAGAAACTACCTTTGAACTATTTTTCCCTTCCCAGAGTATTTATTAAGATTGTGTACATTTTTGTCGTTATTTGGTCTTGTGCTAAGCCTTATATAAAAATACTTATTTTTATAATACTACTGTGTCGTGTCCATTTGTAGTGTATTCACTATATTACTGTATGTGGTCATAATTGCTTAACACACAGCCTCTGAGATAAGCCTGTCTGCTCTGCCAAGCTACCAAGGGGGTGAGCAGGGGTTATCGAAGGGTGTGATCCCCTTGCCCTGACTAGAAAAGGTGTGTCCCTATTTGTCAGAAGTGTATACCTCTGCCAACTAGAGACAGCCGGTTCTAACAGAAGCGAAACTCCTTCCCAGGTTGGAGCCCTATTGGGACGAGATTACAAAGCCTGGGGATCGGAAACTTTATCTCCAGCTCAGAGTAGGGTCACTCCCAGTAAGATCATTAACGGGCAGATGGGCTGAAGCCAATTCCAGTGTTTGCCCGGCTTGCAAAAATGGTGTTGAAACCATTGCCCATCTTCTCTTTGTCTGTAGTGCTTATTCAACCCCCGACGAGTTTGGCTAATAGCAATGTACAAAATGCTAGGCACAAGGGATAGCAAGGTTGCACTAAGATTAATTTGCACTAGCACCTTGCCGGTTATCTCAGTAGCGGCCGCAAAATTTCTGGGGTGGGCATGGGCAATCAGAGGGAAATCTGTACCTTGAACTGTGATTTTATTGATTCTTTTGATGTTTTTAAATAGTCTGTCAAAATGCTTTGTATATCTAATTCTAGAAAATATAGCTCTTTTTTAAATCTGTAAATGTATTATTAATAATGGAATTTTATTGGAGGTTGTAAACTTGTTTTAGTATGGAACCAAAATGTTTTATTGTGCTTTTATGAGTTTTTATCTCGAATAAAGCAAATTTGACTTGACTTGAATGTCATATTCGATGGAGAACACGTAATTGATGTCATCAGATTTAGAACTGTCCGAGTCTTCCGATTTGGAGTCATCTTCTTCTTGGATGTGATTTACAGGTTTGCTCCGTCGCAAGGATTTTCTGTTGTATACTTTGGTGAAATGCCTTATTAATCCACAAGACGTGCACCTCTGAGATTTGTCCGGGCACTTTTTGAAATCTGCAAAATGGGAGGAAGACCCACATCAATAGCATCTACGATCAGTGTTGTCTCTGTGCTTTTTGACCTGATCAAATTTCTTCTTGTTGGTTTCACTTTTCCTGTAAGTATCATTAGTATTCTGTCGGGAACTTTCCTTGGATCTCAGTTTGTTAGCATTGGATGCATTGACAACCTTCACAACATTTGGTTCGTCAAGAACAGCCTTGGCACATCTGCCAGTCAGTTCAGCTTTTTTTACTAAGGCAACCACTTCTTTCAGAGGAGACTCGCCATTTACCAACAGTTTGTCTTAGATGTTGGAGTTGCTAGAGTGCATAATTATTTGGTCACGTATGAATTCTTCTTGTAATTGCCCAAATCTGCATGTTAAGGTTAAGTTGTTCAAGGCGGAAACATATTCATTAATGCTCTACTCTTTGCCCTGCTTCCTTCTTGAAAATGTATAGCGTTCGACAGCAACACATACTAGGAGTGAGAAATGTGCATCCAAATCATCCAAAGCGTGCTGAAATACATCATCACCCTCCTATACTTTCTTTTCAATCCTGTTGTACGTTTTTACACCACCTGGACCCAAACAATACAATAGAACTTTCTTCTTCTTCACAGGAGTGAAATCATCATCTTCCACCGTTTCTATGTAGTTTCAGAAATATTCTTTCCACTCCTTCCATGGCATGCATGGTTCGCCTTTGAGTGGAAGGAAGGTTTGAGGTTGTGATAGATTCAATTAACTTAAAGCGCACATTGTGGGTGACAATGAAATGTAGATGCGAAATTAGAAGGTGGCTGCTGAATAAAGTGCCTGTTGTAATAGAGAGCACACAGGAATCTTGCAGTGAAGAGAAAAAAAAAACACAGAAGAATTGATTTTAAATCTGGACGTGCTTACCACACTGTGAGGGAAAGGACGCACTGTTGAATTATGATGGTTTACTTTGGTTAAAATTGTTGAAAGTGTGCGTTTCACTGAAGAGAATAACCACACTGCCATAATGTACATGAACTGAGACTGTAAAAGCTGCTCAATACCACAATGCACAGCCTCATTAAGAACTTCAGCTTACCTGCAGGTATTAATTCCTTATTGCAACAAGCATTGGAAATGCAATAGGTCTCGCATTATTAAAGTTTGAGCAGTTGGCATTGAGAATGGCAATGTTGTTAGTGCTAGTTATGGAATTGCAATTATACTGAAATAAAATCACATGTAATGCGTAGGTGTATTAAAAAGTTAAATGATAGATAATGTTGTTGAAGAAGTAGTGTCTGTTAGGAAATCTTTGTGGTGAAGTGGGAATGAGGACTCTTGGGAGGCGGTTCATTAGAAGTGAACTGATAACGTTGAATGTGAAGCAAATAAGTTTTTTATGCCATGCCTCAAATTCACTCTAGTGGGTTTTTTACACACAATTTTTGCCAAGTAAAGCCTGGTGAAATTTGTGCAGAGAAGTAACATGCCAAGGTTTGCATCTCGGAAGAAATATCCCTAAAATTGAGTGTGGTACAGGAAGATGGGTATATATCATGGATAGAAAAATAATAGATACACTCAAGAGTTTCAAATAATCTGACAAAGTGCAGGATCAGATTTAGGAAGCACAACAAGCAGGAAGACACAATAATGCAGGAAGGAAGAGGAAAAAATGGAAAATGTGCTGAGATTTCCATAATGAAAGAATTTCCATGCCGCAAAAGCAGAAAGACAGTAACTCATGCCTGAAGTATGTAAAAGAAAGAAGCCAGGATATAGAAATTAATTTGTATCGATCTAGTTGGTGTTAAAGAATGATTTTACTGGTTTAGTGGTATGTACATTTGCATAGTTTGCTTTTGTGTAATTAAACAGAAATCCACAAAACAAAATCACAAAATTACACGAAATGCAGAACCAGTATTTAGTACTATAGTATGCATGAAATGCATCCATGTATCTATTTTGAGAGGAAGGATGCATCCCTGTATCTATGTTGACAGCACGGACACATTTGAAACAGAAAAACCATAGAGGTGCGAACGACAGCCTCTTGTATGCTGGCCGATCAAATTTTCCTGTGTCCCGAGCCAAAATTGTGGCACAGGCGTAGCGTAATTATGCTGTGTAGTGTGGTTTCAGTAATGTTACGTAACACGGCTAATGTGAAATTAGTAAAATGATGTTAGATTGCGCCAGCATTACAGAAATGTCGTCAGGTCTAGCTAGAACATTTGAAGGGTTGTTACGTAAGTGAAAAAACATTGGGTACAGTCCGTAGGCCTTAATACATGCTAGTTCTTAAAAGTGAATTTGGAGTTGATAAGCTGCAGGCCTCTCATCCCTCCACCCTACACGTTGCAGCAAAATGGTTGCTAATTCAGAGCCTGCCCCTTTCATCTTCCTTTCCCAAGACAGGAAGCCTTTCCAGAGGCAGAGCCTGGCATGCCTGCTCCGTCCCCTGCTAATGACGGGGAGGAGGCAATGAAAACATCCGAAGGAACTTTGCTCCAGCAAGGATAGCTGTCAGGAACAGACTACTGCAACATCAACGGGGGTCGGAAGAGGAGTGAAAGTGACGGGGGAGGGCCCAAGTCACTGACTTGCAGCCCCTGGGTTTCTTCTTACGGAGCAGGCTTTGTGAGGACATTAAAAAAGAATGAACAACAAGCATTGGAAATGCAATAGGTCTCGCATTAGAAAAGTGTGAGCTATTGGTCTTGTAAATGATTTTTTTTTGTGTGTGTAGTTTTTCCAAATAGCTACATTGATAGATTTGTCATTTACAATGCCAATAGTTTTAATTTTTGTGAATGTGACACCTATAGCATTTGGAATGCCACCTGATTTGTATTGACGTGACTTTGATGGCAGCTTTTGTTGTTATGCCACATTTCTAGAGAGCAGGAGAGTGCAGCAGGGGATAGAAGCACAGCCCTGCAAGCTGAGCGTCCTCCCATCGCACACCCATCTGTGGCTTGAGTGGTGTGAGGGGTGTTAGAGTGAGGGATGTGAAGGTGAGGGGTGTGAGCGTGAGGGTTGTGAGTGTGAGGGAGTGTGAGTGTGAGGGGTTGTGAGTGTGTGTGATGGTGAAGTTGAGTGAGTGTTTGTGAGGCTGAGTGTGTGTGACGGTGTGTGTTGGTGAGGGTGTGTGAGGGTGAGTGATGGTGTTTGATGTTGATTGAGGGAGTGTGAGTGTGTGGGTGTGTGACGGTGTGAGGGTGAGGGTGTGTGAGGGTGAGTTAGGGAGTGTGATTGTGTGTGAGTGGGTGAGTCTGAGAGTTAGGTGTTGTGATGTTGATTGAGTGTGAATGAGGGTGAGGGGATGATGGTAAGGGTGTGTGAGGGTGAGGCGTGTTGATTGTGACAAGTTGCAAGGCTGAGGGTGGGTGAGTGTGTGGGAGGGTGTTTGATGGTGAGGGTGTGAGGTGTATTGAGTGTGAGAGTGTTGTGAGGCGTGTGAGGGTGTGAGGGGAGTGAGCGTGTGTGAGGGTGATGGGGTGTGAGGGTGAGGGGGTGTGAGTGTGTGTGAGGGTGAGGGTGAGTGAGGTTGTTTGTGGCTGAGAGTGTGTGAGGTGTAGTGAGTGTGAGAGTGTTGTGATGGGTGTGAGGGGAGCGTGGGCGTGTGAGTGTAAGGTGTTTGAAGGTGAGGGTGTGTGTGAGTGTGAGTGAGGGGGTGTGAGGCTTCGGGTGTGTGACGGTGTGTGAGTGTGAATGTGTGTGAGGGGGAGTGAGGGTGAGAGAGGTGTTGTTAGGCAGAGAGTGTGTGACGGTGGGTGAGGGTGTGTGAGGGTGAGTGTGAGTCATTGTGAGTGAGTGTGAGTGAGGGGGTGAGAGGGTGTGGTTGTGTGACGTTGTGCGAGTGTGAGTGTGTCTGAGGGTGAGTGAGGGAGTGTGAGGTTGTGTGAGTGGGTGAGGGTGGGAGTGAGGGTGTGTGAGGGTGTGAGGGTGACTGAGGGTGTGTGAGGGTGACAGAATGAGTGTAAGGGTGTGTGAGTCTGAGGGGGTTGATGTTGAGAGAGGGTGAGTGGGGTGAGTCTGTGAGGGTGTGCGGTGTAGTGAGTGTGAGAGTGTTGTGAGGGGTGTGAGGTTGTGAGTGTAGCGAGGGTGTGTGAGGGTGAGGGGGTGTGAGTGTGGGTGAGGGTGAGTGAGGTGGTGTGAGGATGAGGTTGTGTGACGGTGTGTGAGGGTGAGTGTGTGTGTTTGATGGTGAATGATTGAGTGTGAGTGTGTGGGTGTGTGATGGTGTGAGGGTGAGGGTGTGCGAGGGTGAGTTACGGAGTGTGAGGGTGTGTGAGTGGGTGAGTTTGAGAGTTAGGGTGTTTGAGGGTGACTGAGGGTGAATGTGGTTGAGGGGATGAGGGTAAGGGTGTGTGAGGGTGTGGATGTTGAGATTTTGCAAGGCTGAGGGTGGGTGAGTGTGTGAGGGTGTTTGAGGGTGAGTGTGTGAGGTGTAGTGAGTGTGAGAGTGTTGTGAGGGGTGTGAGGTTGTGAGGGGAGTGAGGGTGTGTGAGGGTGATAGGGTGTGAGGGTGAGGGGGTGTGAGTGTGTGTGAGGGTGAGCGAGGGAGTGTGAGTGTGTGTGAGTCGTTGAGGGTGAGAGTTAGGGTGTGTGAGGGTGATGGTGTGAGGGTGATTGAGGGTGTGTGAGGGTGAGGGGATGAGGGTAAGGGTGTGTGAGGCTGAGGGGTGTTGATGGTGATAGAGTGTGAGGGGGGTGAGTGTGTGAGGGTGAGGGTGTGCGGTATATTGAGTGTGAGAGTCTTGTGAGGGATGTGAGGGTGTGTGGGGAGCGAGGGTGTGTGAGGTGTTTTGAGGGTGAGTGTGTGTGAGTGTGTGTGTGTGTGTGTGAGGGTGAGTGAGGGTGTGTGAAGCTGAGGGTGTGTGACGGTGTGTGAGCGAGTGTGTTTGATGGTGAGTGAGGGAGTGTGTGTGTGGGTGTGTTACGGTGTGAGGGTGAGGGTCTGTGAAGGTGAGTTAGGGAGTGTGAGGGTGTGTGAGTGGGTGAGTATGAGAGTTAGGGGGTGTGAGGGTGACTGAGGGTGATTGAGGGTGAGGGGATGAGGGTAAGATATCTGTTTAGATAATTAACAAATAATTACAATGCCAATAGCCAGCGTTCAAATGCTGGTGAGCCCAACAAATCAAAATACAATGGCAGCCCTCTATCTGTTTCGTGTGCCTTGATGGGGTGGGGGGCTGAGGGGGCTTTCAATGCGGCTTCCCTTTGCAGGCTCAGTTTGAAGCCCTGGTCTTAAGTATGCAGCCTCGGCACTCGATACAACCGGAGTAGCAGCAGAAAGGAACGGGCTGCAACTTGCAACCAGCATTTGAACGCTGCCGTTCACTACCACACATCTAGATAGTGTATTTTTTGTTTTCGGTCCAAGGCTAATTAATGTGTGTTAGTTAATACAAATTCTTTTAAGAACATGATGCTTCCAACATGTTTTAGTATTCAATGCGAAGATGTCAAATGCGGGTTTAAGACGAGACACGGCCGTGATACTGCAGGGAGAGAGAGGGGAGGTGCTGGCGGATGGGGAGGGGGAGGAGAAATGCGAGCCTGGCTGTGTGCAGGGAGAGAGAGGGGAGGTGCTGGCGTCTGGGGAGGGGGAGGAGAATTGCGAGCCTGGCTGTGTCTGGGGAGAGAGAGGGGAGGTGCTGGTGTTTGGGGGCTGGGGAACAGATGTCGAAGGCTGGTGAATTTTGTTTAAAAAATAGTCTGTTTCGGGGGAGGAGCCTAGCCTGCAACCATGATGGCCGCCTGACTCCTCGGCTCCGCCGACCCGCCCGCTTTCCTTCCGAAACACCGCTGATCCTGACATCCATCCTGAAAAAGCGTCGGCGTTTCGGAACCTGGTGGCGATCCTGATTCCGATGGTGTGCTCCCCGCTGTATATCTTGCGGCAGAACTGGCGATACGTCCCTACTTTCGTTCCAGCGTGGCGCGTGAGCGACCGGGTCTTTGTTCCCAGAGACGGCTGTCCTAGAACTCGACAACAGCGGATACTTGCAGCGGGAGGGACCGGCGGCTGGCGAGTTACTGTTGCAATTCCTTCCTTGCTACAGTGTACCGCCCGGCCCTGCGCACCTCTACGCTTGCTACCTGCAATTGCTGCCAGCGCCTTATTGTACTTCCCAATTGACTTGCGGCCGGCACTGGGAGCCTTAGTGTTCTTTAGCGAGACGGTGGGTGCCATCTTTCACCAAGCGCTCAATATTTGGGACTGCCGACCCCGGAGGACGGATCGGAGAGCTCATTACGGTGCATGCTACATTGTAGCCGGGTCTTGGTGGCCAGGGACAGATTTGTGGTTGTCAACCCCGCGGCTGCTGTGCTTCGTGGATCTAATACTGGCGCTCTGTTATTGCGATGGGCACCGGTGGACATTTTCGAAGACGGCAACATGGCGGCGCCCCCTGGGTGCATGAAACTGCTGCTGAGGAACCTCTTGGGATTGCTGCTGTTCTGGGCGCTTGTTGGACAGGCCACATGAAGGGCCGCTCCCCCTCTGCCCGACCAGGCCCGAGCCCGGTCACTCAGGTGTCACCCACCCCCACTTCACGTTTTCCGTCCCCTCCGGGACCCTTGCCTCTGAACATATCGACCTCGTGGGGCCGACCCACTACTGGCCCGCGCACCCAACCTGGGCGCCATCTTTGGACACTCCGCCACGAGGCCGCGTGGCCCCCGTTCGACCCCAACCCTGGGCCTGGCCAGGCCTCAGACATCCCGGCACCACCATCCACCCAGGAGGTGAGCGGACTACTTGGCAGGTCAATGGGAGGAAGAGGTGTCGATGGTTCTCCCCCGCCAGGTGCCGCTCGCCCACAGCCTCCCCGGGCGCTGGCTCCACCCCCCTGCTGGGTGTCTGGACTCCCTCATCCCGGACCCCCCGACCTCCAAGTGCGAGGGTCCGGACATCAAAGGGCATCAGCCCTATAACTGGGGCAGCTCCCGAGCAGGAAGGCAGTTGTATCTTGGAGTCGAGAGACGCAGAGAAGAACTCATCCTTGACGGACTACTGGCGCTGCCGTAGCTCTGCCTTGCGCACATCGTCCTGCCTGTTGGCGCTGCCGTAACCTTCGTAAACCTTCATCGTCGTCGGGACCTGCTGGCGTGGCCGCGGACCGTGTAACTACCACCTTCATCGGGACCTGCTGGCTCCGCCGCGGACCGTCGCTCCTTCCGTCCATCTCGGGACCTGCTGGCTCCGCCGCGGCCCGATCATCTAGAACGCCGAGCTCGAGGATTGAGAGCTATTTTCATCTATTGGTAACAAGACTGTCCCGCTACCCTTTTCCCAACCCAGAGACCAGAATCGAGGGGACCCCTGAGTCCAGACCTCCTTGTACCGTTCTACCGTACCTAAGAATTGCTATAAAGTATCGTTGAACCTTATCCTTGTGTGGTGTACGTCTGTGGGGGAGGGAAGTTACTTGTCTGTACGATCGCTGGAGACGGCTCTCCCCGGAGACCTCTCCCCTTATCCTCGGCCGACCCTCCCGGTCCGTCTAACATTGGTGGCCAGCGGCGCGATCCGAATCACCGCATAATCGTACAGAAAGTAGCTCACCCCACGACAAAATCACGATGACAACCAAAGAAAGCGGATCCACCGAGAAATTTCAGATGGAGAAGTTGGACGAGTACAACCATCGTGAATTAAAACAATTCTGCATCGAACTAGGTATCGCCACCACCGGTCTAAGCACAAAAGACGATTTCAAGCATGCCCTAGAGTCCTGGGCAGAAACCGGGGCCGTCGGAACCACCGACCAAAACATCACAGCAGGAGAAAAAAACACCACGGCCCCCGAAGAGCGAAGAACGGGTCTCTCGCAGGACGAGATCCAGGAACGAGAAAGAACACGACTACATGAACTAGAAATGGCCCGGCTCAAAATGGATGTTGAACTTAAGTTGGCCGAACAAAAACTGAGCTTAGAGCACCTACGTCTCCGAGACGAAAGAGAGGAAAAACAGAGACAAAGGGAGCTCGAGGAAAAGAGACTGGCATATGAACACGAGCGCAAATTAGCTGAGATAGACTTACGCAAGCAGAACAAAGAGTTAGGGGTGCCCGAGCAACCCCACACCCCAGGGGCCACAGAGAAAAAGGTACACATCCCCAAGGATGTCGTTCGAGAATACTTCCGAGAGGACGACATCCAGCAATGGTTCAAGGCCTACGAAATCGCTATGACCGCCCACCGGATCGATCGAAGCGACTGGGGAGCCGGTCTATGGGGGAGATTCCTCAATGAGGGCCGCGATGCCCTGCTACAGCTCCCGGACCACCAGATGACCTCCTATGACCACATGAAAGCTGCCCTCCTCATCCGCTATGGGCTCACACCCGAGATGTACCGTCAGAGGTTCCGAGACTGCACCCGCATCCCGGGTACAACTTGGGTGGACTACGTGAACTATTTTAGCCGAGCCTTCGAGGGCTGGATCAAAGGAAGCAATGTCACAACTTACGAACAACTCTTCAATCTCATGGTGTGGGAGCATCTATCAAACAATTGCTTCATTGAGCTCCGCCAGCACCTCCTCGACAACAAATTGACTGATCCACGGCAGCTCGCAGCCGAGGCTGACCGGTGGGAAATCACCAGAGTGGGCCGAAATGGATCCTATGAACAGAACCGGAACAGCAACGGTCAGCACCGTCCCCGAGGAGGAGGGGGCCAAGGACGCGGAAGAGACAACGCTCCGGTCGCCCCCGCTACCAGCACCACCCCCCCGGCCAACCGGGGCAGCACCCCGGCGCGACCGGGATACAGAGCCAATGTCACGTGTCATCGATGCCAACGAGTCGGCCACTATGCAAACGACCCAAATTGCCCACAGTACCAGAGCCCAAGACCCCGCCAAGTGGCCGCTGCTGCTCTGGGGGAAGAACAGATCTCAGAAGAGCAAGAAGAATATGAGCAAGAGCATCAAGAATGGGAGCCAGCCGCCATGGCTCTAGCATGTTTAGGGGGGAAAGACATGGTCCCGCGGGTCCCCCTACCCGCTAACACCCGGAAGTATAGCCAATGGGTGAGCATCAATGGACGCCAGGCCGAAGCCCTCCGCGACACCGGGGCCAGTGTAACAGCCGTCCGCTGTCACCCCGTGTGACCCCAGAACAGTTCCTACCAAACATTCTCTGCCCTGTCCGTTCAGCCGATAACTCCGAAAGTCTGTGTCGGATGGCCTGCGTCCCTTTCGAGTGGGGAGGGGTCTCCGGCATGTTGAAAGTGACGGTCCGAGATGATGCCCCCGTAGACTGCCTCCTGGGAAATGACCTTGAAAGCTCCCCGTGGGCAGCCGTAGAACGAAGGGAACACCTGGGGATGTTAGGCATCCCGGACTGGGCGTGCGTCACCACCCGGTCCATGGCCACCCGTGCCGGCGCCTCCTCCCCCGGTCGCCCCAGTCGAAAACACCGACCGTGCCGTCCCCCCAGAACCAGCTCAACCTCCAGACCTCGCTGGCCTCGACCAGTGGCATCAAGAGGGGGGACCCACACAAGAGCAGTTTCGCCAAGAGCAGAAGACCTGTCCCTCCCTCGAGGGACTCCGCCAACAAGCCCTCGCCCAAAGCGCAGGGGATACCTCCGGAACACATTGGATCTATTGGGACAATGATCTGCTATACAGTGAACAAAGGATTGCGGAGTTGGGGGCCAGCCGAGTGCTAGTGGTGCCCCTCCGTTTTAGAGACTTCTTGCTAAACCTGGCCCACGATGTCCCCCTGGCTGGACACCTGGGTCAGGATAAAACCTACAGCCGCCTGGTGACCCACTTCTTCTGGCCCAAAATGAGGAATGATGTACTCCAGCATTGCCGATCCTGCCCCACGTGCCAGGCCAGTGGAAAGAGCGGCCGCAAACTAAAAGCCCCCCTGCAACCGTTTCCCGTGGTCACCACCCCGTTCGAGAGGGTCGGAATAGACATTGTGGGGCCCCTAGACCCTCGTACAAAACAAGGACATCGGTTCATCCTGGTGCTAGTGGACCACGCCACCCGCTACCCCGAGGCTGTTCCCCTGCGAACCGTGACAGCCCCGGTAGTCGGCCGGGCCCTGATGGGGATCTTCTCCCGTGTGGGCTTCCCCCGAGAAGTCGTCAGCGACAGAGGCACGAACTTTATTTCCAAATATATGAAGTCCCTCTGGCAACAGTGTGGGGTCACCTACCGATTCACGACCCCCTATCACCCTCAAGGAAACGGACTCGTTGAGCGGTTCAACCGCACGCTCAAAGGGATGATTGGGGGGTTGGAAGAGCCCCTCCGTCGCCAGTGGGATGTGCTGCTGCCGTGCCTCCTCTTCGCATATCGAGAGGTCCCCCAGAAGTCCCTCGGCTTCAGCCCGTTTGAATTATTGTATGGACATCCCGTACGGGGGCCTCTCAGTCTAGTCAAGGAAGGCTGGGAAATGCTCCCTCTAAAAAACCCTCCAGATGTCTTCAAATACCTCCTAACCCTCCGCAACCAGACCCGACAGTTCAGAGAGCTGGCAAAAGCAAACTTGGAGGCCAGTCAAGAGGACATGAAAAAGTGGTATGACCAGAATGCCTCCTCCATCGAATTTGAACCTGGGCAACAGGTATGGGTGATGTCCCCCACCGAACCCTGCGCCCTGCAAGACAAGTGGACGGGACCCTTCAAAGTAGTCGAGCGCAAGGGTCCTGTCACCTATCTCATCGACATGGAATCTTCACGGAACCCCCTCCGGGTCCTCCACGCTAATAGACTGAAACCCCACTTTGTGCGTTCAGAGCTCAGCCTCCTAATGGCCACAGACAGTGGGGCCGAAGAAGACTCCGAACCCCTCCCTGACCTCCTACGGACTCGGGAGAAAGATGGCTCCGTGGATGGGGTCCGACTCTCGGAGGCCCTCACCCCGGAACAGCGACAAGAATGTCGAGACCTCCTGTTGCAGTTCGCCAGCCTGTTTTCCCTCACTCCAGGTGTCACTTCCTGGTGTGTGCACGACGTGGACACGGGGGGCAGCCCCCCTATCCGCCACCGGGCCTACCGCGTACCAGATCGGGTACGGACCTGCATCCAAGAAGAAGTAACCAAAATGCTCACGCTAGGAGTTATCGAGCCCTCAGACAGCCCCTGGGCCAGCCCAGTAGTGCTGGTCCCCAAAGCAGCCACTCCTGGCCTCCACCCCGGAACTCTGCTCATCATGCTCTGTGCGCCTTGCCCCATCCTGTGCTCGACGGTGGTTGCCAGTCTACCCAGACGTATGTGACGGCGCTGGACGCCCAGGGAATAGTGGCCGCCGCGCTACCCATTCAGGATGTGATGAGTTGCGGGACTCTAGATCCTATCCGTCGGCTGGAGGTTTCTTTTTGGACACCATGCTTTGTGTCTACTTTGTGGCCCCCCGGTGGGTCCCTTTGTCTCATCATGGGATTGTTGCTATGGTCCTGGCCGGTCAACTTTCAGGTACTGCTGCTGTGTTTCCACCGTTACTGGGTAGTTGTGCACTGTTTGGCTTCGCGTTGGGCAGACCTCTGTGGATGGTGTTTGGCTCGGTTATGGTCCTTACATTTGCGATTCCCGTCTAAGATGGCTGCTGCTCGACTGGACTTTATTGACTGGCTGGAACGACAGGGACAAGGCTGAAGATGTTTTCTATTTCTTTACTTTGTTCTGCTGCGGACATTGCTGGTGATTAAATTGGACAGCTGGGGAGGTGAACGTTGGTGCGGTGTCGGTCTGGGGTCTGGGGAGGGGTGGCCGAGGGCGAATACATTGATTGCTTGTTTGTTTTATCTGGCCCTCCTCCGGTCTTCCTTCTCCTCCGGGGGTTGTCTTTCCCCCGTCTTTTCCCTTATGTGGGTACTCTTGGGGCGACAGGCACGTTAGTAGGGGGGGGTGGGCCGTAGCCTCTTCGACGTGCAGGGTGGGGGGGTTGGGGCTTGATTTTCCTTTCTTTTTTTGTTTCTATGGCCTTCCTCTTATCTTTTCTCTTATTTCTCTTTTTCTTCTTATGTATCTTGGGTCAGACGGGAGGTTGGGTTTGGTTCTTTACAGGACGTTTTTTTTGTGTTTTGCGTCTATGTCTTTATCACATGGGTTATTGATTCTATGATCAGGATATCGATTTTAACACATAGTCACTGAACGATTACAGAACTTGCTTTTCCTTCCTTTTTCCACTACCGTTTGAGGGCGCATATCCTGTCACGAATTTTCCCATGTAATAAGTGTCCTTTTTATACGTCGTTAGATCCTTTATTGTTGCTATAGAATGTTCCCTTCTATATCCTATCATACCGTTGACAAGCTAGATTGTAACTCCTGATGTGATATATTGATTGGGCGGGCGCTAATTGGGGCGACATCTACTTCTGTGCTTGTGTATCCTTATTGTAAATGATTCACGCCAGTATTTTGATAACGATGTATCACTTGTGGATATCCTTTATGTGGCTCGCCCACTCAGCTACCCTGTCTGACTTTAGGGCGATTCGTCAAAATTATAAAGTGAAACCCTCTTTATCCTTTTCCTGTGGCTCCTTGCAAGTCCATCGTAGTGTTCTTATTTTTGTCATCTGTTGCAGCGCAAGGTACCTCGGAATGGTTGTATATTGTCATAGCGGCCGGCCCGCAGTGGTTGTAGGCAGACGCTGTGTACTATGTTTACGGAAAATAAAGGTTTTCAAAAAAAAAAAAAAATAGTCTGTTTCAGTGGTCAAAAAATGAGTTGTGCAGGCTTAAGGGTTTAAGACGAGACAAGGTTTAAGGGTTTAAGACGAGACACGGCTGTGAAACTGCAGGGAGAGAGAGGGGAGGTGCTGGCGGCTGTGGAGGGGGAGGAGAAATGCGAGCCTGGCTGTGTGCAGGGAGAGAGAGGTGACAATGCCAATAGCCAGCGTTCAAATGCTGTTGAGCCCAACAAAATCAAAATACAATAGCAGCCCTCTATCTGTTTCGTGTGCCTTGATGGGGTGGGGGGCTGAGGGGGCTTTCAATGCGGCTTCCCTTTGCAGGCTCAGTTTGAAGCCCTGGTCTTAAGTATGCAGCCTCGGCACTCGATACAAACGGAGTAGCAGCAGAAAGGAACGGGCTGCAACTTGCAACCAGCATTTGAACGCTGCCGTTCACTACCACACATCTAGATAGTGTCTTTTTTGTTTTCGGTACAAGGCTAATTAATGTGTGTTAGTTAATACAAATTCTTTTAAGAACATGTTGCTTCCAACATGTTTTAGTATTCAATGCGAAGATGTCAAATGCGGGTTTAAGACGAGACACAGCTGTGATACTGCAGGGAGAGAGAGGGGAGGTGCTGGCGGATGGGGAGGGGGAGGAGAAATGCGAGCCTGGCTGTGTGCAGGGAGAGAGAGGGGAGGTGCTGGCGTCTGGGGAGGGGGAGGAGAATTGCGAGCCTGGCTGTGTCCGGGGAGAGAGAGGGGAGGTGCTGGCGTTTGGGGGCTGGGGAACAGATGTCGAAGGCTGGTGAATTTTGTTTAAAAAATAGTCTGTTTCAGTGGTCAAAAAATGAGTTGTGCAGGTTTAAGGGTTTAAAACAAGACAAGGTTTAAGGGTTTAAGACGAGACACGGCTGTGAAACTGCAGGGAGAGAAAGGGGAGGTGCTGGCGGCTGTGGAGGGGGAGGAGAAATGCGAGCCTGGCTGTGTGCAGGGAGAGAGAGGTGAGGTGCTGGAGAGGGGAGGTGCTGGCGTCTGGGGAGGGGGAGGAGAATTGCGAGCCTGGCTGTGTCCGGGGAGAGAGAGGGGAGGTGCTGGCGGCTGGGGGCTGGGGAACAGATGTCGAAGGCTGCCGAATTTTGTTTAAAAAATAGTCTGTTTCAGTGTGTAAAAAATGAGTTGTGCATGTTTAAGGGTTTAAGACGAGACACGGCCGTGAAACTGCAGGGAGAGAGAGGGGAGGAGCTGGTGGCTGGGGAGGGGGGAGGAGAAATGCCTGGCTGTGTGCTGGGAGAGAGAGGGGAGGTGCTGGCGGCTGGGGAGGGGGAGGGGGAGGAGAAATGCGAGCCTGGCTGTGTGCGGGGGGAGAGAGAGGGGAGGTGCTGGCGGCTGGGGGTGGGGATTGTCGTGGGAGGGAGCCTTGTCGCTTTCATGTGCACGCGCTTTTAATGTCAATGCGCTTGCGCATTGAGCTTCAATTTGACGGGCACTGCAAGGAATCGCCATGGAATCGCAAGTTGGTTAAAGTCTGTTTAAGCCCCCATAGTCTCGCAAGCTCAATGCGCATGCGCATTGACAGGCAAGACCTAAAAATTAGTGTTATACAACATTCAGGAGAGCTCAATTACAGTGATATCTTGACCAACAGGTTGTGGACAGTTCGCTGATAGAAATTAAGGAAAAAATAAACTAGTCTAACTAGATCTGGGAGCTCTTCCCTCCCTTCTTTATTTTCCGGATAATAAACCCATATGACTGTTAATGTACCCAAATGCACGAACTAGAGGGCTGATACCAAAATATTTCTTTTGCACTCGCCATTACACGACTTTAGGCATTATCCCTGCATTCTGGAAAACAAAATAGAAGGGCTCATAAGGGCGTAAAGTCAGCAAACCCTAACATGTTTTTTTGTTATACGCCGTGGCCGGCTCTCGCCTATCCCTCCAGCTGCTCCCTTCTTCACCATGACAGCTGTTAGGAGCATCCCGCCCTGAGTTTCACACGGGACACAGGAAGAAGAAAGTGGCTCCCTTCAACCCGGAACTGCTACACGTGTAAATAGCAAAGACGGACACTTGAGCACTGTAAACTCTAATCTGGTAGAAGTGTGGTCATTTTGGAATAAATGTAATTCAGACACGGTAAATGGCTTAGAAAAACAAGATTACTTAACAGAGGCTTACAAAGAAACAAAAATGAATGCAAAGATGCACAACATTATGCGACCCTTCAATTACAGATAGCATGCAAGGTAGCAAAGGCCATGTATTGAGATGTTATGTACATATATTATTTCTGGAGAGTGACCGGCTTTTTGGTGCTGGAAACCAGGGTTCGAGCCTCTGGGTGGCGTCCACATCCTGTGATGGGCAAATCGCATAATATCAAAGTGCCTGATTGTGCCCTCGTGTAAAGTAACCGGAGCTCATGTAAAGCGCACCAATACCTCCAGGTAGAGTTTGCGCTATACAAATCTGCATAAAAAAACACTGTGCCAGCCTGCCTCAAGCGCTCCTCCCGAGCAGCCCTACATGCCGATCACATAATCTCCCCGTGCCTGAATGTGCCCTTGTGTAACATAACCGGAGCTCATGTAAAGCGCACCAATACCTCCAGGTAGAGTTTGCGCTATACGAATCTGCATAAAAAAAACATTGTGCCAGCCTGCCTCAAACGCTCCTCCCGAGCAGCCCTGCCTGCCGATCACATAATCTCCATGTGACTGAATGAATGAATAAGCTTTATTTCGATATAAAAACATATCATAAAAGCTGCATTTTATAACAATTAAAAACAATGTTTGACACATACAATAGTGCAAATTTTTACATATTTATACAGTAAGAGCAGGGTAGTCATATGGGATTTTTTAAGCAGAAAAGAAGGGAAAAATAAAAGAATACTATTGCAACAACAATTTTTTTGCAGTTCGTAATCGCCATGCCCAACCTAAAAATTTTGCCAAACAGCAGGCGAAGAAGGGTCTTGGATCAGTGCTCAATATGCGTAGGGCTTCTACATGCGATCTTGTTCCCAGTGTTCTACATAGTGGTTTTAACCACAGCTTCCTGGGTGCAACGTAGAGGTTACATTCAAATAACATGTGTGCAACAGTTTCGACCCTAGCTTCGCAAAAGGGACAATAAGGCACCGTCTGCAATGGCGGTTTCCAGGAAGAGGTGAATTGGCAAAGAGGGAGAACACCTAACCTGAATTTTATATACAATGCTCTGTCTCCGGAGTTATTAATGGAGTCCAGGAAGGGTTCCCTAAAAGGAAAATCTTTAGTTAGGAGGAACTGGGCAACAGTTTTGCAATGATTAGGATTAAGCAGCAATTCATTGTCTAGCCACAACCAGAAGGCTTTTTTTAATACTTGTTTTGGGGGTGAGGTTTTACTAACCCAGTGATCTCCTAACCCCAATTTATAGAGGAGAGATTTAATACCTCTGAGCCAAGCGATCTTGTGGCATCCTGCATGGGACAAAAGATCGTCCAGGGCCTCTGCATAGCTTTTAAGTTCTGGGACATTGCGAATTCTAGACCATAATAGGAGCGGGCGTAGTTTTGCTTGATCACAAATCGGGCGTGACCCGGCGTCAAGCATAATGGGGATTGTTGGGGTACTGTGGGGCAGCCTCAAGAGATCTTTATGAAAGTTGTTGTCAAGAGAGGCAAGGGTATCAATTTTCTGAGAGCCCCACAGTTCCGCGCCGTATAGTGCTGCGCTTGCGACCCTTGCCCTATATATGTCTAGAACAGCCCCAATGGGTTTCAGTGGCGAAGCTCGCTGTTGTTTAAGCAGGGCTCCAGCTACCCTCTTGTGAGCAAGGAACACCTTCTGAAGATGTGACCTCCAACTCATGGAATCGGATAACCGAATACCCAGATAGTCAAATTCCTTGACTCTCTCTAAGTGGACAGAGTCAAGGACAGGAGTAGCGATTGCTTTTTTTGGGGGATTGAGCACAAGGAACTTGGTCTTTGCTATGTTAATGGCCAGACCTTTGTCATCACAAAAAGATTTAAAACTGGATAGCAATTTTTGGATGCCCACTGGGGTCTTAGAAATTAGAAGGGTATCATCCGCGAACAGGAGCGTTGGAATTTTTTTCCCCGCCAGGGTCGGAGCATCAGATGGATCTCGTGATAGGTGCTCCACCACTCCGTTAACGTAAAGAGAAAACAGAGTGGGGGCAAGTACACAACCCTGGCGGACGCCCCTGTTGACCGGAATGCGAGATGTTTTTTCGCCTTGAGACCCCCATCTAATTTGGGCAAAATTGCTATCGTGGAATTTTCTCAGTAGGGCTAATAGGTATGGTGGTAAGCCTAGCTTATTGAGAGTATTCCAAAGTGATGCTCGTGGGACCAAGTCAAAAGCTGTACGTAAATCGATAAAGACCAAGTACAAACTCCCCCCACCCAACACCACCACTTTCCAGTAGAGGATAAGGAGGCGAAATGTCTGTTCGATAGTGCCAGTTCCCTTCCGAAAGCCTGCTTGAAGGTTGGACAGTATCTGGTTTTCTTCTGCCCACTGCAAAATCCTATTTAGGACAACTTTGCCCGCCACTTTTTGGGTAGAGTCCAGCAGGCTGATAGGGCGGTAATTCGCTGGCTCGTCCCTGGAGCCTTTCTTAAAGATGGGGACCACTTCCGCTCCCCTCCAGGAATCAGGAAAAGCGCCGCCTAGCAGGGCCTCGTTTAGAAGGGAAGTGATCAGCCTGCTCCAGCACGCCGGGTAGGTTTTTAGCAGATCACCCGGGATTCCGTCGGGGCCTGCAGCTTTGTTGGAGACAATGCCCTTAATTGCAAGTTCTACCTCCTGCTTGGAAAAGAGGCCATCGCTGCTCGTGGGAACTATTGTGGAAAGAGGCAAAGGAGCCGAAATGTGATCACCAGCCCCCAGTGGAATCGAGTACAACTTGAAGAAGTGGTCAAACCAAGCGGCACCGGAGATGTTGCAGGTTATTTGGTGGTCAATAGGCTTTTCCCTGGCTCTTAATAAGTCCCAAAACACCTTGGCATTTTTCTTTTTACTTGCTTCCGCCAGATCCCGCCAGAAGTTTAGGTCGTATGCTTCTTTTGCTGCTGTTATGATTTTTTTATAGGTCTTCCTGGCGGCCCTCACTTTGTCAGAATCCTCGTTTTTTATTGCCGCGATAAGGGCCCCTTTTGCTTCTCGGCAATTCGAAGAGTACCACGATGACCTGGACGAACAAGCACCGTTACGGGCAGCCTTAGAGCTTTTCTGGGAAATAAGGAAAAGATCACTCAAGGCCTCCGTTGTCTTTACGAACAGGGGCAAGGTCCTTCCGTCTGTGGGGATCAATACGTCCAGCCTAGAGTCAGCCTCTAACAAAATGGACGCCGCTTGCGATAACCTCCCTTCGTCCTCCGAGACTCTTGCCCACTTCAGGCGCCTACTACAGTTAGAAGGAGCGATTTCGCGGGAGGTTTTCCACTTATGCTCTGAGCCAGCGAATGTCCTCTCTTTCCATGGGCTAGTGATCGAAATCGACAGTGGGTTATGGTCACTGTCGCTAGTTGTAATGACCTCCATGTCTTGATGGAAAGCCCACAGATTAAAATTAAGCATAATAAAATCAATTCTTGAGGTCCGACCAATTCTGTTGTAAGTGTGGGCTCCATTGGGATCCGATTTGGAGCGACCGTTGACTGGTCTTAGGTTGTGTTCTAGGCAAAGGGCATTGATTTCTATTGCACTTTGAGTCCATTTGGGAATCGGATCAATGTTTAAAATGGGGATACCTCTCTTGGAGTCCTCTTCGAAGGTATCCAGAATATCGTCCCTAGACAATGGCTCAAAGCAACAGTTAAAATCACCCGCCAGCAGGACATAAGAATCAATTTTACAAGAGGCTAATTCGTTGCTTAGGCCTGTGGATGGTAATCGTGAAGACCCACAATTAGTGCCCCTCAGATAGATGTTGAATATTTCAAGGGACCTCCCTCCTTTGCAATGTAATGACAGCCATTGTAGGTCAAGGGATTTAGTAGGCCTTTGGGTGACACCTAGCCTTAGGTCAATACTAATCCAAATCAATAGACCACCTGATGGGCGACCTTTAGATCCAGGAGACTGTACGGCTGGGACAAAGTAGGTCGAAAACCCCACTCTGTGCTTTGGTTCTTGACACCAAGTTTCCTGAAAGAGACAGATGTTGTATGGCTCTAGGAATGCAGACCAGTCTGGATTATCAAGGTTGCGATCGAGCCCAGCCACATTCCAACTCAGGACCTTTATTACCGCTGGGTCAGATGCATGCTGGACGGGTACAAGGGTGGGCGGAGCAACTTCAAATACAACGTTTCTATGAACATTTAGTTTGGATTTGGAATACTGCAGAGGAGGACTCTTGGGTGCATCAGCCCCATGCACCTCTACTGCACTCCCTAGACTCAATGGTTGAGGGGACGTAAGAGATGAAACTGTGTTTCCTTCCGAAGTGTGAGAGACTGAAATGCCAGAGGGCCTCAACCCTTCCTTAATACCCAGACCATTAGTGCATCCCACTAAGCCCACTAGGGGATAAGAAGGTACATGCTCTGGTGGGCTTCCGGCAGACAGATCAAGAGATTTATCAGGGTTGTGCTTGAGACGTTGGCTAGAAAGTCAATCCACATCCTCCAGTCCACCATATCTGTTTGAAGTGGGAAAGCCATTCCAAAGTGGCTGGAATTGATTATAGGCTTTAGGATGGCTTTTCCAGGATTGGTGTTGAACTATGGACCAATTATCCACTGGAGTATGCTGGAAACGGGGTGGGTAAAAGAAAGACAGGGGTCTAGGTATTACGGGGGACCCCTCAAGGCCAGGCCAGGAGCAGATAAATTGCGCCGTATGCGGGTCCTCGAAGGTCACCACAATGCAATCCCCTGGGCTAGATTTCTTTGTGGGGCCCACCCAGCGAGTTCTGCGAACCATCAGTACTCTGCTTTTCTGGCCGTTGGGAATAGGTCTATTATTATTTAGCCAGTACATGATTTTATTTTTTAGTGACCAGTGGTTCTCATATTGGTCTGCACCAATCTGGGGGACGCCCGTTAGGACCACCACATAGTCGTTGGCCTCAGGGGGAAGATCAATGTATCCCCCTTTGAAATTTTCCTTCGGAGGCGGGTCCTGTGCGGTACCAGTGGTGGGTTTGGGCTGGGCATCAGATTTGGGCTTACATGAAGTGGGCTCTATAGGTCGTTGAGGAGCTTTAGGTTTGGTGGCAGGAGGAATTTGATTCACTGCCACCGACCTTGGCTTGGGTATCGGTCGAGAAGGGGGTGGTGCTAGGGGTGGGTCATCCTGTCGTGGTGCGGCTAAGTTACGAGGGGGGACATCCTGCGATTGGGTTGAGGAAATTGGACATATGTTGTCCGGGGGAAGCTGCCCCTGATTTTCAAGGGTTTTCAGACCAAGAGTAGCCAGAGCGATAATGCTTTTTTCCATCTCGAGCAAGTTATTCTCTATTCTCGAGAGTCTAAGATCGAGAGGGGAAAGAAGTTTCTTTAAGCTTGACCAAACCAATTCAATAAATGCCCTATCATTGTTGCCTAACCCTTCGGTCTGCAAGCCCTCAGTCTCTTGGGCCATACTGTTTGAGCTACCTTCTGTAACCACTAAACCTCCCTCCCTAGTTGATTGTGACCCCATACTTTCTCCTTGGGGGACATTTGGTGACACATTAGGTGATGGGGCTCTCGCTATGGTTAGGTTTTGGGGAGGCACAATTTTCGCCTTTTTGCGGGCGTAGGCAGTGCCCGCTCTACGCTTTCTTTTAGGTGGTTTACTAGTAATGGGAGTTGAGGGCAACTGGGGGTTAGGAATCGTAGTCTTGGGGCATAGTGTAGCCACAGGTAAGGGTTTGGCTTCTTCTACATTAGTAGATTGCTCTAGCTGTGGAGGGGGGGTGCAGTTAGATGGAATCTGGTGGACAACAACCTGTGTAACTATGCCTTTATTGACAATAGGGCGTTCTGGCGTAACTGCAGTGGCTATGTGACCTAGAGAGGATTTTTTTGAATGCGCTATCACTTGCGACAAACGTCTAGCAGCATCTAGTTCTAAGGACACCCGGGTTTGCAATTTAGATATTTCATTGTCAATGGCGATGTTAGTGCGGGTGATAAAGTCATCCATGGGGCCGCTGGTTTGAGGGACAGCCTTGGAGGTCTTACTCCGAGTTGCTCTAGTGCTCATTTTGTGCAAGTAGAAGTATGTCTAATGAAAACGATAGAGGGTGGGCCAGACCAGACCTCTACCGATCTCTAACGGCCTCAAACGGCCCGGTCTTAGCCCTGTCTTCGCCCGTGCTGCGTCCCGCGCTGCGGGAGTGGCGAGCCAATTTATAGTGGGCGTGTGGGGCGGAAGGGGCGGGGGGAGGGCCGGCGGGGAGAGCGGACCGGATGTTACTCCGTGGTCTTCGCTGGGACTCCTGGATAACGGAGTCCCAGCACACTCGCAGCCCACGCCTTTCCTTTTACCCCTGCCTCTGCTTCCAGTGTCCAGGTGCTGATGGAAACACGCACTCCTGTGCGCAGCGGCTCCCGCGGAGCGGGAGCGGCAAGCCGTGTGGGCGGAACTGCCCTCTGAATCTCCTCAAACAAAATAGGTGAGCCTCTTCACGAGCAAAAACTGCGTCCCACAGGGGTGGTGGTGAAGGCGCCCTTTAAACTGTCAGGTGGGCGGGGGGAGGGCCGGCGGGGAGAGCGGACCGGATGTTACTCCGTGGTCTTCGCTGGGACTCCTGGATAACGGAGTCCCAGCACACTCGCAGCCCACGCCTTTCCTTTTACCCCTGCCTCTGCTTCCAGTGTCCAGGTGCTGATGGAAACACGCACTCCTGTGCGCAGCGGCTCCCGCGGAGCGGGAGCGGCAAGCCGTGTGGGCGGAACTGCCCTCTGAATCTCCTCAAACAAAATAGGTGAGCCTCTTCACGAGCAAAAACTGCGTCCCACAGGGGTGGTGGTGAAGGCGCCCTTTAAACTGTCAGGTGGGCGGGGGGAGGGCCGGCGGGGAGAGCGGACCGGATGTTACTCCGTGGTCTTCGCTGGGACTCCTGGATAACGGAGTCCCAGCACACTCGCAGCCCACGCCTTTCCTTTTACCCCTGCCTCTGCTTCCAGTGTCCAGGTGCTGATGGAAACACGCACTCCTGTGCGCAGCGGCTCCCGCGGAGCGGGAGCGGCAAGCCGTGTGGGCGGAACTGCCCTCTGAATCTCCTCAAACAAAATAGGTGAGCCTCTTCACGAGCAAAAACTGCGTCCCACAGGGGTGGTGGTGAAGGCGCCCTTTAAACTGTCAGGTGGGCGGGGGGAGGGCCGGCGGGGAGAGCGGACCGGATGTTACTCCGTGGTCTTCGCTGGGACTCCTGGATAACGGAGTCCCAGCACACTCGCAGCCCACGCCTTTCCTTTTACCCCTGCCTCTGCTTCCAGTGTCCAGGTGCTGATGGAAACACGCACTCCTGTGCGCAGCGGCTCCCGCGGAGCGGGAGCGGCAAGCCGTGTGGGCGGAACTGCCCTCTGAATCTCCTCAAACAAAATAGGTGAGCCTCTTCACGAGCAAAAACTGCGTCCCACAGGGGTGGTGGTGAAGGCGCCCTTTAAACTGTCAGGTGGGCGGGGGGAGGGCCGGCGGGGAGAGCGGACCGGATGTTACTCCGTGGTCTTCGCTGGGACTCCTGGATAACGGAGTCCCAGCACACTCGCAGCCCACGCCTTTCCTTTTACCCCTGCCTCTGCTTCCAGTGTCCAGGTGCTGATGGAAACACGCACTCCTGTGCGCAGCGGCTCCCGCGGAGCGGGAGCGGCAAGCCGTGTGGGCGGAACTGCCCTCTGAATCTCCTCAAACAAAATAGGTGAGCCTCTTCACGAGCAAAAACTGCGTCCCACAGGGGTGGTGGTGAAGGCGCCCTTTAAACTGTCAGGTGGGCGGGGGGAGGGCCGGCGGGGAGAGCGGACCGGATGTTACTCCGTGGTCTTCGCTGGGACTCCTGGATAACGGAGTCCCAGCACACTCGCAGCCCACGCCTTTCCTTTTACCCCTGCCTCTGCTTCCAGTGTCCAGGTGCTGATGGAAACACGCACTCCTGTGCGCAGCGGCTCCCGCGGAGCGGGAGCGGCAAGCCGTGTGGGCGGAACTGCCCTCTGAATCTCCTCAAACAAAATAGGTGAGCCTCTTCACGAGCAAAAACTGCGTCCCCTGTGACTGAATGTGCCCTTGTTTAACGTAACTGGAGCTCATGTAAAGCGCTCCAATACCTTCAAGTAGAGTTCGGGCCACAGAAATCTGCATAATAAAAACACTGTGCCAGCCTGCCTCAAGCGCTCCTACCGAGCAGCCCTGCCTGCCGATCACATAATCTCCCCGTGCCTGAATGTGCCCTTGTGTAACGTAACCGGAGCTCATGTAAAGACCTCCAACATCTTAAAGTAGAGTTTGCGCTATTGAAATCTGCATTAAAAAAACATTGTGCCAGCCTGCCTCAAGCGCTCCTCCCGAGCAGCCCTACATGCCGATCACATAATCTCCCCGTGCCTGAATGTGCCCTTGTGTAACATAACCGGAGCTCATGTAAAGCGCACCAATACCTCCAGGTAGAGTTTGCGCTATACGAATCTGCATAAAAAAAACATTGTGGGGGGAGGAGCCAAGATGGCGATCGGAGCGGACGTGTAGTCCCTCGGCTCCGGGGACCGTCTCCGCCTTCAAGCCTCTCCTGCCAGATATCCTGCGACACAGTGGCTGATTCTGATAGCGGACGCACTTCGCTGACCCGCTACGAAATCCTGAAGCTTTTGCTCCTTGGCAAGTCGGAGAAACGCTTGGACGCAGCTGGCGGCCCGCATCTACGTGCAGACCGGGGCCTCGCGTGTTTATCGAGGCCGGTCATCAGACGCGCTCCCCCGGGCTTGGTGGCGGTGTGATCCCGAATGGCAGCCATCTTCGGCCAGCAGACCCTGCACCCACGTCCCGCTGCACGGTTGGCTTTGCGACAACTGCACCAGTCCAGGACTTTCACGCTACGGACACTTGCACCGTGATTTGTGTGCTTATTGCCTGCATTTCGTCCCGCTATTGGCGAGGGGCTTCCGACCTGGCCGGACGCTAGACACCGAGCGGAACGACGTTCTGGACGGCCTACAATACTGTCTTTACCCAGGCTCAGACATCTGACTTTGCACCACGCCCGGTTGTCCTTCTAGGGTGCGCTGCCTGTTCCTACCCGGGGTCTCCCTGCCTGCTGCTATGGCGGACATGCTGCGGTGTGCCGTGACTGAATGGCCGTGATTGGTGATTTGGACTCACTGGGTGGAGAAACATGCCTGACACATTATGTGCTCCCTCCTACAGCTATGGGAGCATTTTGGAAGCGGTTCATTCCCTCCGATCTGAGGTTCTACGCTCCGGCTACGCCCTGCTGGACAAAATGGAGGGCATCCTCAGTGCCTCAACTCGCCCCAAGATGGCAGACTCACGGGGACTCGGCGCCGCTCTTTGTTCCACCCTCGCCTGTGTTCCGGAGGTGCCCACTGGAGTCGGTAGCACCCCCATGACCCCAAGCCTGTCGCTGCCACCAGTCACGGGAGAGTGGCTCCCGAATTCGTACAGTCTGGCCCCTTCGCCACGACGCGAGCCCGCCCTCCTCGTCTTGTTCACGGACCCCCGAGACTCGCTCAGAGAGGAGCTGTACACAGAGGCTTCCCTCCCTGCCCCGGCTACACTCGGAGAGTTTGAGATGGAATACTCGTCGCTTTCATTGGGACTCCTGGATCTGACTGCCCTGCGTGCACCGGGACACCTGCACTGTGGTTTATTCCCTGGATTGCCGTCTGCACTTACATCAACCATACGGGTCTGCGGTGGCAAGGAGAGAACGGGACAAGGATAGACACTTCCATTATTGGACTGATGGATTCCTGGTAACTGATCGTGACGGAGTGGGACATATTGTCGATACTCTGTTTATTGTTTTTGCCGCTGTGCTCCACTTTGTGTTCTGGGACCGTGTTATGGCCATCGGGCTACTGACTCCTACTCTTGCGCTACTACTGTGGGTGGGACGGCGAGGGACCTAGTCTCTTTGGGTGACCGGGACATGTATTGGTGGGGACTGAAGATTGTAGTGGGGGCTTGAGCTTGGTTGAGTGTTGTTGCCTTGTATAGATTGCGCGCTGCTGCTGCGACTCCACCTTTTCTGCATACTGGGCATATTGTAAGTGTTGGGCGCCAGGCCACTGTGGGAACTATTGGTGTGTGACGGCGGAGCTGAGGGACGGGTAGTGGGCTCCTCCCCACTTTTCTTATTTCTGAGAGTCTTAGGATTCTATCCTTTCTTACTCTCTATATTTCGGGACTCCTTTTCTTGGGCGACAGGCACACTGCTAGGGGGGGTCGGGCCGTAGCCAGCTGCAGGGGTGCAGGGTGGGGGGTACTTGGGGGGTGGGGATGCTCTCTTTTTGTTTTTTTTTTCTTTTGTTCTATGGGCCTTCTATTCTTTTTCCCTTTTTCCTTCCCTGGGGTTTAGACGCTTCTTTCCTGGGTGCTGCGCAGCGACTCTGGTATTTCTTATGCTCTAAGTTTATCTATCCTGATTGTTTTACACCAGTATTGACTTGTTGCACCACGTTATCCTATTCATGTCTATCCTACAAGGAAAACCTTTAAAACTAGACCTCAGTCCTTCTGTAATGCATCCTGTGCGCTTCAGCAATTTGTAATGTACTGTATGTGTGAGCCCCAGGGCTCCTGTTGATCTGTAATTGCCTTTCCTTATCAATAAAGGTCTTCCAAAAATTTAAAAAAAAAAAAAAAACATTGTGCCAGCCTGCCTCAAACGCTCCTCCCGAGCAGCCCTGCCTGCCGATCACATAATCTCCATGTGACTGAATGTGCCCTTGTTTAACGTAACTGGAGCTCATGTAAAGCGCTCCAATACCTTCAAGTAGAGTTCGGGCCACAGAAATCTGCATAAAAAAACACTGTGCCAGCCTGCCTCAAGCGCTCCTACTGAGCAGCCCTGCCTGCCGATCACATAATCTCCCCGTGCCTGAATGTGCCCTTGTGTAACGTAACCGGAGCTCATGTAAAGACCTCCAACATCTCAAAGTAGAGTTCGCGCTATTGAAATCTGCATTAAAAAAACATTGTGCCAGCCTGCCTCAAGCGCTCCTCCCGAGCAGCCCTGCCTGCCGATCACATAATCTCCCTGTGACTGAATGTGCACTTGTGTAACGTAACTGGAGCTCATGTAAAGCGCTCCAATACCTTCAGGTAGAATTCGGGCCACAGAAATCTGCATAAAAAACACTGTGCCAGCCAGCCTCAAACGCTCCTACCGAGCAGCTTTGCCTGCCGATCACAAACTCCCCGTGCCTGAATGTGCCCTTGTGTAATGTAACAGGAGCTCATGTAAAGCGCTCTAATACCTACAGGTAGAGTTCGCGCTATAGAAATCTGAATAAATAATTATGTAAATGTGAGCGATTGGCGTTGCAGATGCTAATTTGTTTTTTCCCATTTCAAAGTATGCCAGCAGTACCAAAGAAATTTCTTTAACGAAGGAAAGGGTGCAGGACCAGAGACACCTAGGGACAGCCGGTGTTAATGCACCCTTTTCTGGCATTCTTTGAAATGAAATACAAATTTGCATTTGGAATGTCAATAGCTGGCCTTTTTACTAATATGAGTGGTATTGCACTGCAAATGCTGTGAGCAGCCTCCTGTGTGGCTTCAGCAGTGAATATGTCTTTGCGGCAGAAAGCAAAAAACAGAAGAAGCACGAGTGCATAATCTCCCCATGCCTGAATGTGCCCTTGTGTAACATAACCGGAGCTCATGTAAAGAGCTTCAATACCTCAAGGTAGAGTACGCGCTATGGAAATCTGCAGTAAAAAAACTAAAACGCCGTGCCAGCCTACCTCAATCGCTCCTCCAGAGCAGCCCTGCCTGCCGATCACATAATCTCCCCGTGCCGGAATGTACCCTTGTGTAACGTAGCGCTGGGACACCCTGTTGCAGGGGTAGCCATGCGCTATACACACGTTTTTAACATAACATAACATAACCGGAGCTCATGTAAAGCGCACAAATACCTCCAGGTAGAGTTTGCGCTATACAAATCTGCATAAAAAAAACATTGTACCAGCCTGCCTCAAGCGCTCCTCCCGAGCAGCCCTGCCTGCCGATCACATAATCTCCCTGTGACTGAATGTGCCCTTGTGTAACGTAACTGGAGCTCATGTAAAGCGCTCCAATACCTTCAGGTAGAGTTCGGGAAACAGAAATCTGCATAAAAAAACACTGTGCCAGCCTGCCTCAAGCGCTCCTACCGAGCAGCCCTGCCTGCCGATCACATAATCTCCCCGTGCCTGAATGTGCCCTTGTGTAACGTAGCCGGAGCTCATGTAAAGACCTCCAACATCTCAAAGTAGAGTTTGCGCCATTGAAATCTGCATAAAAAAAACATTGTGCCAGCCTGCCTTAAGCGCTCCTCGCGGGCAGCCCTGCCTGCCGATCACATTATCTCCCTGTGACTGAATGGGCCCTTGTGTAACGTAACTGGAGCTCATGTAAAGCGCTCCAATACCTTCAGGTAGAGTTCGGGCCACAGAAATCTGCATAAAAAAACACTGTGCCAGCCTGCCTCAAGCGCTCCTACCGAGCAGCCTTGCCTGCCCATCACAAACTCCCTGTGCCTGAATGTGCCCTTGTGTAATGTAACGGGAGCTCATGTAAAGCGCTCTAATACCTACAGGTAGAGTTTGCGCTATAGAAATCTGAATAAATAATTATGTAAATTTGAGCGATTGGCGTTGCAGATGTTAATTTGTTTTTTCCACTTAAACTATGCCAGCAGTACGCAAAGAAATATCTTTCACGAAGGAAAGGGTGCAGGACCAGAGACACCTAGGGACAGCCGGTGTTACTGCACCCTTTTCTGGCATTCTTTGAAATGAAATACAAATTTGCATTTGGAATGTCAATAGCTGGCCTTTTTTACTAATACGAGTGGTATTGCACTGCAAATGCTGTGAGCAGCCTCCTGTGTGGCTTCAGCAGTGAATCTATCATTGCGGCAGGAAGCAAAAAAAGAAAAAGCACGAGCGCGCGCCACTGCAAGCCATGTGTTTCCATTATCGCGCCCGTGTGTGCGCGCGAATAGAAATCACGTGACGGCCTATTGGTGTCTATTACGAGCACCAAGCGCGTAATAGACACCAATAGGCCGGGGGAGGAGCAATGCTCGCGCCAAAAGCCAATAGCGTGAAGTCTTTTATTATCGAAAGAATGCCAAGGCCAATGAGGTAACACTAAACAAAAAAGCACACGCACAAGCGTTTTACAGTCCAAAGTGACTGCTGAAACCCCCTTTTTTGATTACAAAATGCCTCGCAATGCACGAAGCACTGCTACGCAGTGCAATGCTAGGCGCGAGACCTAAAAATGACTTTAATGTTTGATACACGTTTTGATTTATAACTTATTGCTTGACACAGAGCTATATTTATTTTGAAACGGTCTTGCTGAGATAAATTAGTGCTACAAAATAATTGCCTCACGCTTGACTTCAAAGGCCCTGTTTGTTTAAGGAGCACTTAACTGTCTATGAGGATGAGTCACACGCGCTGCCACTGCAGACAATGTTCATTTTATAATGCGTGTAAAGCTTCACTCTCGGACTGAGTCTTTATTTACTTTTGAGCTTTCAGACTCTAATTAAACTTGAATCTTGAAGGTTGTACTAAGCGCTGCAGGCTATGTTTATTTTTCAATTTGACACTATGTAGCGTTTGTTTATTTTCAGATACCAAGCCCGATTTCCTTCACACTTGGTTGTGTGTTTACTTTTAATTAACAGGTCGATTCACTTCACACTTGGCTGCACGAGCTAGAATACACGCGCAGCCCAACTCTATTGCGAGATGCACAAAGAAGTAGCGTAACACTTGAATTCCTTTTGGCAAGATGGCGCTGAGCGTGTGCGTCTGTATGACGTCGCGCTTTGTGAGAAGATTTTTCTTTATGCCGATAGGAGGCGGAGAGTCTCTGACAGGAATGTCAGAAGCGCGAAATCAGCTGGAGGCAGCAGCTGTTAGGCATTCAGCAGATAGAGAGCACAGCACACCACGGAGTCTCCGCGCACAACTAACTGCTGATCTCACCGTGATGCAGGTGATGACTCCGCACAGAAAAAAAGCGCTGATCTCACTGCATACATTGAAGCACCAACTGAGGACTCAGCCGCTCAGGGAACGGGAACGCGCAGGACCAAGTGAATCTGCTTTCGAAGGGAACTCCACAGGATCCACAGGCACGAGCACTAAACAGCAGCCGGCGTTGTCAGACCTCAGAGATGGTTTAGCCAGGAATACACCGCAGTCTGGCTGTGGGAGAGAACTCTGCTCGTCGCCACTTGTAGTAATGAAAGGTACGCGGTAATCAGGTTCCAAGTTTTATTCAGTACAGACCCACAGGGAGTACGCTTCAGTTAGGCTCAGGAGTAATCAATGACGGTTGGGAACAGGGGCAGAGGAGAGGAGGCATTGGAATGTTGGGAGCCAATAGGAGGGGGTATACACAAAGGATGCTCTAGCGCAGGAGAGACAAGGCAGTTACTGTCACGCGCAGGCAGAAGCGCATGACAAGAATACAAGTTGATTACAACATCCAGTATGCTGCTTTCCCCACCCCCATCTGGCCTACTACCCCTATGGACATCTCCAACTAGGGGATCCCCCCAGACCCAAAACCACCACCCTTGAGTAAAACACCACCTGAACAACTGGCTGAACGATGGCAAGAACTTCCTGCTCTGTAAATATGTTATATATAATTGTCCAAACCTAATTGCTGTTAAAATAAGTTCACAAAACCCTTTATTCTCCACATTTTCCAGCCTGCGCAGATCTGTGGCTGACAGTTTCTGTTTCTCCCTTGAAAAAGAAGCAAGGTGCTTTGAAACGCGTCAGGGATGGTAATTAACTTTTGGAAAGCTGAGCCGGTTTTAAGAATAAAGGGTTCTGTGAACTTATTTTTCGTGGAGTGGCGTCCTTAAGCAGAAGGCCACTTGAAGTAATTTTCATACACGGCAGCCTCGCCGTGAAGGATGCACCGCCTTTAAATGGAACATGGGTCTGCAAGGTTGGAACTGTGCTTAACCTGTCTGCAGCACGAAAAATACAATAAGAGGAACCGGCCTGACTTTCTGAGGCCCACTGGAGGGCTTGAACGGAAACCGAACAATTAACACTGTTTTAAACTATATCTGTAAGCAAAACACAGACCCCACTGGTGGGGGAGAATTGGGCACAGCACAAAGACTTCCAGTCCCAGGATGCATACGAACTTACTCACCTGAAAGTGCGAGGCCTCCGGAGAGGCTAATTAATGAAAAAAATTAATTGAAGGCTGGAAAATGTGCTGCGCAGATCTGTGGCTGACAGTTTGTGTTTCTCCCTTTGAAAAAGAAGCAAGGTGCTTTGAAACGCGTCAGGGATGGTAATTAACTTTTGGAAAGCTGAGCCAGTTTTAAGAATAAAGGGTTCTGTGAACTTATTTTTCGTGGAGTGGCGTCCTTAAGCAGAAGGCCATTTGAAGTAATTTTCATACACGGCAGCCTCGCCGTGAAGGATGCACCGCCATTAAATGGAACATGGGTCTGCAAGGTTGGAACTGTGCTTAACCTGTCTGCAGCACGAGAAATACAATAAGAGGAACCGGCATGACTTTCTGAGGCCCACTGGAGGGCTTGAACAGAAACCGAACAATTAACACTGTTTTAAACTATATCTGTAAGCAAAACACAGACCCCACTGGTGGGGGAGAATTGGGCACAGCACAAAGACTTCCAGTCTCAGGATGCATACGAACTTACTCACCTGAAAGTGCGAGGCCTCCGGAGAGGCTAATTGATGAAAAAAATGATTTGAAGGCTGGAAAATGTGCTGCGCAGATCTGTGGCTGACAGTTTGTGTTCCTCCCTTTGAAAAAGAAGCAAGGTGCTTTGAAACGCGTCAGGGATGGTAATTAACTTTTGGAAAGCTCAGCCGGTTTTAAGAATAAAGGGTTCTGTGAACTTATTTTTCGTGGAGTGGCGTCCTTAAGCAGAAGGCCATTTGAAGTAATATATATAGTTTCTTAGATCTTAAGAACGTTTACAGCTTTGAGAAGGAATTAGATATGATTGAACCGGTTCTAGCAAAGAAGCTGTATCTACAGTTTAGATACGGCACACTGCCTCTGCACTCATACACAGACAAATGGAAAGAGGGTCCAGCTCGCCCCTGCCCAGGATGCGAAAACCCTAACGAGGCCTTAATGCATGTAATCTTGTTCTGTCCTGCCTACTGCAACAGTAGAAAGAAATGGATTATACAGCTATGTGTGAACCTGGGAGTTAGGAATTATCTAGAGTTTTTTAGAATTTTAAAATCCGATACTAATGCACTAATAGTTACAGCCATTGCTAAGTTCCTGTTTTCTATGTGGTTAACAAGACGGAGAATGTTTCGGAAGTAACAAAGCTTCCTGGTTTGTTGTTAGATAACTCTCCCAGGAAAACTTTGGGTTTCTACTGTATTTTAACTTTTTAATCTGTTAATATATAACTTATTGTCTTAAATATCCTAACGGGACTCCGCCACCAAATGGAAACTTGTGGACTATGTATATGAACTGGGATGTAACATGTGTATTATTTCATTGCTTAAAATGTGTTTTTTGTTGTTGTTGTACTTTTATGGTTCATAAACCGAAATAAAGTTTAGAATGAATGAATGATATATATATATATATATACACACTAGTATATGTAGTAGACCTTTGTACTCACTACCATTCCTATGTGATTTTAGAATGTATCTGTTTGTATCTCTTCCATGAGTGACTTTACAACTTGTACATTTGCAATGTTTTTTGTCTGTATCTCTTATGTAACTCATGTAATCCAAAGTCCTTATGTAACACAACTGGTTCTTTTGTAAAGGGCTCTGACACCATCAGGTAATGTTCGCACTTTATAAAATCGCATTCAATGAAAAGAAAAAAAAAACTTTCACATACTGGTGCTTTGTTTATTCTCCTGAGACTGCCTTAGAAATACATTTACAATGTTTCAATTTGTGTAGACTTCCGTAGCTGCCAAGGTTTCAGATTGCTTATGTGTGACATTTTCATAATTTCAGTGTAATCATGAGTGACATTGAACAACTATGAGTGACACTTTCTCACGACCAAAATCAAGCAATGAAACGAGGGTAACATAAATATCAGAAATTACACCCATTTTAGCGCAACGAGAAATTTTAAGAATATCTTAAAACTGCTGCATAACACCAGGAATGGAAGGGCATTAAGCTAGCACCCAGTTTACTCAGGCTCATGCTATTTACGTGTTAAAAGTAAATTAAATAAGGAATGGAAAGGTACTAGTTAATTCTTATATCACTCTGACTTCTTTCGGTCACAGAAATAGCTCAATTTCCAACCCGGCCAAGTAGCTAATAGTTCGGCCTCTTTCAGTATTAAGACAGTTGTTTGCTACTAAGTGTTGGCATACACAGCTCCTCAGGTGTCGACCCCCATAGATGTCGATCACTATCGGTGCTGCGCACTACCCAAAAGCAGGAAAAAAAGAAGCTAACATTGGAGATGGGGTTTTACAACTTAAAATATCTAACCCGTAAAACTACATCGGTCCTGCATCGAAGGCGCGTGTTATTTCCCGTCTTTCTGAAGCCACCTAAGTAGCGACACATGCGCAGCATTTCTGTAGCCTTTCAAAATGGCGGCTCTCTCTTCCACACGTAAAAAATGTGACGTCATCTCTGCAACACCCCTCACTCTTACTTCCGCCCATTTTCAGATGGCCGCTTTAGCATTGATGGGACCGAGATGGGAACAGGCGTTCTTTTCCCACAGTATCATGGCAGTGTTGCTACTTCCGCCCTTTTCAAAATGGCAGCGCTCGCGTCCTTCAGCCGGTGCCTTCGCAATTTCCCAGCACACTTACCGTCAGGTGCTGCCGGTTACCACGCTCGGCCACGGCGCCATGGTCTCGGTGGAGTACCCCCTGAGGATCCGGAGTGCCAATGGAGAACGGGTCCGCGCTTCAAAGCGCGGTTGTATGGCCATCATGGGGATGTATCAGGGGTGCGGCCTGAAGTACTATGGCCGAGCCCGCGTCAACTCCAGGAACTGCAAGAAGAGGAGCGTGAGTGGTTTCCTCCCTTGCAGGAGATGCAGGAGCGCATCCGGGTCCGGGAGGTGCAGGAGGCCACAGCGAAAAGGGAGAGGTACTTTGGCTTGGAGAGGGTAGTTGGAGAGGACATTGGGGTTGAGCTGAGTCGGGCTTGAGCGGAGTCGGGCTTATACCACACTTTTGTCAATTATAAATTCTCTAGATGTGTTGTTAGTCTACCTGATCTTGGTCAGTTTGTTGACTATATAAAGGTGCTGTTCTGGCTGACGTTGGAGCTTGTGGCCGGAGAGAGTCTGGGAGAGACCACGGTTGCTGATGAGGCGGGTGGCAGGTTAGGGGTGGGTCGTGGTACTGAGGTCAAACAAAGTAGGAAACTGATATAGGAGATAATTTATGCAGGAGACGCGCTACGAAGGGGAAAGAGCTGTATTGAAACCAAGACGAGTTTCATTAGAAGGTCGATAATAGTATATAAATGAGAATGAACGTGTAGAAAGCGAAGGTGGTACTCGGGCCATCTAGCTAAAATGAGTGAGAACGTTACTGCTGGATATTAGGTTGAGGTTTTAAAATAGGACAAGGGGTGTTAGAGAGGTACAGTAAAGAGTACTGGAAGTCCGAATAGGAAGCACAGAAGTTCACATACTGGGACACAGATTGAGGAATGGTTAAAGGTGGGTCAAGGAAATTGCACCGAAACTAATTGGAAGTAGTGTTAATCATGAGTAGTAAGAAATTGGTACGGGGATGGGAATGAGCGGTTCTGAGAAGCAAAGGGATGATGGCAACTGAAGCTGGGTGTAAAGGGCACTGAGAGGACAAGGAAGGAGTGCTGGGCCGGGGAAGTAGTGAACCACAGAGTGAGGACTAGTCCTGGTGCTGACCAAGAAAGGAGCGCTGGAACAAGTAGCAAGAAGTAAATCAAAGCCTCTCAAATTGGGTTGACAAATGCAAAAACAGTTGATGGACAGAATGCAGAACAATGTCATACATTCACCACAGTACAGAGATCTGGGCCTATACCCATCGTTTTTTTGCTCACCATGCCATTCCAGTTTCAACCCAGCCACATGCAAATCAGTCTTGACCCTGTGCCCCATGGGAACAGTCCAGCCCGAACTGCCAACCTAGGTCCTCCCTGGACTGGAAAGAAGCATCCTAGGACCGGTTTCGGGCTTTCAGCCCTCATCAGCCAGGATAGCTTGATTCCAGTAGCATGGAGAGCACAGGACTCGCTTCTGGGCATACCCGTTCCACTCGGGGTGACAAATGCAAAAACAGTTGGTGTTGCTCTGCAATTGGGTAGTATAGGTACTCTGAGGTCAAAGGGGGGAATCAAGCTAGTTTGGGGTCTTCTTTCCCTTTGTGTCTTTATGTACCTCACAACGGTGTTGGTGTAAGTACACCTGTACATTTAAATGGTTAGTGTAACTTTGGCAAGGGGCCATGCTGCTGCAGGTAGTTGTGCAGATTTATATTCTGGAGCAGGAACTTGTGCGTTAACTGGTGTGCAAGCCAATGCTAGTACTGATGACGGCGCGCGTGACATTTGAGTTTCGGTGAATGTTAACCAAAATTGGACTTCAACACATTCACCATGATTTCTTGATGAGAAATCGAAAACCCTCTGCTGCTTGAGATGAATATTGGTCCCCATTTCTGGTCTGGCTTAACAGATAAGCTGTATTTAGAACTATTTCTGACCATTATTTAAGATGTATATAAGAGTGGTCTTTGAGAAGAGCATTTCTTTCACCTGAGTATATTGGCTGTTTAGTTTATCATTCCGCCTCCCATGTAATACTAGAATAGTAATGCACGAGAGACTAGTTTACTACTCAAAAGGACTCTGCATCATAATGTATTTATTTTTGCCTCGGATTCAATGAATACTGAAAGCAGTCATTTTTTATGGAGCGGGTCTTTTATTATTTTTAGTCGAGACTCTTAATGGAAGCCATTCCAAATGGCTTTGCTAATGCTTGATTTAAAGTGGTTAGCTACAGAAGCAATTTGTTGTCCATATACCAATCGGCCGATTTGAATATTATTTGTTTCAACCTAGTACCATATTTATATTTTCTCAAGTCAAAGAACGTTTTCACATATTGGCAGCAAATTGCAGCATGAACCCTGTAAAAAGTGACTTTAATTAACGCTGTCCTTTAAAAAACATTTTGGACCAGGCCTGGCTACAGTATGTAGGCGACTATTTTAAGGCATCATACAGGCCTTTGGCTATGTAATGAATATGGCGTGAGTTTTCTTAGATTTAAAGTGCTTGTGTACTTTTGGGGGGCAAAAAAGAACATAGCTGGTTTTCGAGAAGGCAGACTCCACAGAGCCCTGCTAAATGGGTAATGGCTGTCTTTATTTGCAGTGTCTGGGCCACAAAGTTCAACCGGAGGAAGAGGGGGGCGTTATTTACTCAATACCAACGACTGTCTGTCTTATGGGCAGGAAGCAGCTTAGGAAGATCCCTATTTGCCCAGCTGCCTTAACAGGCTGGCTCTGGGCTCCCCCCCACTTAGAATAACAAGGGCAGGGAGGCGGGAGCCAGTGTGTTTTAAAAATATCTCAGGTAGCACAAGCTTAAGTTTTCTGGAGTTAAAGACTAGTCCCCTCTGAACTTCTACGGCAAAGATGGTGAATCACAAGGGTGCTGGGTAGAAGGGCCGTCCCTCCCGTTGATGGAGAGCCAGAGGGTCCGTTAGGAAACGGGGACAGCCACAGGTGGATTACTGCCCCAGACCTGGTGCCCAGAAAGGCCAATATGTGGATCAAGTTCTCCCTCAGGCTCGTGCATAGTTGCCACCAAGTACAAGATCATACCACTTTAGTGGAATGTTCTTTCCACTTGACTTCTGGGGGGATGGAGGGTGGGGGCAATTTAGGGTATTTTCTCTGCTAAAAATAGTTGCATAGGTTGGTTGCTTTATCTGTTAGCCTTTAGTCTCGATTGGGGGCTAGGTGCTGTTTCAGTGGAGAAAAAGAACAAGATGGACAGAATGAGTGTACATTGTGGGAGCTTGGTGCATCCACCTGCCTAGATTATTAGGCAGTCCTCAGGCCAATATTCATGTACGCTAGCTGGTGTTTGACTGTGCTTGTGCTGAAATAGCAGGGCTCTTCTGGGCTGAAGTCTTTTAGAACACATATGTTCCTATCCCAGTGTTCAAAAGAGGTGAGAGGTGTAGCACTCTGTTCAAGTGCAATGACCGTCTGAATTGGAAGTAGTCATGGAATAGCAGGGGTTACTGCACGTCAGGATAGAGGTGCGTGCTAAAGCTTTGTGGGCGTCCCATTTCTAGATCGGCAAAGAATGCTGCCGGTCAGAATGTTGATGCAGTAACACAGCTGTGTGGGTCCATTTGGTGGAATAACGGGTTATGCCAGGCCAATATTGAGGTGCAGTAGCGAATGTATGGGGGTCAGTTTGTAGGAATAACACGGTCCTGTATTACGACGGAGGATTGCATACCTGTATTGAGGTGCACTGACAGAGCCGTGTGTGGCTCAGTGCACTGACTGACGGAGCTGGGCGTTGACTGAAGAATAACTAGGCATGTGTTAGAGTTGAAATGTACTGGCTGAGTTGTGTGGTTTTGCAAGGGGACGGTAGTGGAATAACTCGAGACAGTTCTACCTCACATTAGGTATTGAGGTGCAAAAGCAAGTGGGTGGGTGGTTCTCGGTTTGCATTAAATGTAGTTCTTTCCTCTCTGAAATCCTACATAGTTTTCGCCTTTTAAATAATAACCTGTGCCATTGGATATATGGGTGGCAAAGGTGCATACCCGTGCCCCCAGTGACTATGGTGCTGGATACTCTTGTGCTTGGTTCTCATAATTGCTGGCCTGTCCACTGTTGACGTAGAGATGGTGATGGGTATTGCTGACATTAGTGCACATAGATAATTTCCCAGATCCTGTCCGAAATCTGAAGCACATTGGAGCAGGCAGAGGGCCCTCGACAGATTTACATTTCTGAAAAATGTCATATTTAGTGTATTTTTCTGACTTCTCGTGCTCTTTGGAGAAACACCCATAGCATTGCAACAACTTAAGAGAATAAATATCACGGCCAGGTTGCATTTTAAACAATTAGCGTTCTTTTTATTGGCAGGATCACAAAAAAGTTTGTACTATGCCACAAAAGGGTTAAGTAGGATTAAGTTAAGAATGAAGAACCAAGAGCTGTTTTGGGGTTGGTACCAGTTGGAGTAGACCCACGTGCCTGGAAGTTCGGAAAATAGAATCTTAAATGAGAAAAAGGAAACTAGAAAGAAATTAGTGCTTTATTGAGACACTTTGCCTATGGAGCGGAGATTCAGGACTTGGCACTCTGATCACAGGGAGTCCTGCCCTATGCTATCAGCAGGGCCATCTTATCAGCATTATAGGCCCCTGGGCAAAGCAGTGCACTGGGCCCTGCCTACACAACCAATTGCAGGAATACAAATGTAAATTATAGATAAAATAAACGTATGTTTATTAGTACCTTCAACAAAATCTGTGCATAGATTAGCATGGGGGCCCCGGGCAGCTGCCCAGCGTGCCCATGCTTGAAGATAGCACTGGCTATCGGCACCCATGCCTACCCTCATGTGTGTATTTACAACAAGGGGTGGGCCTTTTGCTGTGGTGAATACCCAGTTGTCAAACTGATCTGGGTTTTGGGCTCCTTTTGGGAACAGGTTAGGGAGGCGATGGAAGGCACACATCTCATTACGTGTTAGCACAAAAGGGGAGAGTGTTTGGTCTAGAGAGAGAGAAAAATACTTTCTTCCCTGCCTGCTCTCCTGTGTCATAAAAAATATCGCATCATATGGTGTGTGTTTTTAATTTTTAAATATTTATCACGGGGCTCGTGCAGTTAGAGATTACGCATACAGACGTTGAGTTCCAGTGCAGCTAAAGATCTCTGTATAGCACTGGCTTGCCCCTTTCTTGCCTGCCACAACGGACTCCAGGTTTACCGTAACTTAATCTGTATTATTGTTCTCGTTTGTCTTCTATGCTGGCATCACTGATGGATCTTAAGTACCCCAGTGCATTTTGCTCAGCTTTTTTTCTTATCAGGAGAAATGGAACTTACCAGACCTGAAATTTTCTTTGCTTTCGACTACTCGTGGACGCATGTTTCATTTTAACATCATGTTTTCGGTCTGGTTGGACAGCGCCGATGTCTGGATAACTTACTGATAACTCTTCAAATTATCATGGTGTGGGCCTGCGCTCCTTCTACCGAAGTATTTTCACCTCATGCGAGCGGATGTTTGGTGTATTGCTCCACCTCCTAAGGAGTGCGTGCATTGCAATCCCTGCTTGACTGTTTCACATTTCAAGTACACTCACTCATCACACGTTGTATTCTTTATTTCATCTATCTAGAAAGCAATTGCTTTGTGTCATTTTTTTTTTACTATAGTTGGCGTTGTTTGCTAATTTAGTCAACGCAAGATGTTGTCTTTCACACCCAGTTACATTCAAAAATGTAGTTTTTTTTTTCAAAAATAAGAATTTTCAGTTGTTTCATGCAAATTGATGACAGGATTGTCCGTTCTTACTTCAACTTGACGCCGTGATTCAGGCATCGCCAACCTTTTCTGCTATAATACATAACATAGCTGCACTGCCCCTGGCCTGCCACCAAGCTAAATTAGTAATAAGTCTCCCCAAACAGCACATGAGTTCTGAAATACACACATTTTCTTCTTGAATGCACACCTTTCAAATTTGGTTTACGTATATTAATTACATTATTAGGCTGGGCTGCGTAGAGGAGAGATGCTTATGGGTAGCTGGAGAGCTAACAGTTGCTCACGAGCTACTCATTGGAGAACCATGCTGTAGATTTCCTATGTAGTTTATAGGTTGAGCCAAGGCAGGGCATGCCCATTCTCTATTTTTAGACATGCGGTTTTCACTCTGGGCTTACAGCCCTCCCATTGCCTTTTTTTATTAGTCCCATCGATTTAACGTTCAAAAATTCTTTCTTGTTAGTGGTTAATAAGTTGTCGTCTTTGTCCGTCCTTTTTAGGTTGAGCCTAGCGCAGCGCGCATGCAGTGCTCAGGAAAACGACCTTTTGGAATCGCTCTGGACATTTCACACGCTCGTGCGTGTGAAAAGGTGAACAGCTTACGGTTACGAGCAGCGGCGCGCAGTGTGCCATCTGTCAGATTTCACACGAGCGCGCACCACTCGCGGGATGCTGCATCTGTTTTCACTTTTGCCACCACGCGCCCGCGCTTGTTTTCGTCTGCTTGTCCTTAGTCCCAAAAACCGGGAAATGTATTTAAATTTAAGGAAAGGTTGGGACTCCCGACAGTCCTTTGAAAACCGTGACTGTCCGGGGAAATCCGGGACGTCTGGTCACTCTAACACTAATGGATTCATCCTCCCACTGGTGCTTGCAGGTAGGCCAGGGCGCATGCTGACTGTGTCTGTGTGTCCGTATGTGTGTGATATAGGTCTGTATGTGTTACTTTGTCTGTCCATGTGTGAGCCTGTATGATTTTACCCGTCCATACACTTTTTTACTTATGCCTGTTGATCTGTGAGCAGGAATGCCTCAAGGCGTGTTGTTGTTTTATGTATTTGTGTATGTATGTATCTTTGTTGTGTGCGCATATGTAGATCAGTAGGTATGTTACTTTGTGTGCAGGTTTGTGTCTGCCCTTCGGTTACGTGCAAGATCATCTTGCCAAGATCCAACCTATTGGCTTTGCCCCTCTTCCTGAGTTTTGTGCCTTATGGTGGAATCAAACTGTAAAGGCCGGGGGTCAGGCTGGGTTTTCAGCACATTTTGGTGGCCAGGGAAAGTGATCCACCCTTGACGACTTCACCCAACAACACCTGTGGACGAGGAGCGCAGAGGTTCATTCTAGAGATAGGTTGGATTGGGTATCCTGAGGCGTGCTCCCATTATCACTGTCTTCCGTTAGACCTTACCCAGAAGTACATGGGTATGACGAGGAAGAACTGAAAGAGAAGACGCTTGTACTATATATTATTAGTATTTTGCGGATTACAGCTGTGTAAAGAGCGGGAGGAGGCAGGAATAGGATTTAAACTTATTTATTCTTATGGTATAAATAAGACCCACTGGTGCTAGAGTCCAGGCATCTCTTCAGTTCAGCTGAATCTGGATCACTAGGTACAACAAGAGGATTCTAAATTACATAGCTAAGAATCTAACGGAGAAGAGAGAACTACAAAACTAAAGAGAAAACTACAATAGAGATGGAAGACATATACCACATGTTCCTTTCTAAACAAAATAAAACAAACAAAATAAAGAAGACAAAATCAATCTAATACATAATCACAAAATTTCTTAGGCAATTTGACATTTCTTCGAGATGAAATAGGAGCATCCAGAACAGAGGGATTCAAAGAAGTATCATTTCCAAGATCAGTGTCCACAAAATCAGAGAGAGGCAAACAAGCATTGTCAGGACAGGATCAAGAGATTTCTCAGCATTGACACTGGAATGGGCAGATCCAGGATCAGGAGATTTCTCAGCATTGTCAGTGGAATGGGCAGATCCAGGAGCAGAGCAGGCATTGTTATTGTCATTGGAAAGAACAATATCATTAAACAAGGCACCATATCCCATTTTTGAAAAGAAACGTTCTTGACCAGGTTTAAGAACTATCACAGAACTCTTGCTCCACCAACCCTTGTCCTTAAGCAAGGCAGTGGAATTGGTGACATCCTCTACTTGAAAAGGTTCAGAGAACTTAGACGAACCCTTGGGAGTAAAAGATGGTTTAACAATTCTTACCCAATCGCCAATGGTAACATTTTTGTTTTTAGAATGATGAGTCAAATCATGATAGGCCTTACCAGACAAACGAGCAGAACAAATATTGTTCCTGGCCTTAATGATTGAATCCTCCAAACTGATCTTATTAGATTTAGCACTGCCAATTAAAGGCATGAACATGCATCTAGGTTCTCTGCCTCTCATTAAAAAATTGCAAGAATTGGGAGTCAAGTGGTAACTCCAAATTTTATCTTTTAGATACTCCAACACATCAAGATTGCTTTCTAAACCGGCCTGAACGCCTTCCTTAAAAAATCTGTTAGCCCTCTCCACCTGACCATTTGAACGAGGACTATAAAGAGGAGCTCTAATAGCAGTAACCCCAAACTTATTCATAAAAACTTGCATCTTACTAGAAACAAATTGGACACCATTGTCCGACATCAAAGAAACAGGTGCACCCTCAACCCTAAAAATGTTGTCCAAGAAACACACAACTTCATCAGTGGTAGGGTGTTCTACAAAAGCAAAGTAAATCCATTTGGAAAAGTCATCAATTAACACAATGAGAAACCTCATCTCTCTACCCAGACACTCAAAAGGTCCAGAAAAATCAATAGAAAGTCTTTGCCAAGGACCTGTAGGACCACTATCTAAAGACAAAGGTTCAGAAGCAACCTTCCAGTGCTTATCAGAATTGATGCAAATAGAACAGTTATCAATGAATCTTTCCACAGAAGCATCTAAACCAGGCCACCAATAATGACATTTCAACAGCTTCTTGGTGGCAGATACACCAGGATGTCCAGAATGCGCCAACTGAATAATTCTATCCCTAAGACCAGCAGGAGGGATGAACAAATCCTGTCTAAGCAAAAAGCCGTTCTGAGCAAAACTTCTCAGAGGTAACTCTAAATTCTTGACAGAAGGCCAACCATTAGTGACATAAGATTTAACCTTCTGCAAAACATTATCATTGGAAAAATGATGACTCCATTCCTTCTCCTCAACACCAAAGCAACAGAACTCTAAAGTGTCAACAGAAGCCACAACACACTCGTGCAGATCAAGAACTTCATCACTAGACTCATCAACAGGAGGCAACCTGGATAAGCAATCTGCAGTAACATTTTTCCACCAGAAATGTGCTGAATGATGAAATTGAATTCCTGTAATCTCGCAATTAGCCTAACTAACCTTGAAGAAGCATTACCACTTCTCACACCGTCCATCATGTAGACAAGCGGCTTATGATCAGTTACCAAAGTAAAAGGTCTCCCCCACAAGAAGTTCTTGAACTTTTCAACAGCCCACACACAGGCCAAGGCCTCTTTCTCAATAGTGCTGTAGTGAGCTTCCGCACCCCTAATACCCCTGGAAATGAAAGAAATGACACGTTCTTTGCCTTCAACAATCTGAGTGAACACCGCACCCAAACCAACAGTGCTGGCATCAACAGTCACAAAAGAATCATCTTCAGGGTCAAAGGTGTTCAGACCGGGTGCCTTAGCAATGAGATTAACTACCTTAACAAAAGCTGAATCATGAATATCTGTCCACAAAAACTTAGCACCTTTCTTAAGTAACAATCTAAGTGGCTCCACAACCAAGGCATACCCCTTCACAAACTTGGCATAATATTCGCTCAAACCAAGAAATGAGCGTAAGGTATCCTTGTCTTTGGGTTTGCTACAGTTTTCTAAACTGGAAATAATATCCTTTTTAGGAAAAATGCCTTCAGGGGTTATTTTGTGGCCTAAATAATTAATTTCACTGACCAAAAATTTACATTTATCCTTACTCACTGTCATTCCCTTGTTGTTTAAAGTGCTTAAAACCTTTTCCAATATTACATTATGATCAGAAATGGTCTTAGCAAAAATCAGTATATCATCCTGAAATGACTGTACACCTTTAAGACCATGAAAAAGACTCTCAATCAATTTTTGAAAAACGCTGGCAGCTGACGCTAAGCCAAAAGGCATTCTAAGAAATCTATATAGACCAAAAGGAGTGATAAAGGCTGTAAGATCCTTTGACTCCTCTACTAAAGTCACCTGATGATAGGCGGATTTAAGATCAATAATGGAGAAAAACTTTGCCCCGTTTACAGCCGCCAACATTTCCTGTATCCTAGGTAAGGGATAGGTCTCAATAACAATATTTTTATTTAAAGAGCGAAGGTCAACACATAACCTAATATCATTATTTTTTTTAAGAGCGATCACTATAGCAGAAACCCACTCAGAACTGTCCGTAGGTTCTATAATACCTTGAGAACACAGGTCGTCTAAATGTGCTTTAAGTTTGTCTCTTACTCCCAAAGGTACCATGCGAACTTTATGTTGGACAGGTAAAGCATCTTTTTTGAGTTTGATTTTGTGAGAAAATCCTTTTACCTGTCCAACAACATCCTCAAAAACTTTTTCATGCTTAAGAAGAATAGAAGACAGAGAATCATCCTCTAGAATAATGTTACTGACAGGCATATCTCTTAACTGGATTGGATGATCTGAACCTGGACATAAGTTAATACAAAGCTTGCCAAGATCAAACCAACCCACAATATTCTTGCCATCAATAGCAACGTATATTTTAGTAAAAACTTGGCGAGTTTCAAATTTTAGGAAATCCTGAAAGAAACCCAACATTTTAATTTTAAAATTACCAAACGCCTTAGGATTTATATCAGAAATGTTGAGCTTGACACCACTCCAATTTTCCTTGAAAAATACATCAGACAAAATGGTTACTGGCGAACCAGAATCGGCCATGGCTTCAAACTCAACCTTTCCCACAGAAACAGTACCTAAAGGAGCTTTGAAGGGGAGAATGACACTGTTAATATAGCTATCAAATGCATCATCATAAATAGTGATGATCATATTGTGCATATCATTTTCAACATCAGATACATAACTGACCGTAGTATTTACATTTCTCTTAACAGTTTTACAGAATGAAGAAAAGTGACCACTTTTACCACACTTAGTACATTTCCTTTTAGTACATTTCCTTTTAAGTGCAGGACAATCAGAAAAGTTCGCTAAATGTGATTTAGAGCCACATCTAAAACAGCTTAAACCAGACTCCCTGTTTGTCTTGAAGGAATTTTTTCCTCGAGTTTGAACTGAGCAAATGGAAGAGACACTTGCACTTTTAACAGACTCAGCTTCAATAATTTTGGAAGATTCTATAGACCTTTCAATGCCTTTGGCTAGGTCAATCACTTCTCCTAAAGTAGGATTACGGCATGCCAAAAGTCTTTCTTGTACCTTCTTTGAAAAACAATTGAACACAAATTGATCTCTGATAGAAAAATCAACAAGTGCTCCAAACTGACAATTGGCAGCTAGTACCCTCAAGGCCGCCACATAATCTTCTACCGACTCATCAGACAATTGTTTTCTTTTGTGAAAAGCATGTCTCTCAATCGGGACATTCGGTTCATCTTCGAACTGCTTTTCAAGTCTGGCAACAGCTTCTAAGAATACATTCCAAACATCTCCTTCACCTCCCGGTGCTGTGATAGGTTCGAGATTTTTAAAAATTTCAATTGCAGCTCTACCTAAGTAACTGAAAAGAATAGCTTTTTTCCTTTCTGGTGAGAACTTAGAACCATCAATTGCAACAATATAGTTTTCAAAGGACTCAAACCATTTTTTCCAAGACAACTTACGTTTTCCAGGAATTTGCAGGAAGATGGAAGGTTGATTGCAAATTTGAGAAGAAGCCATGTCAAACAAAGAATAAAAAAATCAAAGAAGATAAGAGAAACTTGGTCTCGTAGAGAAAGTGTGCAAATCACTGAAATTAACAGAAACTTGCACTTGTAGAATAAGTGTGCAAATCACTGAATGGGTAACTTGCACTAAAATAATAGTGTGCAAATTACTGGAGGAGAATAAGACTTGCACTTAAAATAAGAGTGTGCAAATCACTGAAGTAAAATAAAAGAAAAGCGCAGTGCTTAAAATAAATAAATGAATAACAAGTGAAGAATGCACAATAACGTAGAATAAATGCGTATATTTTGAAAAGTAATTTAGAAAGTGAGCGAATCACTGTGTTCGCTGAGAAATTAGCTTGAAAAACGCTTTAAATTCGTAAATACTGGTGAACGAATCCATGTTCAACGAGGAATGGAAACAGAAATGCGCTTTAAATACGAGCGTATGGACAGTTTCCGTGACAACTTGAAAATGTGCTGTTAAAATGGCCGCACGTTGCGTCCAGAACGATGCGTTTCAATGAGCTCATGCGTTCCAATATGCGAAGACGTGACTGCATGTAGCGTCACAGAGCTAAGGACGTGGAAGAGTCTTCAGCGCATGAGACGAGCGCGAGCAGCATCCAACGGCAAAATGAAAAAGTAAGGGCCGTTTTAAATCCACATTAATAAAAAGTTCGTAACAGTACCATAAAACATGTGAAAATTACGGGAATTTCACACCGGATGCCCAGATCTTCATGAAGAGGACTGTGGTAGCCGGCACAACCACGCAGAGGTCCGAATCGAAGAGCTTCTAGGAAGTAAAAGTTTTCTTTTCTTGAAAATGGCTACACAGTGGGTCAATAATTAATTAATTAACCTCGTCGCCATTGTAAAGAGCGGGAGGAGGCAGGAATAGGATTTAAACTTATTTATTCTTATGGTATAAATAAGACCCACTGGTGCTAGAGTCCAGGCATCTCTTCAGTTCAGCTCCAACCGCTTCACTGAAGTAGAATCTGGATCACTAGGTACAACAAGAGGATTCTAAATTACATAGCTAAGAATCTAACAGAGAAGAGAGAACTACAAAACTAAGTAAAGAGAAAACTACAATAGAGATGGAAGACCTATACCACAAGCTGGCTGTGCTTCTGACCGGCTCTTGAACGTGACTGCTGGTGTAACAGTGCTTGTGTAATGCAGTGGTTGGATGAACACTCACTGAGGCATTGCAAGTTTAGCTGCCCCTCTTGTGTGGCGAACACGCATGCGCACTGGGTAGGAGCAGCACCAGTGAATGCAGGACAGGGTGGCCCAGAATCAGGGGTGTGGCTTGCATTGGTGCAGTAGCACCGAGGCCAGGAGGCCCGAGGGGCACCCGGATTACTGATACATTGTCATTTTTAAAAGCAGCCAGGGGGCCCACTTCCTTTCTTGTACTGAAGCGCACAACTCCCTGGCTATACTACTGCCTACTTAACATCCTCCGTTGGGGGCAGGCCGCCGAGGTCTGGTGCGTAAGGGGCATGGTTTTCATTATTCCAAGCGACGCAAACAATGTACTGTGGGCATCGCAGGTGCAGTGGCACCAGGGCGCAGAGGCCTGAGGGGAACCCTGATTATTGTTGTATTTTGGATCTCAAACAGCAGCCGGAGGCCCAGTTCCTTCCTTGCACTAGGGCCCAGGGCTCACTGAGTGTGCTACTAACCTTAACACATCTCCGCTGGGGACAGGACAGGACAGGACAGGACAGGCCGCTGAGGTTATGTGTGGGACTAAGAGTAGGGTTAGACTTTCTATTGGAAGTAGGGACTAGGGCTTCCTGTGCCATTGGTTGCTTGGAGTAGGGTTGAGACTACTGTTGGGGCTAGGGCCTCTATTGGACGCTGAGATCAGGGTTTTTTTTAACTAATTGAGTGCTTGGGCTAGGGCTTAGATTGGCTGTAAGATCCTTGTCTCCTATTGGTTCTAGTTTTTAGGGCTAGTGCTGTGATTGGATAATGTTAGGGCTAGGGTTCCCATTGGCTGAAGGGGTCACCTGACTACTAGGACTGAAAAAATGGCCAAGCCTTAGGGCTTCTCAGCCCCCTTGGGTCGAGGCTAAGGGTGGAGAGGACAAGGGTGAGTGCCTGTTTGAGCCTGGTCGGGACCAGGGCCAGAAATGCAGCCCATTTTCCTATTTATTAATGCCCACCCTATGTTTTTGTCCCTCTGTATATAAGCATTTATTTTCACTATAGATATGTGCCTATCTTTCTGTGTTGCTTTGTATAAACCTGTACAATAATTGTTATAAAAACAAAAGAAAAACAAATCATCTTTGGTCTACATGTACTTGCTTCCATTGTGCATCTATGTACCTCCGTACCTGGATCGGTGTGTCAGTTGGTTTTCTCCTGAAACAGCATATCCAATGCACCACCCTATTTCTCTCATCCGTTACCTCTATCAATATCTTTAATCTGCATATACTTACCTCCTTTATGCATCTATATACTTTCAATGTACTTATGGATCTATATGTTTATCTATTTCTTCTAATTTAGCATTTCCAATGCACTACCCTATTTCTCAGCCTATACTTCTCCCAATATATCTTCTAGCCCAACTTTCTTACTCATCTCAAACTTCTTTCTACTACTCTTTCCAATTCACTACTCTAGCTCTCACCCTATACATCTATCACTATATCCTTTACTCAAACTAAGAGGTACTCTGGCCCGTCACCCAGACCCTGGCCCTAAGGACCCTGGCGAGCCCTTTACGGCTGGTCTTGTGAATTGTCAATCTCTCCCGAGACATGCTGACGATATCTGGCTGACCCTGATGGAATCATCATGGGACGCCATGTTCCTTACTGAAACCTGGTTAAACGCAGATACCATGGCATCCATCACCCTAGCCATTCCATCTGGCTTTAAAATGTGCTCTGCAAATAGGGAGGTAGGTAAAAGGGGGGGGCAGAGTGGCTATTATCTTTAAAGATTCATGTGAACTGACTGCCTCGTTCCCCCTAGACCTTCCAGGTATTGAAGGCCTCCACTTTTGCTTTCAGTTAAATGCTAGGGTAGCATTAGCAGGACTGCTTATTTACAGACATGCTGACTGCACGGCAAATACCACCTATGATCTCTGCAATTACATTGTACAAAAATCATTAGCTCACACCAATTTTATGGCCCTTGGGGATTTCAATTTTCATGTCGATAACCCCAACAGCCTTCAAGCAACCCAATTTAGCTCACTTCTAGCAGCAGCTAACTTAGTACAACTTATCTCGGGTCCCACTCACAGGGCATGCCATACCCTAGATCTAGTTTTTCCAATTTTCAGGCTTCAGTAGAGACTCCCCAACCTCTGCTCTGGTCAGACCACTACCTGATTTCCTTTAAAATAAATATGAGCAATCCAGGCCAGGCAAAAGGAAAACGACCCACCATGAAGAGGAAGTGGAAAAATCTTACAGCTGAAACCTTGGGTCCCTTTTTAGATTTAGACCCGCCTGCACTTACTTTCTGATCCAAACAGGGATGCTGTGGCAATGCATCACTGGATTCCTATGGCGGAAGAGGCTGTTGCACCTGCAAAAATGTCACTATCACGGAGACCATCGCCATCAGCCCTGTGGTTCTCAGAAACACTTAAAGCAGAAAAAAGCAGGTGCAAGAGATTGAAACGCCATTGGAGACTAAAATACAGCGATGCGGATAAGGCGTGCTATAGGAAGGCCTTGAATATGCTACACAAATCTATAAAATAGGCTAGAAGAGAATTCATTGCGTCCAGCATTCAGATAGCTGACCACTCGGGCAAAGAAGTTTTTAAGGTAGTCCAATCCTCCTTTGAGCCATTGAGACTGAGGTGTCTTCAATCCCCAGCTATGTGTGAAGACATTTCCAACTTTTTTGACAATAAAATTCAAAAGGTATACGACAGCTTCTCTGCCCCGACTGCGACAGAGAGGTCAGATTCTACTCTAGCCAGTGTACCCCCTCCATCGTTCTTATCTTTTTCTCCAATTTCGCAACAGGAGGCGCTTGCAGAGATTGGAAAATGTAAATCGGGGGCCCCTGATGATACCTGCCCCCCGAAACTCTGGAAGATGATATCGCAATCCCTAGTCACCACACTTACCCATGTCTGAAACTCATCCCTTACTACCGGAATTTTCCCTGACTGCTGGCAGCATGCTATGCTGCTTCCCTTAAAAAAAAAAAACCTCCGGAGCATCGGGGGATTTCAGCAATCTTAGGCCGATTTCATTACTTCCTGCGCCAGGGAAAATGCTGGAGAAACTGATCCAGCGACAACTGAAAAATTTCATTGAAGGAAATAATGTACTACATGAAACTCAGTCTGGCTTTCGGTCGGGCTTCAGCACCGAGACGGCCCTCATAAAGGTAGCTGAGTCGGTCAGATGGTCATTAGATTCAGGAGCATCAGCAATGCTGGTGCTCCTGGATCTATCTGCAGCTTTTGACACGGTCGATCATGCTAGACTGATCAAGAGACTTGAATGTATCGGCCTGGTTGGGAAGGCACTGGCCTGGCTCCAATCCTACCTGAGTGCCCGTTATCAGAAAGTCGCCCTTCGCCCTTTTTCATCCTGACCCAAACCTATATGGTGTGGTGTTCCCCAGGGGTCAGCCCTGAGCCCCTTGCTTTTTAATGTGTATCTGGCCCCTCTCTTCACCTTAATCGCCAACTGGGGCGTCAAAGCAATCTCATACGCCGACGATACCCAGTTGGTGCTCCCTTACCAAGATCAGACGAAGGAGGCCTTTAGCAACTTTAAGGGATGTCTCCGTGATGTTGCCACCTGGATGAACACGAACAAATTAAAATTAAATGCAGGGAAAACAGAGGTGATCTTTTTTGGGAAAGGCCCTGTGCCCTCACCAGATCTTTGGTGGCCTACTGAAATGGGGCCTCCTCCTTCTCCCAGTACGAGTGCTAAAAACCTTGGGGTGAGGTGGGATGACGACCTCTCCTTCTCCGCCCACATTCAACAAGTAACGGCTGGTTGCCTAAATGAACTGAGAAATGTACGCAAATTCCTGGACCTACTGCCCGAAGACTGCTGCAAATTAGCTGTCCATGCCACAGTAACATCTAGGCTGGACTATGCCAATGGCCTTTACTTGGGCTTACCGAAATATGCGATCCAGCAATTACAACTGGTGCAAAATGTGACGGCAAGGCTGATCAAACACATACCCCTCAAACAACATATCTCTCCACACCTACGAGCGCTGCACTGGTTACCAGTGGCAAGCAGAATTGAGTTTAAGGCTCTGACGCTTGCCTACCAGGCTTTGCAGGGCAAGTGCCCACACTACCTCAAACTAAGACTCCCCCGCTACCAACAGGCCTGCCCCCTTAGCTCGTGTGCGCATAATCTGCTCCTGGTTCCACGTGTCTCAAGAGCTTGGTTTGGAGGGAGAACGTTTTCAGCCGCAACAGCCAGATTGTGGCATGCCCTAACACTTGAGCTTCGCAATGCGAGCTCAGAATTGTGTTTCAGGAAACAGCTAAAAACGTGGCTTTTTAATCACTAACTTTTTCTTTCACCTGATACACTTACCCTCCCCCCTTGCTCACTAAGCGCCGGGACACCTCAGTGAGAGGTAGCTGTCGCGCTATATAAACTTCAGTATTATTATTATTATTACACCCACTCTATCATTTATCCCAAACCCCAGACCACTACTATGTTCCCCCAAAATAACCCTTTCTGGACTCTCTCCTATTCTACCCCTACTTGCATCATCTGACACCTCTTTTAATATACAGATGTCCCCCCTAAAATAAACCTTTCTAAACTCTTCCCTCTGACTCTTCTCCCCCCCAAATTCTTTACTCATCCAAATGCCTCCTCCTCCTACTGCTATGACCTAAAAAAAGAAGTCCTTAACTCTCCTATCCCTCCAACATCCTTTTCAATCCAAATAAGACTAGCATGTTCACTTCTCGAATTCCATATTCCACTATACTAATTCACCACTAATCCTTTATGGGTTCCAGAGTAGCGTGCTACTCGCCAAATAAGCGTTTCAACACCTCATCAGGATTACAAGCGCTATATAAATGGAAACTTATTTCCCCCTTTTTTACCCCTCCACAACCCTTCTCAATCCAAATAACTGATTAACCTACCTACTACTCAAATGAATTCATATTTCTCTATAATCCATATTTTTCTATACTAATTTTCAACACTAATCCTTTATGGGTTCCGGAGTGCCTGCTACTTGGCTAGAGAAGTGCTTCAACACCCCATGAGGGGTAACAGGCGCTATATGAATGCAAACCTTTCTTTCCCTTCTATGCCTCAGCTATCCTTCTCACTCCAAATAACTGACTAATATCCACCACTCAAATTACTTTCATATTTCACCATACTAATTCACCACTAATCCTCTATGGGTTATTAGGAGTAGCGTGCTACTCGCCAAAAAAAGCGCTTCAACACCCAGTCTGGGGTTAGAAGCTCTATATAAATACAAACCTTCTTTCATCTTCTATCCTTCTGAATCCAAATAACTGACTAACATATCCACCACTTAAAAATTTACTTGCATGTTTCACTATACTAATTCAACACTAATCCTCTATGGGTCTGCGAGTAGCATGCTACTCGCCGAAAAAGCGTTTTGACGCCTCGGAGGGTGTAGTAAGCACTATGCAAATGCAATTACAATGCAGTGCAATATTTCTACCTTGTATAGTTCGAGGAGAGTTTTCTGTCAGACGC